>NW_009649864.1:21179-159827 GCF_000708025.1 Charadrius vociferus | reverse complement strand
TCTAAATTTCAGTGCCATCATGCTAACATTTCATATGAAGCAGAAAGTACTTCCCCACATATCAGTATGAGAATGTGAAAGACACCCTGGCTTAATGCTGCTTTAAGAGATCAGAATTCATCTTTGCATGTGTGTATCACTCTCTCAGTAGTATAATGGAATAAAATCATATTATTGTTCTGTGCTCAGGGAAATAAAAAGGCATCTCTTTTTCCAGTACGCAGAGTAAATTCTGTGTGAATCTTATGACTTAGCAAGAGCATGGTGCAAAACCTGCTGAAATCAGTGGGATCGTGTCTATTGATTTCAGAGGGCTTTCAAACATGCCCTGTGCTAGGAAGACGCTTGTGAATCATTCACTATTACCTTGAGTTTGTTATCAAACACTAAAACACTTTATCTAAGAATCCTACAGATTTTATAAACCTCTAATTGGTTGAGACGGACTTAACGTTGTTCCAAATGTCCCCATAATTTACTCAATAAATTGGATAGATCTGATCCAGGACAGAAAAGTTAAGACATGTGCTAGTATTTGCAACTCAAACCAAATCCCCTTTTACTGTATTGTTTATTTTTACCACTTCTGTAATATAAGCACAAACATTTCTATTTCAAGTGAAGCATTTGAGAAATATCTCTTCCAGATAACATACCAAACTTTAAAACACCACCTTCGCCAAGAAGCACAGTCACTAGACATTCAGTTGTGGACTAACTGGAAAGTGTCATTTAGGATCACAGCTCCTTTGCTCCTTTGGTTCTCTCTCTGCGAGCACAGAGTCCTACCTTCAGATGCTCACAGCCTAGGAAAATGCTGACTTGCAGCTGAGAAAAGCAAGGCAGATATTTTGGGTCCAAATTAGAGTTAGGAGTTGGCTAGTGGGAAGCAGAACTACAAGTTGCCCCAGAGAAGCCCAGGTGCCACTGGTGGCAGCTCCTGGAACAGCCCTGGCTCCGTGCAGTGGCAGCACCCCTGTGCCAAGAACTTCTTCTGAGGGGACAGATGCGGTCCCCAGCTCATTTCTGGTGACATCCTGCCGAAAGCTTTGTACCCTTTTGTTCACCTTGAACATCCTTCCCATAGGCCAAAAATAATACGACCCTTAACAGAACTATTTCTTCCTGATTAAGGCTGCAACACAAATGGACCAAAGCCAGGAAGTTTAAAATTAAGCTGACACTTTGTCCTTTAATTCTAGCTGTCAAGGAGAAGAAGAAGAAGAAAAAAGAAAATCAGCTTCACAGAACAAGTTCTCCAGCCTTAAGTTTTAAGGAAGTTTCAGTGTCCTGTGTTTTTATTGTTTATGTCCCAAGCCCATCATTATTCATTGGGTTGAATTATTATTTTTTTGACTATTTTTTTTGCATTTAACTTCTTTGTCTTTTAAAGTGAAAAGAAGAGAGGCAGAAGTCTTTAATGGAAAGTTCTCCAAAGCATATTAATTATCTAAGAGACCAGAATGACTGCTTTGGTTTAATACACATTTATAAATATTTTTTAAGTGTGCATTTGCTAATAGACTAGAACTGTTCTAAAGGCAGCCATTTCTGTCTGAGCAGGTAAATATATCTTTACAATTTTTAGTTAAGTCATATTATTTTAGTGATAGAGAAGAACAGCTCTCCTGATTGGAGTCCATAGTGTGTAGTCCTACCTTCCCCGTTCAGAGAATTCACCCACAGATTATCAGGAATCTGTCACTTTAGGCAAAAATTACACATCGCAAGAGTCACCAAAAGTGTTGTACAAAAAGTCCATAATTTGGAAAGATTTGGAGGAAAAGCTCCTTTTCTCATCTGTCACAAAAGATCTGTACCTTTAGGTTTATGACTTCGACTCAGTACTGCAACTCCTACCAGTTTCAGTTCTTAGACCAACTTGCAATTTATAATCATATGCTTTATATCCCCCAGGTTCTACTCTGACCAGGGACTGACCAGGGCAAAAAAAATTAAGACTCCAGTCAGTTACACTGAGGGTGGAGGATGCTTGCAATCCCTGACTGAAATCGATAATTTGGTCCACGACATTTCTTCTAATCCCTCAGTTTCCTGGGATTCAAAACTTGGATCTGAAACATGCAGGTTCTATCTACTGCACATCTAAAGGTTTGCTGGTGAAATTCAAAAGTATAGGCATTGCTTCTGCCCAAGTTTCATTTAATCCATATGCCTTCCATGAGACCAAACGAATCCAGAGGGCAATACCATGGCACTGAGCATAAAAAAAAAAAAAAAAAGAAAAAGAAATCCTGCTTGTCTAGAGAAACAAATTTGGGGTTTTCTTTGAAAACTTTGTTCATCAGACAAATTCTACATAAAACTCTTCTTGGTTATTTGCACATTCAAACCCTAAACTACCAGAAGCTTTTGCATAACTTCATATTCTGTTGTGAAGAGCTTACACAGCTTTAATCTGCACATGAAACTCATACTGACGTCAATGGCTGGTTTATGCAGGGATCAAGGGCACAATATGCAGTCAAGATCTCCTCTGCAGATAACCCAAAAGCAGAGTTTTGACCTTACAGCTCAGCAGAGAAAGTTAGATGCCAGGTGAGATATTGGTGGCCTAAAAATATTCACATTCAAGCCTCAAACAAATGTTCAAAACATAGAATAAACCAAAAAATTCCTACATGGGGTTTATATCCATTTTTTTTCTTTGTGCTATCATGCAATTTTTATTTTATTATGAAAACCTGTTTAAGATATAATGTAGGTGAATTTAAAACAGACTCTCAACCTGGTTTCCATCTTTACTCTAGTGATTTCAGCCTGCAAGTAATTGTGGCCACAGATTTCATGCCTGCAGTTTTGGAAACAAATGTTGCCCTTTGGATAGCTTTGCCCATGACTGCCATGGTCCACCAGCACCATATTCAAAAACACAGGCTCTGAAAGATGTTTTGAGGCAAAACTTCACTTTACAGTGTCCGCTACTAGAATGAGTGGTTCTCAGGTTGAAGGCCAGAACATTGGAAAGAGGATGAAGATATTTTAGATCAATATGCTTTATTCATTCTGATTTTCTTTTGCTAGAAACAGTGATAATACTTGCATGCTCTTCTAAAGTTGCGCTGCTGAAACTACTCTGTTCCACCTGACAGAACACGCAGCCTTCTTCCCAGGGTGCTTGCAAGACATGGTAAAGAAATACACTGTCTTCTCTGCCCTTAGAAAATAGGGACCTACCGACGAGTTAATTTTAAAATGTCAGCACCAACCAAAATCCAAGGTTCAATTGTACCTTTACTTTGGCGAAGGCAGGAATCAGGACCCGAGCTTAGCGATTGTTCACAGATAGTCTCTACAATAAACTGCAAGTCAAAAAGGAGAGGGGATCAAGGTGGGCACGGACTTTGGAAAAACTGTTATCTGAAAGTGAACTTCACTTCAGATTCTGTCCTAGACTAAACGAGCCCATGATGATCTTATATAAAGCAGAACGGCTTCAGGGTTTTTTTCACCAAACGCTTTGGGAGGTAATTTTAATAAAACTTTTATTTTAGGGAAAATATAGTTGGAAATAAGGGAACAGTCCATAAAACCATCAATGTCCTGTGCTTTCAAGGAAAGAACAAAAAACCTGCTGTGATCTTGCATTAACTATGAATTGAGGCTCCTCGTGCAGGAATTTCATTATAACCCGGTCACTATGTTGTTAGATTGGACTTCACCGTATGATGGCTTGAGTCCAACCCATTGCAACCTTTCTATGGTTATGAGGAATATTCTTCCTGAGTGCAGTTGTGAAAGGATAGTAAAAAAGCTTTTTAGTGAGAGGGAAAGAACTTTTCCACTTTCAAAAAAATATATGTGAAATTTAATATTATTAACAACTTAAACTTCTATCTAATATTTTTGTGCTGTAATGGTTTCCTGACCAAAACAATTACATGTGGCAATGTGAACCAAATGCTTATTATGTATTATACAATCACATATGCAAAACAGAATGCGATCAGCCTTCCTGGCTCTTCTATTATTTAAAGAGGAGAGCCCAACTTAACATATGTAGCCACACTTTGTGTATATCTGTCATAATCTTCTCTTTGTTCCTTTCTAAACTACAGTCTTTTCTTTTTCAGTTTTGTGCACTGATAATTATTTCCAGTGCTTTTTATTTGGAACTGATTACTATTTTTATGTGAGAGAAATCTGGCTGTGATCGACGATAGCTTTCCAGATGAGGAGAATTAACCAGTAGAACATACCATAATTGCTTCCTAGTCTTTCAGCATCATCTTCAGGGCAATGTGCATCAAAACATTTGGTTTGCTTTATTGCAAACTACTGCACAGTGTATGGAAGGTTATACAGAACTGTCCACAGTTCCCAAGAATGCAAAACCGTATTTAAAACCAGCATTATGAATCAAAAAATATTGTATCACCATGTCTATGTGCAAGGGGCAGACTTAAGGTTGTTTAACAAGCCTGAATTATGATTATTTCTTTTTTTTTTTTTTTTTTAATTCACAGGTGTTAAACAGTAACATTTCCCTAATTATTTTTTTCATAATTCAAAACTTCTTATCAGCACCTCACTGGAACCTTTATGGGTTGGTAAGATGGATGTGGTTAACAAAATGAAGCCAGGATGTTAGATTCATCAGAGTGATATTTCTTCCTGTAAATCCTACATCATACCAATTAGTGTTTACCTGATCACTTTGCTTACCTGCTTTGCAGAGAATAAACCCAGGACTCAGCACAGCAAGCCACCTTCCCTAAAACCCCTTTGTCAGGTCAGAAAATCGTTCATTTCACAGCAAAGTTAGCCTTCCCTCTCTCCCTCCCCTCAATACAGACACACACATGCACAGAGCATGTCTCTCCTTGAGTGCACGTTTTACAAGCTTAGCAGAAAGCCCTACACAAGCTGTACCTAACCATATGTCCAAAGCATGCGATTTCTAAAGGGTCATAATTCAGTCAACTGAAAACTGACTTTTTCACCTGCAGAAGTGCACCTCAACAGTTACAGCTGTTTCTGTAGCCTCATCCAGCTTTCCACTACTACCTGTTTCGCTTAGAAGACAATTCATAAACAAAATACTCACAAGGATTTTGTCTGAATAAACCGAAAGCTAATTCTCTCCCCGCTTTCCACAGAGTAGCTCAAATTCCACCTCTCCCTCCACCACATTCTTCTTTTCAACCATCTCAGTATCAGAAAAATTTGGCCCAAGAGGTGCCATTTTCAGAAATTTTTGTATGACAGAAGAGGAACAGGGACTGAGCACAGAAGAAGAGCATTGGTATTTTGTTAGCTGTGATTTGACCTGACTTGACAGATTTATATTTTAATGTGGATTTCCTCCCACCAGGGAGATTGTTATGCCCCATAAATCCAATATTCACAGAACTCCAATACCAGCTAGTAATGTGGGATGAAAAATACTAGTGACAGAGTTTGCCTAGGGTATCCGATAGAGGAACTAAAGTCTCTGGTATTGGAGAGAACCCAGCCATCCCCTCCACGCAAGCAAACAGCTGCCTCTCCCAGCCGCAAACTTCCAGCAGCATCTGAGGCTAAAAAGCACATTTAAAATTGACGGGGTTAAGAAATCTGGAAGCCACAGGTATGGGTTGTTATCCACGCTTCTGTGGTTTGCAGGCTATTACACCTCTGCAATAGCTTAAGACTGCCAGAATTGAATGCACTCGGGTTCTCCACTTCCTCACAGATTCAAGCTCCGGTCTCCCTCTCAAGAGCGAGGTATAAAGAGATTACCAGCAACATCATCTCATACCTTCTCCTATCCAACCTTGTAAATCTGAGGCCGCCCTTGGTTAAAAAGCACTGATGTTAAATACTAACACTGCTTCTCTCCTTGTGTCTTTCCCACTCTTCGCTTTTCTTTGCAGATTTCAAGGTGATGACAAAAGAGAGAACAGTCTTAGCATTTGTTAATACCCACTTGACCCACAAAAGAAATTCACTAGCATTCGCAGCTTCTAATTTAAAAACCATTAGACCGTTCCGCTTGGCGGACCAGATCTAAATATTCTTAAAGGGGTGGTTTAATTTAATCATTACCTTAACAAGCCCCCTTTTAAAATGATGATCCGCCAAATTCAGGGGATTTGTTTTGGAATCTGATCCAATAACTGGCTTTGTACAAAGAGAAGCATAGCCGCATCTGATTTGGTTCAGAACGGGGTGATAATCATGAAAATTACTTTGCATATTTAATCACTGTGAAAACATGAGTACAAACTACTTTCTAGAGATTACCTTAAAAAAAAAAAAGCTTCAGGCTTTGCAGCAAGCATGCCAAGTACTTTGATTTACAGAGAATTATTTGGATTTTATAGAAAGCTCTGTGTTTCAAAGACTTCAAGCTACTCAGCCACTGGCAAAGAAAAAAATTTAAATAGTAAAAGCAAAAAGTTTTGTATTGGAAAAAAAAATATGTTGAGACCAATTGTTTGGTTGTTGGGTTGTTTTGGGGGTTTTTTTAGGTCTGTGTCACTTAACAACCTAGATTTGAAGCAAATACCTTACCCAAAAATCTCTCTGATCCTGTCGAGAGAACAGAGACACATTCTCTCCAGGTTTGACCTAGCATGTTGCCAAACTGCCAGAGGTGGGTCAGAAGATGTCAAGTCAGGGCTGTGATGAGGACTTTCACGAAGTTTGAAATAGTAAAGTTTGCTTCAGGACTGCTCTCTGGTACCAGTATGCGGGGCTTACAGGGGGCGGGGGGGAAGACCAACAAATAAGGCACACAGGTGTCATCATCTTGTAGCTTCAGATTTTTAAGTAGATATCATAGGTGAGGTTCAGCTACCATAGAGCATTTAGAGGCAAATGCCCAGGGAAATTAATTTTTCTCACCTAGATCAGCCAGATAAATAAAAGTACACTGACTGGTAGTTAGCAAGGGGTACAAGAGAAACATATACATATACATGACTTGCAAAAATTTCCCCAAGCTGAAGCAACTGGATGCCAGATGAGTATTCCGTGGTATGTAAAACTAAATTTGCTGCTGAGATAAACAGGCGCAGCTCCACTAAATCTATCCAAGTTGCCTCTGCTTAACACTTGAAGTGAATTAGGCCCTACCTTTATAGTCAGTTGCTTTTAAATCCTTGCACTTGTGATACATCAATGTTTGTAAATAACCTAGCATCTGAGAGCTACAGTGTAGGCAGAATATCTGAGGGATAATAGTCACAGGCATCTTAGATTATGGAGCACGTATACCAAATACTTGTAGGAAGCATCTCTCAGAGGTGTTTACCTATCTGCAGCTACCGTGAACGTAAAAAACTCATGAAAATGAGTGCCTAAAGTTTGCTGTAGAAACTGGTGTAATATGTACATACATATGTACATATGAAATATATACATATCATACAGATTGCTTTACTATGGACATGCATTTTTATATATGTTACACACACACAAATATATACATAAAAAAAAATATATATACACACCTGTATCTTTTGCATACTTTTCATATAGAATACATATTCCTCGAAGCTTTACATGTTCCACAGCTTCAGCAGACTAGAGGTTAATGAACAGGCTTTTTCTCACATATGCACGGAACAGATAATTTTCTTTACTGTTCACGATAAGTTGAAGGAGCATTTGAGTGACAGACCAATTTGTCAATCAACTACAAAGTGTTGAGGAAGCTTCCTCTGCATAATTTTACACAGAGAGATCAAATGTGACCTCTGATTGTACAGTGGGTATGGACAGTCAAGGTTATGAAGTCCAAAGGAGTCATGCAAATCAGTTACCTTTTCTGAGTGCCTTGTCTTTCTAGGGTTATCTGTGCACTAAAATAATCACAGGATTTTAAGAGAAAGATGAAAAACCCTTCTTTATTATGTTTAAGAGAGAGTGAGAGTGTGTGTGTGTGTGTGTATGCATGTGTGAGGAGGGTGTATGTATGAATTTGTTGTGGAGCTTGAATGTCTGTGTTTTTATTTTACAGCCCAAATTATGTTTTAAGGTCTCAACACAGAGCCCCTGGTTCTGACATCTCACGCAGTTTTTCTTGAAAGCTATGTTTTAATAGCAGCTCCGTTCATTTAATGTTAGCCACTTCAGATGATTTCTTTGCTAAAACCTGAATTATGAAAATCGCTTGTCAATTACCCTGGGTAGCTGTGTAAAAGAATTATTGCACATTCACAGTGAAAAGAAAACTTTATTTTCACCACTTTCCAGTAAAAGCTAATTCAGAATAACTCCATTTAACAGTTATTTTATGCTGAAATACTGAATACCTCAGGGAGTCTTTTAGGGATTTTAAAGTCTCTTTATTTATAAATGATTCATGCTGCATTTTCAGAAAAACCTACAATTAGTGTGGGAAGCACAGAGACTCCTTTGGGAAAGGTAAAAAAAAAAAAAACCAACAAAATATACATGCATTATATACAGCCTTTTTATCTATTGTTGTTTTGCAGTGGACTATAAAAAGAAAAGAACTGGAAAAAAGGGCTAGGAGATATTTTATCTAACCTTTTAAATATATGCCTCAGTTGACAGTATTTTGTGAAGTAGTTACCCTTATGATTTGTACAGCCCACAAAATTCTTTTAATGCAGGTTTCATTTTGGTTTGCACTTTCCAACCCCAGCTATAAATGAGCAAGCTAGCTAAGAGGAGAAGCTTTCTGCAGTAACGCAGACGGACAAATCTTTCCTTCCGCCAGCCCCTGGTGAGAGTGATGGTCACTAATGTTTCCATATTGTTTGCTGCCTGGAGCGGTGCTATGACTTAAAGGTCTGTTAAACGTTCACACTGGCAGGCATCAAAGATCACACAGCTTCATCGGGCTTTACGGCGAACCTTTCCGCTCACTCACGCCAGACGACAGATAAATATTGTGCTAGTTGCCAGCACTGCAGGAGCTTACGCACCTCCTCTCCCTGTCACACGGGTGGGCAGGAATGAGGGGGCGAAGGCAACGAATGGCTCCAGAGCCCCGGCACACCTCATCCCCCAGCACGCCAAGGCTCCCAAGGCTTCCCCTTCAATGTGTCTGCCCTTGTTGGAGCCATGGGGTGGTTTGCAGCCTCCCTGCAGTACCCCAGTTAAGCCCTGTTCCGTGTGCTGGTGTTAGATCAGAGAGTCACAAAACAGCATCGTATTAAGGGTCATGCCCTTGCATGGCTCTATGCCTTGATGAAATTACACTCAGGAGCATGTCAGGAAGCGGCAGAGTGGCACTGGGGTTGAAGGCTGGATACTTTACCATTTATACGGCCCCATACCTCCTCTCAAACAAAACCCCCAAAACCACCCTTAAATCCTCATTCAATCAAACCTCTGTGTTGATGAAATATTTATCGTTTCCAATCAGTGTAAACTCTGTGAGATAGTTGCACTCCCGTGAACTGCGAGGAGTGAACAAGCAAAGGCAAACAGATACTATTGGCTCCAAAAAGACAACAGCTACCTAAATACAGAGGGTCCAGAGAAGGGCCACAAAGGTGATCCAATGATGCTATATGAGGAAAGGCTAAGAGAACTTGGTTTGTTCAGCCTAGAGAAAAGAAGGCTCAGGGGAGACCTTATCGCCATGTTCCAGTATTTAAAGGGTGGCTGCAAAGAAGATGGATACTCTTTTTTTACAAGGAGTCACATGGAAAAGATGAGAGGTAACAGGTACAAGTTACTCCTGGGGACACTCTGATTGGGCACAAGGAAAAATTTTCACTATAACAATGAGCCATTGGAATAATCTCCCTGGGGAAGTGTTGGATTCCCCAGCACTGGACACTTTTAAGATTCAACTGGACGGGGCGCTGGGCCATCTTGTCTAGACTGGGCTTTTGTCAAGAAAGGTTAGACCAGGTGACCCTTGAGATCCCTTCCAACCTGGGATTCTATGATCCTATGATATTTTTTTCCCCACCTCCATGTTGGCTTTGCACTGGTGCTGTTACAAATGACTAAATAGCGAAAATAAACAAAATTTCTCAGGGGTCAGACAGGCCATGCACAGTTGTTTTACAATTACGCCAGCATTTACAGTGTGCCAGTTGCAGTGAACTGAAAACTTTATCATCCAGACCCACTCACTGACTGGTACGCAGAGAACATCCCATGCAGAAGAGATGGCAAGAAGAACACATGTAGGGGAAAATGTCAGATACTCTGTCTCATTGACCAGATGTACAAATGACATGGGGGAGCGGTGATGGGTTGTTATTATTTAACTAAAAATGGGAAATCTTAGACTCATTGACTTAAACCTAGAGCTACATGGAATCTGCATCACGGTCTTACTGGCTTGAATTCATCGTGACAGTTTCCCAAATTGCCACAGTAAGGATTGTTCTAAAATAAGCAGAAACTCTTAATTTGCAGTTAGATGTTTTTTTTGTTTTTTTTTTTTTTTTTAGTAAAGCTCAGTGAATAATACAATTGAAGTAGCAGACTGCACACGTACTGGGACGTGCTTTGGCACTGCCCCAGTTGCTTGGATACCAACAGGTCCAACGAAAAAGGCATCACTTGAATAAATGGGAACCAACAAGAACATTGCTAGATAGCAGGTAAAGGAGAACACCATCACTGAGATATTTGCTGTGCGTCAGGCTACTACAAAGAAAAATGGAGCTCCTAAGTATAACTACTGACTTCTTATCACACTGGTCTATATTTTTTTAATTCTTCACATAATCTTGCATGACAGTGCCATAAAACTCAAAATATGTGGCTTGTTCAGTATCATTTTCAATGTAGTATCAATTGAGAAGTTATTCACAATCTATTGCATGTTGGGTATTATATGCTATACACCAAAGAAGAGGAAAAACACAGGCCTCTTCTTTCCTCTATTGAAACAAAAAAAAAATAGCTAAGCAAATACAGCACTTTTAAGCATCCCGCAAGCAGTAGCTCTAATCATACTTTCACAATTAAGAGTGAATTATCTGCAAAACTTTCCAGAACTGGGTGAACTGATGAGTTGTATTACCATGAAAGGAAGGGAAAATAAGGAAAAGCAAAAGGAAGGAACACATTTTGTTTTAAAGCAATCTCCAAACTGTACACACTCTAAGTAAGTTTTCCCTGCTCTAAGACATGAAGTGATGGTTTGTAATTCCCTGTATGCCGTGGACCTTAAGAAGAAACAGCATGATTTTTATAGGACCGAAGGTGTGTTCCTCGCTCCGTTTATATTGCCACAGACCTTATCCTAAGCAAACAGCAGTGATGCATCAAGATTTGTTTGATTTTCAAGCCATGGGCATTTCTGGAGATTTTTCTCCTCATGGGAAAAGTTCTGTAAAGGAAGAAGTAGAGATCCTGAACGTTGTGACAGGTGAATTAACAGAGTGAGATAAGGCTGAATGTTGGAGCAAACTGTACTATTTCAGCATTCTGCTAAAGGATGAGGAGCCAAAGGTTTTAGACTTGTTTTTCAGAACAAACTACAACATTCATAATTAGGATCAATGCACTTCATATTGCTGAAGAAAATTAAATGTTATTTTTATGTGAGTCAGCTGTGATCTTCACCTCACGTGAGGTCCTGTAGTCCCTCAGATGAGCTGTAGTTTTCGGTATCTCATGGCTCAATTCTTTTATATTTGTGTGGATCCCCAAAATTGCATTGCTTTTATATAATGCTGGTGCACTTGTGAGCATGTCAGGAAAAACTGGGAATAATCATATAAAACAGTAGGCACAGTATAATACTATATCAAGGGATGTAGAAGTAATGCTGAACTAAAACTAAACTTTTTGTTTATGTTCCTTCTAGGAGAAATGCCATCACGACTTCCACAACTACAAAAAATTTGATGTAACTGTTTCTTTTTTTTTTTTTTTCCCCAAAGTGAAATGCAAGACATTTCCTGGGCCACAAATGTAACATGAGATGATAATGTAAAATATTCAGAGAAAAATAACTCTGTGTAACAAAATCCGCAGAAATATGTAACATGGGAGAAATAGTTTTGCTGTTTGGTTCTTCTCTATAAATAAGAAGATGTGATGATTATGCTACAAAAATTGGCATTGGACCTGAGCAGGTGGAATGTCTGAAACCGCTTTTAAACTGAAATAATAATAATAAAAAATTTCAGTTTCATAATGGTGTCTAAGAGGAAAAAAAATTCTTTGTTTAAAGTGTTTCCCTACCCTAGTTTTTTGCTATCCATTAGAAAAAATGCTTCAGCAGTAAAATTGCAAACTTACGCTGCCAGTAAGCTACCCCTCTTTCAAGATGTTGACTGGTATCAAAATGCAACAGCGTAAATTTCAGCTTCTGAATAAGTGGCAGTCACAGTAAACCATTCACAATAATTTCACTAAGGCATGCCTTAAATTAGATGCCAAGTAAAACTCAAGAAGCCACCAGGGACTAGCTGGTGGATACTCTGAACAAGATGGGAAAGGTTCAGGATGGGGTTAGTCAGTGTCAATTAAAAGCCCAGGTCAGCCATTCCCCTGTCAAGCATTCCAGCCCCTCAGGAGCTTTTATTTAAAAAAAAAAAAAAAACAAACAAACACAAACAAACAAAAAACCAACAACAAACAAACACAAAACAAAACAAACAAACAGTTTCCTTGCTGCAGAAAAGGCATTTCAAGGAATTTCAGTTCAGTGGCCTCCAAGTTCACAGCAAAGCTTCTGTAGACTTCAGGCCATGGGATTAATGACAAATCCAGCAAAGCATATGACTAACTTTAAGCCTGTATGTAATCTCAGTTAAGTCAATTAGTCTGCCTACATGCTCAAAGGTAAGCAGATCCTGAAGTACTTTGCTGGTCCGGTGTGATTATCCCTACTGATGTGTAGACACAGTAACTGCTAACCAATACATTGAGGAAAACTGACTTCTGCCTCCAGCTCAGAAATGTGTCTTTCTGGGGTGTCTAATATGTATACCACCAATTCTGCTCTAAGCCCCTGAAGCGACTGAAGGGCTGAGGAAAGATTAAATAAGGAATAAATAAGGGATGTTCCCTTCTCATTTTGTATAATGTATAATAGAGATGTTAGTCATACAGGTGGATTCTTTAACAGGTAAGTAATATTCTGCTTTAGTGTCTCTCTATAAAAAGCAAAACAAAACAATTTTTCACTTGTGATTGTTAATGCATTTCTGTGCAAAGCCATTGTTTGGGTCACCCATGTTACATTAACACAGTTCCTGTATGTAGTACAAACACATTAACATTTAACTCAGAAGCAGCTTAATCTGGAAGTATCATTGGTGAAGCTGTGAGATCCTTACATCCAGCTTGTGAGTGTTGGTACGCCTAGAGATAGTAAAATAACTCGTGAACGCCACAACTGATCCATTTCAAAATCCCTAGGAACATTTCTGTGGGCAGATTACGATCTGCTAAAACTATATTCAGCACTCAAAGGCCGCCTGTTTAGTTTCTCTCTCCTCTCCAGCTGCTAGTAAACTCCCGGCGATCCCAGCGAGGCTGTCTGCACTTGAGTCTGCCTTGACCTAGAACAGCCAGAGCTGCTTTTGTTGGCCTGAAGGATGAACCCAATCTGCAGTGGAAATACCATTTCTCTGCAGCGTATTGCAGGTTACGGAAGAGCTCGCTTGAAAATCACGCAAGATCTCCAGAGCAAAATCATGTAAATCTGTCATGTAAATATGTATTTATGGGGGTTTTAGAGCTTGGATCATTGCCATACAGACAGCTCCCTATCATCTGAATATATATTTAAGGACTTTAAAAAATATGAAGCTTTGACCTGAGCTGTTGCCATATATCTCATCACTGCTCTGGCTGCTGTGCAGTCATAGGATGGAGTTACTGCATTTTCCTGTTCCATGGGCCCGTGCGTAACCAAGCCAAGCCCTACAAACCATGCAGCATTACAAACAGGGCAAGGCTCCTTCCTGATATGGAGCAGTGTTTGTTCAGGAGAATGGGCTCCCCCATCTCCTGGCAAATGGTAGCTTTGGACTGTCAGAGTCTGCCGGATAGAGCGATGAACCCTTCCTCAGCACCAGTGCACCTCAGGGGGACCTGGCACAGCATCATGAGTTGACACACCGATATTTCTCTCCTGGATCTCTTGTGCTGTGCGACTTTGAGCTAAAATTATCTTGCTGCAAGTTCAACAGGGAAATGAATACGCTTTTCTGTTTTCACCTACCTCTGCTAGTATTAACAGCAATGGGAAAGATATCTTGTTGCTGCACTGTTTTCCTTCCATCAATCGTAAAAGCCAACTGGAGTCACAAAGATTTTCCCATCTCTAGTAGATTTTAACAAAGATTTGGACTTCTTGGTGAGGTTCTCTCCTACCGTGTGGAATTCTCTTTGCACTGTGTTAGAGAGCAGACTACATAATTATAGGTAAACCCATATGTTCTAGTATAATTTTTCAAGTGGGGAGGACGAACTCCCCATATTTATTTCCAAGGGAAAAAATTAAAGCAGTAGTACTACACCCTAGCAACAGGGTCCATCACAGAGCAGGATGGTATATTCAGTTCTATTTCCTGATATAAATTTGTTTTCAAATATAGACCGAATTCTTAGAGCTGAGTTCATCCTGAGATATCTGCTTTCATGCACTGTGTGCTGGTATCTCAGAATTATCTGCTTTTTGCAGATATCCTAACCTGCTAATTAATAACATGAATTCACAATGGGAGTCCTCTAGCTGAAATCATAGCTAGAAATAGATAAGAAACCAGTATATATTTTTAATTTTAAACTTTATTTTTTTTCGGTAAACTGCATGCAGTGGTTCTGCTATGTCATATACGATCTGTCATGGGTTGTGACATAATGAAACATGACATGATGTAACCATTAAGATGACCCAACATGGCATAACCAAATGCAAAATGATTCATTCTGACTAAGCATGTCATAATTTTCTTACTATTTTTCTTAAGTCATACACTCTACTTTACTGTTAACTGGTTAATTATATTCAGGGACCAGGTACAGGACTGCAGGAAACAGATGTCCATGCGGTATCGGTAGCAACACAACATACAGATAACAGGAACATAAATGTCATGTTGAAGTGATGCTAAGGCTGCTTCTAAACTAAGGCCCCAGTTCTGTGTTGGAAACTACGCAGGCATGGTCTGCAGAACAGAAAACCTGATGTTAAAAGGTTTTAAACATGATCAGGGCATGAAATGTGCTCACGTTTTTCTGCGTACACGTTTTTAATACTGGCTGGAACTGTGCAGCAACTGCATTCTGGAAAAAAAAAAAAAAAAAAAAAAACTCTGAAGGAAGAATATTAGGAAGATAGCATCTAGTGCAGAAAGTTAAGGCTGTGAATTTTTATAAGTTTGTCAAGATCGAACATCCTAAAGCGCTCATTATCAATATAACGCGTCAGCTCTATACTCTGATGGTTGTGAAGGTCAGTTATTCTGTATAACAGACCACAGCATGAGTATTCTCCAATTACTTCTAAAAGCTGGTATTGTAAGTCTACCTCCCCCACTCTGTCGTGACTAATAGGTGACATGAGTAAATGACAGACTGTACAGACATCTCTTAGTCATATTAATACTCAGGCACAGTAGCAAGGGTTAAGGACAGAGTGTCAGGTTTAACTTCCCCTCATTACCATCCAGAAAACTATCATTTAATATTAAGGTAATTGTAACACAAGGATATGAGTCATGCCCTTGTGTTACAATTACCTTTAATATTAAATAATAGTTTTTGTAATGGTAATTTCCTTTGGGGATGTTTCATTCTACATTAGGCAGTTCTGACTGATGTCTGTCTTTGCAGATATCTCTATCAGCCACTAAAAGCTCTTCTACAAGTACAATGTCCATAATCTCCAGGAATTCCACACCATTAAAGTTGTTCCGTTGAAGTCATTGTCCTTTCTACTATGTTTCTAATCTATTTATTAACAGTTTGGCTATTTGATTGTTGCCATTACTGTGACTTCCCTTTTGAAATCTACACAGAAGCGTGCACCTCTTGCCCTGCTGTGCTAGGACTTCATCCACATCCCTCTCTGCCTGGTTATGCTGTAACACATGGTATATACATGAGGTGGGCAGTCTAGAGGAAGTACAGGATTTAATTTGTTGTTACCATGATGTTTTAGTATCTGCGGGTGTAGTAGACTCTAGGAGCCAGACAAAAGTATTGAACAGAGTTTGAATTAGACTTTTCAAAAGCATTTCCTATGTAGAACTGTACCGGCATAAACTCAGAAATCACAGGAGCTTCAGTAAACATAGTTTGTGCCTTTACTACAAGCAGAGTTCCTCTGTCAATGATTACAACAACACAAAGCTGTGCATTGTATAAAAAGTCATTTTCAGAAAGGCATTATTTAACAGAGAAAAGGACAGGCGCTACAAGATACTACTGCTGATCAATTATGAGAGGAAGTATAGTCAGTAAGGTCTTAGTATCCTCTCTGAGGCTGCAAGAACACTGTGGAAAGGCTTAATTTAAACGGAGCCTTCTGCACTCAGAATGGTAGGATGAAGGTATAAGCTTCTTTGGGAAGAGTTTGTTTGCCCAGCTCCTGCTTATGTATAGAAGATCTTTTGCCAGTGACAGGGAACAAGTACTTCAGTAACGTCCTGGGGAAGAACTTGTACCGTACTGCCCATGGCAATTTTGCAAGATCAACAGAGGGAAAGTGCCAGGACTAGGTTTGAGGCCAGCTGGTTCCACAAAGGACTTGTTGTTACCCCAAATTGACAAAAAGGGGGTGACTACTGCCATCCTTCTTGGTCCTCACAATGCTACCAAACGAACAGTGTAGAAAGGGACAGTGTTAAACTCCCTGGTACCCGCAGGCCAGCTCAGAGAGTTCCGACGTGGGACTAAAATCTAATACTAAGTGCCTGTAAAATTTCTGAAAACATCTTAACTTCTTGCAGATTTCCTTTTCTGATTAGTATCTGGGAGTGAATGTCAAGCTTTCACCCCTTTCCTCAGCAGAAGATATATATAGCAGGTATAAATTCTGGAGAAATGGAGTCTCATAAAGGAAATTCTATTTGAAATGACCATAACTTTCGTGTAGAAGTAGTTTAAAGAGCTCTGCATTTTTATCTTCAATATTGTTTGCCCTTGTCAGTGACAGCTCAGCCAACAGTTACTATTCTTTTCTCTTTCAAAAGTTTGGAGCATAGCTAAGGGCTAGGTGAGACCATGCTCACAGTGTGGTTATTACTTAGAAGACCCAGTAGATCCTACACGAAGCAAGCAAGCTCTGTGCAGCCTCTGTACTATATTTGAATAACACAGATAATGAAATATTGGTGCTTCAGATCATCAGTCGGGTAATTATGATTTTTGTTTGTTTGGGTTTGATTAAAATTAGTCTCGGAAAGCATCCTTTACAAGAAGAGGTCCTCACTGAACAACTGATACACAACTGTCCTCAGCTAGTAAATAAAGAACGTCTGTTTTTATCCCAAGCTTAAAAAAATCCTCCCTAACTGTTGAATACTTTTGCATTTACAGATTTCAAATCACAAGTGAAAGGAGGGCAGTATCACTTAACCAAAATCTGTGATTCATACCTTGCCATTGTCTACCCTAGATACGCCACAAAGCCACTCACCAGTATTTTAATAGTAACATATATTTGTCTACTTAAGGGAAATCCTTTGTGCAATTCTGCACAGCTTCACTGAAGACAACAGTTTTGTCTCCACTTAGACCCGGCCCGTTCTTTTTTTTGTTCAGATGCAAACCATCGCATTTAGACAAATTTGTTTCCCTCAAGTGCCGTCCTGTATGTATTTGTGGCAGAGAATCTGTAAGACAGCAAACACATTCATCTTTAATCTGATGAATGCTTCACCACATGCTAGGATGTGTGTTTCAAGGTATATTGTCTGAGAGATCAGTTCTCAGAAATCATGGTGTGGGGGTTTTGAAAGAGACAGCTGTAGAAATGCTTACATGTTGTGACTAAAAGCTGATTGGCCCAAGTACGTGAAATTATACAAATCTAAAATTGAGACTAGCACAGGCTTAATGATGCAAATTTCCATACATCATTTTTTATAACCCTCACCAATTTCCAGGAAACAATGTAACACAGCAAAATTAGGGGGAAACAAAGGGTTTCTCAGTTTATTAGGTACATGATCCAAATACTGTGAAATTCAGAGGCAGCCTTTGCATAGAGAATAATGGACTTCGGAGTAGGCTCTGTACTATAGAGTTATTCCTGGCTGTAGAAGCAAAAATGCCCCCAGCCACAGTCACAGACATGTATTTTGTATGCAAAAATACAATTCCTTGGTGAAAACTCCATACATTATGCTTATAGGTAAAGTTAAATAAAGCATCTATCTGCTACTATTGTTTTTCTTATTAAACAGAAAGGGATGAATTCAGTATTCAATTCCAAAATATATTTTGGAGAAAAGGAAAAGGGTGGGGGTAGGTGAATAAATATATGTAAAATCACAACATGATACTAATGTTCAATTACAAAAACTTTACAGAAGTCTATTTATTTATTTATTTATTCTAATTCTAAATCCCTACCACTACACAACAATGTCACATTTTAATGTAATATCATGTCCAATGCATATTCATGAAATAAAAATCTTGGCAGTGGCACAAGAAAAGTGGGATGAAGTGTGTTTGGCGGAGTGCGTCACGTTTCCAGACCAGCGGATTTTTTGATTAAAGTCCCTTATCCGTTTTATCATGCATATCCACTCTCTGATTAAAGTGATCTGGAGCTGACACTCACAATGTCAGTATGCACTGAGACCCTTCACACAAAACATGGTTGGAATTTATATGCTTTAAAAAAAAGGGGAGGGGGAGGAGGAGAAATAGACCAACCAAACCTGCTGCATTAAATTAAGTATGTATGTATATATCTATCTGCCGAAAAAACACACTTTGTCTTGTTAGTTTTAATCTTACATATTTCTTTTTAACATTGCCAGGCTACAAGTACTGCATGTTTTATTTCCATTTCAAAAAGTATCTGTGTTGCGAGTTCTTTATCTCTGTTACACTGGGCTTTCGATCAAAATGCTTCCACGCTGGGGTGAAAAACATAGCTAAGGTCTCCCACAGTTGCAAACAAATAATGAATTTCTTCAAACTTACATACATCTTCTACCTTTTTTTTCCCTCCTCCCCTCCCCCCGGCTTTGTTAATTAATGTACTATATCTTTATGCATCTAAACCACAGGTTATCTGTTAAGAAAACTGATGCCGCAACAGCAGAAGCACGTGGATGTTGCAAGGGGAAGTTTATCACAGATCCACAGATCTCTTCTCCAGGTCTCATCCTCAGTAGCCTCCAAGTATGTGTAGGTTATCTGAGAATTTATTCGCAAGCCTCAGGACATTTAAGAGGATGCAAATTATCTGAGGAACGTGTTATATGCATGAAAATATGGTAGCCATCTTTCTGGCTCTCTGTGAGTGGTTTAACTCCCCTTGAATTTAAAAAGCTTGTGGTCAGGCTCATCACCTTGATTGCAGAAAGCGCTTAAGCCTAAGCTCAACTTTAAGCATAACATCAATAAAATTAAAGTACTTTAAGGGTTTGTCTTACCTGTGAACAAAGGGATTTCAACAGTGCCCTTGACAGAAATGTTATAAATGTTTATTCTCTCTAGCTATACAACAGTCTTTTGGATTTCTAAACGCTGGGTTCCAATCATGAAATCATAGAATAGTTTGGGTTGGAAGGGACTTTTTAAATACTTATGAAAAGGCATCCTTGGTTTCATAGATCTCCCAGCATCTGCAGGATTTTTAAAGCCTGCCTTTAAATTGAAGAATTCTGGATCATTTGTTAGGTTTTATATGATTCCTAAGTTTTCAGTAACGTATGTTTCCTTGATAGGTCTAATTTATCCAATATAACTTTAGGTATTTAATAAATAGCTTAGATAAAGTCCAAGTGTGTTTGAACTTTCCTCTGGACTACACTTATTTTACTTTTATAAGACCTTGGCGTTTTTTAAAACTTTTCTGCTGAGAAAAACAACTGGAGCAGTGGTATGTGTAAGGACCAGCATTGTCCCTCTTCTCATGTCCTGCTCAGCTGTTTCTCTTAATGCCAAAGTTCAATCAATGTGCTATTCCAATACAGGGCTTTTTCTGAGCAGTTAATGCCAGTCACTCTGCACTGTTGCTATACTGCAACTTTGACAAACATTGAGTTAGAATTACTGAAGGACCGACAAATTAATTTTACTTGTGAATTAAGCCTCTCCCTTCTTCATAAACTTTAGTAAAACAAATCCAGGGAGAGACCAGGGAAAAACAAATTCGTTTCTTTTACTTGTTTAGGCAGTGGTTTGAAGATAAACAGACTTCCTGCATATAACACCCCTCCTCCCCCAAAAGAGAAGGGGAGGGGGTTTCTGCGCTTCTTTCTGTTGATCAATATGAAACAAGTGGAAATTTTAGGAAAAACCTTCTGGAAAAACATTACCAGGAATAAAGTGTGTTTTCATCACCATGAACTTAAACTGCTGGGCAGTTTCACAGCAAATAGCCAAGAAGTAGAGTTTCCATGCATCAGTGATGCATACAGTCACAGCCACAACTGAAATCAAGTAACCACCACTGCTTCCCCATTAACATAGAGCCAGTGCTGTCCCATATTGCAGTGCATATGGGGAAATTAATTCTACGCAGATATTTCTGTTAGATCCTTGAAAGAAGGTTTCTGCTATGAAGACACTGGGGGTTGGGGAACAATTTAAACACAATGATGACCTATGCAAAAGTGATACTACAATGAAGCAGCTCAGCTACTAAATACCACTGCACCAAGGAGTTGCAGCTATTGCATAACATGGAGTGTACAAATGGGTGCCTCATCTTGACTCATAAACTGCCTCATATATTATTTGCCTCTTCTGCCATTAGGGATAACCTAGGAAACACATAATGACTTCAAAAAAGTGCCACAAGGGTAAAAAAGGCCATGCTTTCGTACCTCTGCTATCCATGACTAAAATCCTAGAGGTATACTAGGCAGCACTTGATTAGCCATGGCATAATGACCAAAAACCAACCCAACCCAAACCAAACAAACACCACACTTTTTAGTGCTTTGAAGTCTGATTTTGCTCATCTAAAAATTTTCCAACTCTGAAATGACATTCTACATTTTCAGATCAACCGCTTTGCAAAGGATAATTCATGGAAGAAGTAGAAGGGCTGTGTTTAAAAGACCAAAGCAAGTTTATATCATTGAGCATTGCTCTGAGTATTTACCTGAGATCTAAACAGTTTCTGGCTCTGTACGAAGAGGTGCATTTCATGCCAAGAGGGAACTGTGTGTTCACTTGCCAAACTGGCACTTTGTGTGCAGTAGGTCAGTTTTGAAGAGAAATTACTGAGCATCTTTGCCCTCACTTCACGTACAATTGTATAAATGAGCACAAAATGTTTGGTGCCCCTGTGTTCATGGGCTGATTTATGCCCCATACTGATGACATTTATCTGGTCACTGCTGAGTGCATACAAAAGGTATCCTAAAGTTCAACACCCTGTTTTGAGGCAGTTTCCCTGAGTTCTGCTGGTGGCCAGGGGAAAGCAGCGAGCACTTCAAAGGACTCAGCTCATCTACCCCTGAGCTGACAGGTCAGATGAAATCTTCCCCTAAAGTTTTTCTTCCTTGTTATAAAAGGAGGACTAGTTCAGGGCGGTAGCGTAGATGCAACAAAAAGAAAAACAAACTAATAACAAAAGCCACACCACACTATGTTGTAGATGCTGAAGGTGAATGAAATGAATCACGGAATCCTTACCAAATGTCTTACCACACGCAGCGCAATTTCTGCAATTTAACCTTTCCTCTAAGTACATATGCAGTCATTTCCACCCCTTGTCATCATTCATGATGAAAACCAGAGATATAGTTACTGTGTTGAGAAGTTGTATAGATTACACAAAACCTGGCATATATGAAGTGCACATCTTTTCAAGTAGCTGTTTACAGTTTGCAAGCCAACTATTACACCTAAGCACAGTTTGTAGATTTGTCCAGGTAACAAATACAGTTGAGGGTTTAGGATTCTGTTTACAAACCCAAACATAAAAAGGCAAAGAAAAAAACAAAACAGAAAGAGTAAAACAAACACTTGGCATGGATTAACCATTCCACTCTAATTGTTATTATTACGAATGACCGTTATTAATCTACATGCTTTCTAATTTGCACCCAAAACGGCTGCCTTTCAACCACTTCTGATCCAAGACTGAGCAGAAGCAACGCTGTAGTAAGATCTCATATCACTTAATGTCTCATATTACAACTTCCTTACATTTAGCAGCTATACAGCCATAGTCAGTAGTACATGAGGCATTATGAATAATGAATAACTTACTGCATTGTAATTGCCAAAGTAAATGAATAAAGCACAGTCTCTCTTCCAGTGTCCTTGCCTTTAAGGAGTATGTTTTCTTACTAGGGGGAGAAATGAAGACAAATGTTTGTGAAAGAAGCAACAGCAGAAGTGTTGGGAAGAAAGAGAGGAACAACAAAAATCGTAAATGCCTACACGAGTTTAATTACACAAGGGAGAAGAGCAGCAAAAATGGTGAATCCAAATGTCAGCATGATGGGGAAGAAAAGGAAAAATTCAGATACTTTGACACAGGCTAAAGAGTGCAAGATGATAAAGGTTTGCAAAGCAATTTACAGTGCCCAGAGAGGGGAAACTGCAGCCAAAAGTATCTCCCTGCATCTGCATTTGGGCAAGCGGATAGTCTCTGATGAAAGTGCTATTCTGAGACCTTCCCGTTAAAAGACTGAAGACCACCACACGCCCATCTCCAAATACTTCTCAGGTTACTGTTAAGGCAGAACAATGGCTCAAACCACTTAAGGAAACAGTCTTGGTCATAAACAGTATGATCTTCCACTTTGCTTCTAGGTAAAATTCAGAAGTAGTGAAACCTGTCCTTGGGCTGAGATCACCTCTCCCCATTTGCACTCGTCACAGGCAAAAAGCCACTTTCACTTGCAGCATATAAAGCCAGGGGCTGGAGATAGGGATCTCAAATCCATGTCAAAATCCGCTGAGCGGGGCATATCCTGCAGCTGTGAACCCCTTGCTACAAGCAGAAGTGACTTCCCTCCCTAATTAATTTGTCCACGCTGGTCTCACTTACTTCAGTCAGTATCTAGAGAGGAAGGGAAGGGTGCAGGCTGGAGGAGAGAGCCAGGCCTGCTCATACCTACTGCAGCACGGAGCAAAAAGGGGACATCAGAAAGGCAGGAGCAATCAAAGTGCTCGTGTAGGACCTCAGCAGTTACTGCCGCTCGCAGCGCTGGAGTGCTACCTCGCCAGGAGCTGCTGCTCTCAGGGGGTTTCCAAAGCTGCTCGCCAATACCTGGAGCCAGACATGCTGCACCACTCATTCCGGAGTGGAGGAGCCTCTTTGCAATACCTGGGGCCACGTCTGCTCTGCAGAAGCATGGCTCAGAGAGGAAAACCACAACCTACAGAAGAAATTTTTAACCTCCATCACTCCTTTAGGTCTCAAGATCCCAACCGATTTACTGGATCTCAGAGTATTGGGGTTTTTTTTGCTTCCATAAAGGACCAAGTTTAAATTCATCTGGGAACGGAGTGTGTGCCAATGTGTTTGAGGAAGAGCAGAGAGGATTGATTCTGCTTTAGCTACGGTCCATCTCTCTCTCTGCCTCTCAGGTTTTTAATGCAGTTGCTGCTCTGGGTGTCTGTTCCACACATAAAGAGTGACAATACAAACACAGAACGTTGCCCATGAGCAGGGTTACTTAACCCCCATAAAAACAATATTCTGTACACTACACAGTCTGCGTAACAGACATGTTATGAATATAAATAAAATACACCGTTTCCAATTAATGGGATGTAGGGTTGGGGCTTTTTAACTTAACTCCCGTGGTTTCCTTTTGAAACTTCTGCATATATTTTCTATTTTTGAGGGGGGTTATAAATCCTGTTTTAATGTTTTGCTGTTTATGCAAATTTCCAAATATAAAGGCATATGGTGGCAAAGTGGCACTAACTATCTGCTTTTCAGCACACATTCCTCTGCTATTACAAGAAAAGAAGGCCTAATGTAAAAGGGAAGAAAAAAAAAGGAAAAAAAGCAGTGTACAAACTGATACTCTGCATTAGCATAGCATTGATTCAGATTTCTTAGCTTTACTCTTGAACTCCGATTCGCTATTAGTTCTACTGTCTCCTGCAGGGCAACTGTGGATGCTCCTTCGTGTCATAAGGTAGAGCGGGTGCTCAAGTTTGTGATTATAGTTTTAAACTAGCAGAGAAATGAGAAAAATAAAGGAGAACTTTTTTGAGTCAGAGGTTCCCCCTCACACTGGCAGCCTCACTGCATGGGTTTCATGTATCCAGTTTGCATTTTGCCTGATAACGTAGAAGGCACATCATGCTATTCTAAAACAGCAGGATTATTTTCTCCATTCTAATTGATGAACAGCTGTGCCGTAATAGACTACAAAGCACAGCATCACTGATCTCTCCTCAGGCCACCCTAGGAACTGAACACTCCACAGGGAACCAGAAAAGAATGAAAGCTTAAAAAAAAAAAAAAAGAGAGAGAGAAAAAGAAAAAAAAAAAAGAAGCTATACCAAACATTTCAAAACATCCTTCTCTGGTTTATTATTATTATTTGGCATCCCAATCAGTAATAATTAACTCAATTTTCCCCACAGTAGCACTGGTGTATGACATGACCCTGAACCAGTCATACTTTATAAAAGCTAAATATCAGGGGTTTTGAAAGTGAAATGTTGGAGTTCATACTGTTTGTCAGTGGCCATCAGTGTTCGCAACACTCAAGTCACTTCTGGGATCAATGTGTTCCCTAGAACTGTTCTTTGTCCCAAGAAGCCCACATTAGCTGTTCATTAATCTGCTGGAATTCGTTATCTCTCCCTTCATTCTGCTTTATCAAAGTTATTATTATTACTACATGCCTCACTGTGAAATTGCATCTTAGGCAATTTTTGCCTTGTCTATTTTACTATGCTACTATAGTATACCAAAACAAACTGATCTGAAACTGTATCCCACTCAGTCCAGAGTCTGATTCGGATTTCCAGTCAAAGGTTAAATGAGGCTGAGAGTCAGATTTGGGCTCACTGCAACTGCATCTTGTGGTGCCTTCTTGAAAGATTTTCATCCCAAAGGTTGGAGGCTTCCAGGATCACTGCAAATACTTGTAGTTATTTGGATTCATAAACTCAGCAGTGTTCCTCACCTCTCAATTTTCTTGTGCTTCTAGAAATAGTTGCTCTGCTTGTCTTCAAAGTGAAATAGGAGATAGTCGCCTTTGTATTTTGGAGACAATCTGGAAGCAAGCAGGAAGAATCAACCTGATGTCTAAAAGATAGATATGCTTCCCTTCCTTTCCCTCACCGGATTCAGTGGTGGAAGGTAGGACTTCTAATCCTTATTCAAGACCCTTTCTGCCTTTACTGTTTTCTGTGGGCATGAAAGTGTAAGGAATAGTTAAATTATGTTTCTTGTTGTATCAGTGAACCAGTTCCAAAAGCACAGACTCAATTCAATCAAAATTAGTGACAAGAAAGCAATCTTCCCATTCTGCTCAGCAACGGAAAGGTTTTGTTCTTCTTATTTGTGTTATTGGAAGTGATTTGCCACATCTTTCCTATAGGTAAGCTGTGTGCTTATGTGTTCTTTTGTCTAGATAAGTGTTATCCTGTAAAATGAACACAATAAGACTTGTGTTTACCTTAATGCTATTTTAAAAAAAAAAAAAATCTCACAGATATAAGAAATCAATAACCATCCACAACAATTTACCAAGGATTCAGTCAGGGTAGAAAAATTCAAATTGTATTGATTTTTTTTTACAGGGAAAAAAAGCCAGTTGACAATAAGCTTCAACTAACGAAATGCCATGTGTACACAACTGGAAGGGACTCAGAAAGCCAGTTATTTAAAAACTGCCGATTAAGACAGGTAAGACAGGTTTGAATACAAAATTAGGTCCTGAACATTGACACATTACTTAGTTTCCATGCCTCAGTTTCTCCATTAATAATAGGAAGGTGATAATGCTTATTTTGTGGGGACAGCAAAACTGTGAAAAATTTGAAAACTCACATCCCAGAGAGAAGTTTCATTCAGTGCAGCATGGCACCGCCCATAAGGTCACACAGTCAGAAAGAATGTGTAATAAATATGCTCACCAGGACAAACCGCATGCTGTGTTCATTTGGGGTGTAATTTAAGGTGCTGATTTTAACTCACCAAGGCCTTTAAAGACGGACTGTTCAAAAAGCCAACCTTCTCACTTTTCTAACTGCTCAGTTTTGCTAAAGGGCACGAAGCAAAAGCCTTTAGACTTAAAGGTGGGTTGTCTGCTGACTGAGAATCACCAGTGAAGAGATTGCTCACAGCTCCACGTGTCTGAAGGGCCTCAGGCCTCCAAGCAGGCTGAACGATGCATTAGGTTTCGATAAGATCATGAGTTATAATGGATTGAAGGTTTGGGGTTGGGTTTTTTGTTTAGTTTGGGCTTGGGTTTGGGTTTTTTTAATGGCACCTTCCAAATTTGGTTGAGATTATTAGCAGACGTGGTCAGCTTGTTAATTGTTTTTACTTGCATTGTTAATTTAAAATGATTTGGTTTTGCCCACAGTATAACGTGATAAGCACATTTCAAAAACAATTTGAGAAGTAAGAAAATGTGTGTCTTATGAAAGCAGAGCAAAGCACAAGACATTTCCCACATTTACTTGTTCAGTTTTCTCTTCAGCTTCATTTCTATTCATTCAGCCCATTTCTCATTCCAACTGCATGAGGAGTTCAAAATAAACTCTGGACACACCTTGCCGGGTCACATCATCCTTCCTTTTCAGCAAGTGCACAAAGGAGCCTTTGAACACTTGATAGACCATACAAAATTTTTGTGTAACCTGATCAAATACGCAATGCCTGGAGCACAGAGGTTTGGTGAAGGATGGCAATGCACAAACCTGTTTCCTAGGTCTTGGCTTTTCATGGGAAAACTTCCACGCCAGTTATGTCAAGTGGTGGCAGTGGGCTGGGTTGGACTTGACAGCTAGAGAAAAGAGCTTGCTCGGCCAGGAAGCATCAGCAAAAGGACCACAATGATATGGTCAAGTGACAGCAGCTGGCTGTCAAAAAATAGAAATGACAACCCAAGAAGATCAGGGTGAAATATAGGAGTGGACTAATCTTGACCTCCTAGCAAGACTGTTATTTAACCTGGCTGAGGGGCATCAATGGGCTGGATCAGAATGGAAAACTGTGGTCCAGAGCAAATCCGGTCAGATTTTGCCTTTGGCTGTTCTGTCATCATCTGTAGATGAAGCATTCCTGAGCACTTGCTAGAAAGTGTAAGCCAAGGAGAGATTCGTATACGCTCTTCATTACAGCAATTTGATCAAGTTTGTGAATGAGGTAGCAAAATCGGGTTTGTTCTGTTTTGTAGGTTTCCAGGAAGGGCTTCAGGGGACTCCAACCTGCCAGCCCACAGCTAGTAAACGCAGACTGTGGCGTCTGCCAGGCCACACATAGATTTGGTGGTTTCCCTTAATTTCATTTTAAAATTTAATTAGATATGGTTTACTCCCAAATACAAAGAAGCTGTTTTTCAAGTTTCCCAAACCTCCCACATGTCTTGGCTGAGTAGGGAAGGATGACAGCGTTGAAGACAAACACTTGCTTTTAAATTTCTTGAGTCAGGAGCCAAAACAAAGTTTTGAATACAGACAATTCACCTGATTTCTTTTCAAAGGGACCCCTGAGGTAGGAGTCATATCCACAGGTCTATTGAGAATCCAATCTTTTTTTATGGGTTCATACTACTGTGTTACACAGGGGTCAGAACGAAAAAGTGGGTTTTTCTAAAATAGCCTCTCTGTGACTCCACATTTCTACTAAAATTCTGAATAAAGCACATACACTTCCTTAGAAAAGCCCTGCACACAAGAGAAAAAGGAAAAGGGAGAGATTTCTCAGAGAAGTGAGCCGACTCGTGTCCTTGTAGTTATGTCCAATATTTTGACAGTGGTGTAGTAATTAACCTTGCAAGAGTACTGCACTCCACTCGGTATCACTGCATTTCTGCTGTGACCACTGTGAAGTGCTTTTTTTGTGAAAGGAAAGAATGAATCTAAGTGGGAAAATTACTGGAACGAGAGAGGAGCTTTAATGGCAACCTTGGCATCCTGCAATTTCACACATTAAAATATATTTAAAAAAAAAAAAACCACTACTACAGCGCTTGTTGTATAAGGCTAAGCTTTCTACTCTTCAAACTATTAATAAGGGCTTCCCATTGAGAAGACAAATACATGCTTGATGCATTTTTAATCCTGTGCCAATACATTTGACTAAAGCTGTTTGCTGTTTCAATGACAGGATTTAACTTGCCCTTCTGTATTCAACATTTCTGATTATTAATGACATTTAGAAAACACAGACAGAGGCTGTAAAAGTTATATTCTGGTCAATGTTTTGAAAAGTAAAACCAGCAGCAATTAAAGGGCCAGATCCTCTTTATTCAGTAAATTTAATAAAATAAATTTTAATCATTTAGCAGATGCAATGGAATCACTACCATAACTAGGAAAAATATCGTCTTGTCCACTGTTAAAGCTTCCCTGATGCCAAGTGAAGGCAAAAAATTGCAGCCTTCTCAAATCATACCTAAATGCGATATAGATAATCTGTATATGTGCAGGTCATGTAGCCTTTTCAAGAAAGTATATTTCAAGACCCCTCTTGGTCAGAAAGCATTCTTGTCTGTAGTTTCTACTGTAAACACATCCCACACTTAAATGAAATTGGAAATGAGTCAGAGGCCATTGCTGAAATGTAAACTACTTTTTTTCTTTCTGAAGATCTCTAAAGTTCCAAACAGTTTCTCTCCTAAATTTGCCAGGAACATTTCTTTGAAGAAAAATAAAATTACATTGCTATCGGTAGTGAGAAGAGCAATACAGGGATCACATTGAGTTAATTTTTTACTGCAAGAAATGGAAAAAGAACTCCCCTTTCCCACAGACTGATTATTATTTTGTTATTTAAGTGATAATGTAAACCTAAGGTTAAAATGAAATTACATATACTGATGATCTCCTAGTGACCTCCATTGTGCTGTTCCATTACAGCATATAGTAATAATACACTAACAAAATGCACACACTTATGGTACTGTCAGGCACCAATGCAAATCAAACAGCACAGGAGGTACATTACTTTTGTTTTAACCATTAAAGGCTCTAAGAAACACAATATGACAGCCAGAAGAAAGCAGGCTCGGATTTTCTAAAGGTACCCAGGAGTGGCACTGATTTGTGTTTTCTTTGCTATCCTTTTTAAAAGGCCTTTAGCTGTGCCAATATAATACATTCAAATCCTGACCTTTCTCAACACAATGAAGATACTCCGTATATCTTACCATATAACACAGGGAATCAATACTGTATTTTACTAAATGCGAGTTAATTTTACCTAGGGAAGGAAATTACTGCTCTTAATGCTAGAATTCTCTTTTTTTTCCTCCTCCAAGTCAGTGAGTTTCAGGTTTGCCAAAGCCTATCACTGTTTAAAAAAGGGTTTGAGAGATTTTAATAGCTAATAATAGGAGGAAACATAAAAGGACAAATCCAATTTAAGTGAAAGGGTTCCTGTGTAAGCATTACTTGTCAGTCTTTGGCTGGTATAGGGACCAGCTACAGAGCAGTGGCAGCAAAGAAATATAAAGTCCAGATTTAATTCTGATACAGAGAAATACAATTTCAAAACCGGACGTCTTATCATAGGCATGTCCCATTGGAGAACTCATTTCCCTAGCAAAAGGCTGTCACTGCCATTATGTTGTACAAGGAACCAATTTACTACTACAGCTAAACAGGGTTACTGGTGCTGTTGGAACTTAAGCATTTGAAGTTATCGCTAGAAAAAAAATAGCATTTCAAATGTCAGTGAAATGGGAAGGTATAATTGAAAAGTATCA
The DNA here is from genome assembly GCF_000708025.1 of Charadrius vociferus. NCBI lineage: Eukaryota > Metazoa > Chordata > Aves > Charadriiformes > Charadriidae > Charadrius > Charadrius vociferus. Next base: position 129,864 of record NW_009649864.1, on the reverse strand, counting down.
ATCAGAGAAGCAAAAGGGTTTAGAAGGCTAAGACTGCAGTTTTAGTACTGCCTTCCCCCCCACTTCCTCTCTTTATTTCTTTAAGCTTCTTTCTCCATTTCCTTTTCCCTTTCACATGCAAGTTCAGATTTAGTTCTGCAAAATAAAAGATTTTGGCTTGATACTTGTCCTGTGTCAGACACGAAATAAATTTTGATGGTTTTCTTCTACAGTCTAGTGACCATACTTTCACGACACAAAACCCTCATCTCATCCTGCATCCAAAGCTGCCAGTCTGGTAGATATCTAAATGAATGAAACAAAGCTGATTTGAATTTTGGTTGGTTTGCTTGTCTCCTTTTTTCCCCTCTCTTTCTAAAACAAGTCCCCCCACCCATTCACTTCTTTAATGGAAGTTTTTCCCTCTCCCAGGCTGATCCTATAGAGAATCAGAGAGTGAATAAACCCTTGAGCTTTCAGGGCTTGAAAAGTATGGAGCAACGTCCTACAAAATAAATTGAATTAATTTCATTTCAGAATATCCTGCTTATGCCACTACTGCTAACTTCTTCCTCACAGAAAAGGAGGGGACTTTTTCAAACTGCCTCATGATCATCTGCTCCATTTTGTTGTATTTTATCTTGAATCAATGTGTGGCAATATTAGGAGCATGTTTAGCTAATCTCAGAATCAGAAGGCTGGATTTACACAATCTGTATCTCATATGCAGAATATCAAGCTTTTGTTCATTATTGCTTTCCTTTGCTGTGCATAGCAGATATAAGGGCCCTGGAAAAAAACAGCTTTCAGTCAAGAAGTAATTAGCAAGACAAAGCTAGTGTATAGTCATGCTAGAACTTGCTCATTTTACCCCTTAAATAGGTTGTAAAATTGCATGTAGTAATTTATCCTTTTAGCGCAACATCACTGTCCAAATTCCAGGGACATCAGTTGCTCTGAAATACCAGCTCTGCTTACTGGCACTAATACACAAAGCAAATTTATCTGTTGTTTGCTACAACTCTGTGAATGCAAAACTACACAAGAAATTCCAGTTCAGAGCCCCAATCCTTGTTCACATTTTGAACAAGCTTTCACCCACTAAAGAGAGGTAAAAAGGTGATGTTAGAAAGCTCTGCTCTATTAGCGTACTGTATTGTGAGCGTATCTATTTACAGCAAAAAAGAACTTCAGCCCCCTGTTTCACAGCAGGGAGATGAGATCTGTGAAGAGAGTTAGGCTGGAGATTTGCAGTGATGAGGAACAGAGTCCTTATATATGGTATCCTCCCCTTTCCAGAAAACAATTGCAATGCTAAGGAAAAATACTCTCCATTTCTAATGAAGTTAGCTTTTTATTAAAAAAAAAAACCCTAAAGCTAAAAAAATAAAAAAAAATCAGAACAGTATGTGGGAAATTTTTTTTTTTTTTTTTTAAAGTTGGGGAGTTTCAGAAAAGTCATAGTCAGGAATGAACCCAGTCTGTAGAAACAGCAACTTTCATCTTAGTGGTGTCTAGGATCTGGTTGGAAAGAAGCTAAGAGTTTGAGTTGATGCTAGAAGAAAGGCACTCTGAAGAGAAAGTTGCATGTCTTCTTTAGAGTTTATTTAAACTTCTCTTATTTCAGAAGTAATTTTACCTCACACAGAAGATCCTTTATCCACATTAGAGTGCAGATATATTCCTCCTCCACCACCTTTTTGATGAATTTCAATTTCAAATAACTTAACGGCTAACAGCCCGCAATTGTTCTTTATATTAATAGAAATACATGGTCTCTTTTGAAGTTCAGGTAGTAATTCAGTTCTTAAAATTCTTCTGCTGTTTATAAATTATTTTAGCAGGGATGTCATAGCTTTTGATGCATCATTACAACCCCTGTTCAGCTACACTCTCTTATTCAACTGGAAGCAACTTTTATGTGCTTAGGAGTCAAATTAAATGTCATGCTAACTTGAACCACTGAGTTGTCAATTTCGTTTATTTTGGACCACAAGTTCAAGGTATTAATTACATCATGTGTCCACCTCAGGAAATTAGCAAGAAGATTGCGATAAAACAGCTGTTTGACTGAAAAACATTCAGGGATTATTTTATGTATTTTTTTTGTGTGTGCTAGAAAGTATGAGGTTTTAAAGGTAAGCCCTAATTCTTCAACAGTTTCCAAATTTCAGTTCATTAAAACAGCTGCAACAAATCAGTAGTGTGGGAAATTTTAATAGAAAAAAAACGGAAATCCAAACATAATTTCTAATAATAAAAAACTGTTAGATAGACAGAAAGTACTTTTGCAATGAGATGCAGTTCTACAAATCACTTGTGGATAGACTACTTCTGACATAAAAGCTCCCTTCCACTACAGATGTAGGTGATGTGCTACCATATCCTAGAGTGCCTTGATTCTCCCACTGTAGTAATAAAGTAAGTCAAAGTGACAAGTGAAATGAGTCACTGTTGATAGAACTGAAGGGGAAGTGGGATTGCTTTTTTCATCAGCTAATATTGGGGGAAATGCTGCAATTTCTACTTGGGCCGAATGTGAAAATTTCTTAACTCTGATTATCTTTCACAAGGATGAAGAACTATATGTTGTTCAGATGCTCCTGCCCACAACCATCTCGGTCACGCGGGCAATGAGGGGCAGCTACCCCATGTTGCTGCATCTTACAAAGAGGACTTACAAACATAGGCCAAAACTTGATTCTGTTTTTCAGGACATTTTACAAAAAACCCAAAGAATGAAATATGGTCACCAGGTGAATAATAATAAATAGACAAAAAAAAAAGAGGGAGATGAACTAGGCTGTTCACTGACAATTTGCAAATAAAAAAAAGGAGCTAATTTACAGTCTTTTTAAACAGTCCATCCAACTCTGAGCTCAGAATAGTGATATTTCTTAAATACAGTGTGCAGCCACTTGTTCAGGCAAAGCCTGTGTTTCTCTGATGATACTGTTGTGGGTGGGGGTCGGGGGGAGATAGGAGAGCAATAACACTTAAGGAATGTTTCTTTCCCTTTTAAGAATAGAAAAGGTCTCCAGTAAAGGAATATTCCTTCATCTTATCAGCTCTCTAGCCATTTCTTGTCACCGGATGAATACTTGAGAGTCTACTCCAAAGGACAAAAAAGAAATATGCATGCTTTAAATACAATAACTCATTAAAAAAAAATAGAAAAGAGATGACTAGATTTATTATTTTTTTCCCTAGGATAAAAGGAACCAACTAGTTTTTAAGTCAAAACTGGAAGAGAGGGAAATTAAGAAAAAAAGCCAGAGGGAAAAACCAACAGGATTAATATTGATGCAGCTATGGCAAAAGCAAACAGACAGGCAGGGACAAGATTGCATCCAACCTCCAAAACACATGTAAAGTTGGAGCTAAAATGTCATATGCATATGCAATTTATATGCAAAAATCTTTTACATAAAGCTACAACTGCCAAGTCTTCTTTCACAACTTTTTTGAGGCTTGCAGTAACTCTGGGATTTTATATTCTCCCTCCGTCACCTTACTGAAGGCACGACTGTCTGTGAAGAACACGGAAACTTTCTTAAGGCCATGGTACTAAGTTCTTCCCTACATTGCTGGGCTGGTGGCTCAGCAGGAAGACATATTTTTTGCTTGTGTTCAAGCAACTTCCCTGGCAGTTATTGCCTGCAACAGACTGTAGGGAAGTTGCCAACATTTAGAAGCTCTGATGATGTGAGCCAACCTTAGACTAATAATTTTTTTATCTCAATATAAGTGGAAGAATTACATAAAAATAGACAATTTTTAACAGTATGGTATTCTGTTATGAGAGAAGGCTAAATAACACGGGTGCCATATGAACATCTTTCTCCTATCTACAGCACCTAACTTTAGCATAGTCCATATGTCTATTTGTCTGATAGCTGAACTTATTGAAATAACATGAGGTTACAAAAGAGAGTTCTAAAGCTCAGAGCCTCCAAACCTTTCGAGGTGAAGCACCTATCAGTCGTAAACCTTTTTATTGCATAACCCTCAAAATCAAAACCAATTAGCAAGCGCACTAGAATATTATGTGGGAAACCCAAACACATTTTTAAGAGTCCAGAAACTGGGAAAAATAGAGTTGTCAGGCATTTACTACTCTGTTATGCATGTATCTTGATACTTGCAAAGAGCTTCTGCGATCAGCTCTTCAGAACCTGCAGGATGACAGCGTAGGCTGGAGAAACGAGCCCCCAGAAAACTCAGCCCGCACAGGCAAGTGAGTCAGTGGCCAGCACTGGGGATGGCGTATGGAGGAGTTGGAAACAAGTATTTAGTTTCCAAGTCATTTTAAACTCAGCCAGAGCGGTTTCCTTCAGACAGGAAAGATGGGCAAAGCCACCAGAAGGAGACAAGCAGACAACGGTTTTACAAACATTTTGCTTTCACTTCTCGTCTCTGTGGCTATTGTACATTGTCACGCTGTCTGGGGAGCGCACATGAGCGTTTCCAGAGCAGAGGCTCTGACATCTCTGCTCCCAGCAAACAGTTTAAATGTTGGCTTTAAATTCCTTAACAGATTCCAGGCCATCATCTTTTTTAATTAAATGCAAAAAAACTATGTTAATGCAACGTTAATGTTGAGATTGTCATTGGACAGATGTCAAGAAATTCAAAGTTATAGTTCCCACAGCAACCATAATTTAGCGACCCCCTCCCCCACTTCCACAACCACCCTCCTGAAACATATTGGGCTCAAATAGTACAACAGGCACCACAGTGAGGGGAAGCTGTGAGAGGCAGAAATTGCGTGTGGGACCTCTTGGAGCCCCTGCAGATGGGGTGGACTTTGCCTCAGTCCTCTTTTTGGAGGAGAAAGTACTGCCAGTGGCAGCACTGGGACAGAACAGTCCCTGCCTAAAGAGAAGCACAGACTGACACTGACTATGCTCTTGTGTTCCGGGGGTAAACTGGGAACTGATTTCACGCCCGTCAGCAGTGTATCCACCAGCATAACCTGGCCTAGCGCAAACCAGCTGTACAGTGTAGTTACAAAAATTACCTCTAGTCCATGTGTGAGTGCAAACATATCTCCGCAGCCGCCACAGTCAGTACCGCACAACAGAACTACCCAGGATGTAGTACTCATCATCACTACGCACCAGAGTGAACATCGAAACACAACATACAAAGGACAGAAACAGTAATTTCCAGTGAGAGAACGTTTTTTACAGTACATCTTTTCAGACCATGGTCTCTTGGATTTCATGTAAAGGAAACATACAAATTACTTCTAAAAAGAAGAGCTTGGAAACTTAAAATATAACTTAATACAGTGCTAAAAATCACGAACTTGGTGGCTACACTGGTTTTCTGTCATTTTATAGTTTTTCTTATATGCCATTCCAACTATCTCCTCAAAATTTGACACATTAAAAAATTTAAAAATCCATTCAGCCAACGAACTCCTCACCTCTCTCTTGCGAATATCTCTTAGTGCTCCATAGATCCCAATTGCCCTTCTTTTAAATTGTTTAATCGGAGTTAACCTAAGTAAGTTAGCCAGACAATTACCCTAAATATGTACTTTGAAGTTTGCTGCTTAACCTTCAGACCTGGAAAAGCACTTACATTCATGAAAGTATATCTATTTTTTCCAACTTTATCAGTCTTCCTACACCTCTCTCTCCAAACCTATTTGAAGGCATTTTGGAGGACTGTTACAAGCTACAACAACACTGGGCTTCTATCATTTTACACATGCCTTTTTTGAAGACCTGGAGTCTTTGAATGATTCTGCATTTAATCCGAAAGCCAGTGAGTTACACCAATGCACCATTAAAATGGTTACCACATCCTACACAGCCAGGTCCCCGTCTGAGTGGAAGCGACAGATTTCTAGGTAAAAAGATATGAGAAAAAAAATACTTTTACTACTGATGTTGCCTGACTATATAAGCCAGCCTTGGAGTCGAGCAGAATTTGGATACTTTATGTCATTTGGTAAAGCATGCTGTTTGTGAATGGGGTGGAAGGACCTTTCCTCACATGTCACTGTCACCCAGGGCTGGCTCCGCTGTGCCCCGCTAAACGTAGACCAACTTTTCACCAGGTTTAAGACTGACATGGAAGAGAAGGTACACTTACAAGTAAGTGTAACAATTATTTACAACTGCTCTCTGTGTGTCTTCTATGCCTATTTTGCTAGTCTGGGCTTTCACAGTGGGTCCTTTCCCTAAGAAGCACTTGACTTGTGTATGGAACGGGAGAAGAAGGTGACAGAGAGAGAGGAGAAGGAAATTGTAACCTGTAGGACATCCATCAAGTGATTTAAGTCTATACATATGACCACAATTTTGCCTTTGAAAGATGAATCGAGTAATGCTGCCGACACTTACTCTTTCCTGTCAGACACTTTTACTCTCAAGCCTGTTGATAGCTTAAAAGTTACATTATAACTTCTCCAGTGTTAGTGCAGCAGTTTCCCATTTAATTTCAAATTCAGTTCATATTTGTGGAAGCAGGAGGGGCTCTTTACTTTACTTGATAAATGGTAACATCTGGCTTTCTGATGGGCCATCACCAGCATGTTTAAAGAGCTGCTGACGCTTCAGGGAAAACTTGGTAAAACATTTCATTTAGAGGCAATTCTAGTTATTTATTCTATTTTCTGCATTCCTCATCCTCCGCTTTATACTAGGCACATTTGCATGAAAACAGACTGCAGCTCCTGAAGAGTTCATCTTCACATAACATTTTTTCATCTGATGTCCTAATCACTAACCATGTTTGTGTCACAGCAATCATATCCGTAGCAACCACTTATGATGTCATAGAAAATTAGAGTTTCTGGGAAGGGTAATGGATAGGGCATAATGGTAATAAAAGGGCCAGGCTCCATATTACACTACAGCAGCGTAAATTTGTTAGAAGTCTGTAGCAGAAAACAGAATTGTGTTATCGCTGTTCTATAACCACACACAGGACTTGACCTCTTCTTTTGATTACAGAAATACAATGAGCTAAACATTCCTGAAAATCAGGATACTTATATAACAGCTTTAACCTGTCTGTATAGATACCTTTAGCAATTGAAAAAAAAACGAATAGGCAGTTTCAAAATCACATTTTTGCACATTCTCACAGGAAGCTTCTTTCCTGGAAGTAGCAGCAGGTCAAATATAGCCAGAGGTGTAGACACTGTACAAAAAAGATTTTCCAAGAGCCAAAATACATTTCTGACTCTTACATGGATTCTTTAAGTTTTGTGTAGTTTTGTGCTAAATATTTGTAAACAAATAAGTATTCCCCATTTCTTAAGCATGTGTTCAGTGGCTTAGCCATAGCTGAAAATCGTAAATAATTAGCAGGAACACAATACAAGGATGGCGATCTGGCCCAAGCTTTAGAATAGTGATTTGTTTCTTTACCATGTGTAAATGCTAAAACATTCTTATTTCATGCATAAAGCAAAATGAAGCAAAGCTCTTCTCTCTGATGTTAACTCCATGCTTCATCCATCAAAAAGGGGCAAAGCACAAATTCTTCTCTTAGGCCATTGCTAGAGAACATCCGTCGCAGGAAGCCCACTTCTGGGGATTGCCTTAACTCATCCAGAGGTGCAGGAGCAGGTGAACCAAGGTTCTTCATGGTGGAAGAACTAAGTTGTGAACTTTTAGGTACTTCCCAGGAACTGCTATAGAGATAGAAAAGTTGTTAATGAGTCCTGCACTCTGAGCAGTCATTCCTCACCTTGGCATTACGCAGGTAACAGAGGCCATGCAGACAATGGTAGGTGCAGTTCTTGTCTCACCTTTATGTTCTACAGCCTCACCCGAGGAAAGAAAACACAACTTCAGCCACAGGAGACCACTTCTGTCACCATTTTACTAGAAGCAAATACTACTGCAGCTGAGCTTTGCCTGAAGTTTGATATATATTACAGCTCTTTTCATCTCTGCTCCCAACTGCACCGTCTGGAAATGCCCATTTATGCATTTATATATGTTATTATAATGTGCAAAAACTTGGAATTGAAAAGAAGGTAAATAGTGTATCTTTATGCTATGTTACATTTTCTAGAAGCGCAATTGAAATATCAATCATTCCATTCTGGCTGCATTGATCGGTAATTTTCATTTTGTAATTTCAAATAAAGCTTCTCTCCACAGCAGCAACGGCAGCACTTTCCAGCATATAACTTCAGTTCATTTTAGCTTCATGACTTAAAGATCCTCTCTCCCCATCACTCTTATACATCTTTTAAGTGGTAATTCCACTTTTCCAATTAGATTACTGGAACATGCCAAGTAAACAGGCACCTTTTCCTAGAGCCACAACATCTAACTAACGAGCAAAGTTCGTGCGAACAACAGCTTGGGCTCAGTCCCTACACTCCCATTGTAGCTCCCACATTTAGAATGTGGATCTTTATAGTAAGAGAGACAGAGAGAGTACATGTATGTATATATAAAGATATATGTATATATAAAGAGAGAAAACAAAAGCAAACCTTAAATAAACAGTATTAATAAGAGTCATTGTTCAATTTACAGCAATTTTCAAGAAAAGTGACTTGTGAAAGAATAAAAATGTTAGGGAAATAAGACCAAAAAAAAAAAAACTTTTATAAGTGGCTGAAGCCAGAAGTCGGGCATGTTCAAATCCCAATTTACCACATAGCCCCAGGCAAGTCACTTCTCTCTGTCCCTCAGTTTGCTCATCAGTAAAATGGGAATCATAACCACTTAATTCAACAGGCTGTTGTAATGACATACAAATTCATTGCTCTTTCAAAAGCTGTGAGCTCTCCTAATGAAGGGCTCCTTGGAGATACCAAGAATTCATAGTGGGAAATTATTAAAGTAGGAGCAAGGCTCATTTTTATTAGTTCTGACCAACAGCTTTCTGTGATAGTAGGTTTGGTTTAGACATAAAACCAAAAAGTTCTTACAAAACTGACTAGAAGACTGACTGAAGGAGAGGGAGTGAGAGTGACATTGTCAGGATCAGTATTCTGCTTTTTAAAATTATTCCTATTGTATTTAAATACCATGTACCAAAATACTTCAGGCACGTTAGAAATCTTCAAAACAAAGAAGCTTCAGAGAAGCTTTACAAATGACAGTAAAGCTAAATTGAGAAACCAAGACAATATCACCTAAAAGCTCCATGAATCCTGCATAACAGACCCTGTTGCTAAATCAATTACAATACATATGCGACATTTTACATAATATTTATGTTACAGCAGCACTTTGAGATGCAACTATGATTCAGGCCACACAAGGCTGGGTGCTGCTGTTAGCATACAGAGTGGAAAAAACATTGCTGAAGAGCCATATTTGAGGTGGACAAAGGGGAGGAAGAGGCGAGGCGCAGAGGGAGCTGGAGCGACTCGAGACTCGTCACACCGTAGCAGAAGCCAGGCCTTTTGGTCCTCCAACCCACCCGGTTAGCGGGCCATACGTGCACATTCACACAGCCTTTAAGAATGTACTCTGATAATGGTTGCATGCCCTCTTATATTCACTTTCAGCAGATATTCACAAAATAAAAGTTCAGTTCTAAAAATACCTACCTACCAAAAAAAAAAAAAAAAGTGACAAGCTATACATCTATGGAAAGAAAGAAGAGTCCAAAGAGAAATCATCAGCTTACATGTTTTGTAAGACCTGAATTAATACATGGACCATTGTGTTTTCACAAAGCAACTCCCCCTAACCACAGGATAAATCTTGTCCTTTGAGGCCAGAGTTCAGCAGCTGATGACAAGGCAGCTGGGAGGGTGGCAGCAACAGCGGGGATTTTACAGCAAAGTTTTCCCACTGAGGCAAGGGAGCACGGGAACGGAGCTTCAGTCCTAACTCTGCCACCCGCCTTCCTGGTGACTTTGGTCACATCACTTCATAAGACACCACCGCTTCCTCAGCCTTTTAGTGAGTACGACCTATTCAGGTTATATACTCCACAGGGTCTAGGAGTACTGGGACTTCCCAGCATCAGTCTGATGCCACCACTACCACCATTCACTACCAGTGCATATGATGAGGAGCAACGCCAGTCAGAGACAGACTCCCAATCACTAATATTTGGATTGGCCTGACTTCCAGTCACATTGGTACAGCCTCAGCACTCACACACACATTTTTCTTTCCAACCTGCTTCAAGAAGTGATGTCCAGATTATTTCGCCTGCTTAGCCAGAAAGACAGCATATAAACAGCCTTACAATAGAAACTGCAGTGGAACAACTATGAGAAAAAGATGACTTACAGGAATTATCACTGCATACACAAACAAAAAAGGTTTGGGCTCATTAATAGCAGCCGAAATAGGAATTTCCATGTTCCAGGATTCATCCTCCTGCCAGCTTACATGAAAAATGTCTGGTGTGTGTGTTTGAATAAATGTCAGTTCACTGCCTAGGTTAGTTGTTGTGCCACATCAGCGAGGGGTGGCCAGAACCCCAGCTCACAGGGTCTCTCCTCAGACTGTGCACAACATCCCTGAACAGAGAGGTACCACCCAAGTCCATGACAGCAAAAACATCCCAAAGATGTAATAGCATTGTGATAGAACACGACAACAGGATTCCAGGGGCGTAAGACTCTCCATTTCTCCTTCTCCTCAAGGACTTCCCATTACTCAGCAACTCCGATGTGCTTTTGCACAGGACCATCTCCTGGAGGACTTCAGCCATGAGCAAGGCTGCAGCCCAAACTACACATCGATCCTCCTGCTCTTCTTCATCAGAGGACCTGCTATCCTACAACTCCCTCCCAGAATCCAGTGGCTCCCACTGACCTCGATCCCTACCCATTCCCCTCCTCTCCCCAAACTCTTCTACTCCTCTTTTCCTTGCTAAAGATACTGCTGGGCAGCAATGCAAGGAACTGCACTAGATACTCCATGCAAGCCAGGTATGGCCCAGAGGCCAGCCCATGATGGCAGCTTCCCTGGGTTGAGAGGTCACCAAAGGAGTCAGGGTCCCAGGCCTGAAGGGTCCCCGTGCCACCAGCAGCCCTCGAACACACACTGCAAGCTAAAAAACTGCAAGTACAATCCCCCCTGCCTTCCTGTAAGGAACTGTCACCTGCCATTGAAGTTTTCCTCAAAGTAATACCGTACTACTATTAATCCACTTTGAAAAGTATGATAATAGATAAAAGTATGATAATAGACTTAAGGGAGTTTAAACCATTACTGTTATAAGAAGCAGGAATAAGGAGGAGGACCTTTACAGTGCAGCAGGAGTTTCCTCGCGGTCACACTTCATGAGAGGAGGCCAGAACAAGGCATTCAACTCCTTTGAAGACACCTAGAGGAAAGATTTAATAGTAATGCCAGCATCTCCTGCCTTGCCACCAGTGTGAGGGACAAGGCCTGCAGGGCAGAGGTCCCTTCACTTACCCTACAGGGCACAGCGGGGCATCTAAGGGGGATGGGGACATGGACGGGACTGGTGGACATTTTGCACCTGAACCTAACTGGGTTTAAAAGTAAGCTCAAAACACCTGAATGAGTAAGGAAAGCACTAGTTATGCCCATTAAAGCTTTACACCGCTCCTGGTTACAGAAGAGTCCAGTTGAGGGCTAAAGTCTCCCCACTTTTCCTCTTTCTTTCAAAATTTGGCTCACCCAAACCTAGGAAAACACAATTAGTGGCTTGTATGAAGCAGATGGATTCTCTCCTGATTTTGTGCAAAATTTCATTCAGTTTGGACATCGCTAGCAGCATTGAAATGACAAACTCTACTATTTCCCTCGGCTGAAAAAAGAATAAATATTTATTTACTTAATGCACAAAGAAACAGGAGATATAGAGAAGCTGAGTAATTTTGCAGGCTATAGCATAATTTTACTGAAAGAACTGAGGAAATCAGTTTCTCTGCGACCAACATTTTTAATGACAAGACTACATACACTCATCAATTTTTTAAAATCTAAACTTTGGCATACATGAAATAATGAAATAAACTGAGCAGATAAACAAATAAAATATGCCCAGAGCCACAAATGGGCCTTTTTTGTGTTTTTTCCCGATTTCCACACCACCCCCACCCCCCCACACCTTTTCATTCTCTGAGGTGTCTGCCTGCAATGATTAAGTTGACAAATGAAGTTCTGACTACTAATTAAATTGAAAATAGCGGATATACTGTGACAGGGATCTCTCTCGTGCTCATGCATCACCAGTAACAGTGACTGGGCGTTGCCGTCCCTGCTCAGCCATCTCCGAGCCCGGCGGCACAGGGCACAGCAGCTGACCTACCCAAGGTGGGAGGGAGGGAGCCCATGAGTGTCTCCTCTTGCATATCAAGAGAGAAGAGAAGGAGAGTTTAGATGTGTAACTATTAAAGCCTGGAATCATCACTGTGCTGGTGCAAGCACTGAGGAGGTGCCAACTTTAACTTGTCTTGATTTAGTGTAGCAGAGGTCGGTTTGCCTTCTAGGACGCACCTCATAGCCCTGGTGACAGGATCAGTGTAATGGTGTATACACCTGTATAGGTCTATTTTTCTCATGTCAGCCTCACAAACCTGCTCCTGACCTCCCATGGATTCTAGCAGTTCCATATTGGGCAAAAGGGGGTCAGTGGCAGGAGAAGCAATTGCAGGAAAACTCTGTTATCCATTGGGATGGCAGTGTAGGGATCACTTCCCTTCCAAGAGCACAAGAAAAGAAAGATACGCCTGGGCTGCTGTCATCCCTGCTTCCACCAGCTAACCTTTATGGTCTTTTCCAGCAATTGTAGCCATTTCTCAGACTATCTACTGTCCTTACAATTCTTGTTTTGTGATGTTTTATTTCTTCTCCCTTGGTGCAGTTCCTTTCATCTACATAAATAACAGAAATTTGAAAGCCACTCTGAGGGCTCTGATTTTAAAGAAATACTTGATGTGTATGAGCTGTGAAAATTCTAATCCAAATAATCTCTGAAGTTTATGATTTATAGCCAAAGATAAACTTGTTCAATTGTTCTCATGGTACCTCCTGCTTTATTGGAGTGGTCTATGGACTGTCTTTCAACATGCTGTGCAGGAAGTGACTCTCACAGCCAAAAGAATACAAGTATTCAAAGTAAAAAAGTCAACATTTGTATTTACCTATACCATACACGAGTACAAAAGACCATACACATGTACAAAAATACAAAGATATTTTATGAATGGTAATAATACAGTTTGTGTTTGCATTTGGCTCAGCTCAGTTTTTCATTTTTTCCTCATTTTGGGTTAGTTCATTTGATTTCATTATTCAAGTATTCTTTTAAAGAATTGTCTTTCTGGTTTCTTTTTTAGTCATATTGAGCCACCCTTAGACTTCTTTCCTCATGAGACAAAATACTTCAACAATGTTTTCTAGTATTTCTGAAAGGAAGCAAATTATAGCCAGCCCAATCCTACTTTGATGTTAGTAAATTGACAACACCACCAACAATGACAGAATACAAAGCTGTTACCAAAAAACCCAACTATCTCTGGCTGGTTTTAATTTTTGTCTTGCAGAATTTCCTTTTGATTTTGGAAAACGTAAGGAGTAACCATCTTATTTTTTGTAGAATACAATTTATTTCTTGGAGATCCCATCTAACTGAAGCCTTACTTTGGAAGTATGTAGGCACTCTTAACAAATCAAAGTGCAGAGTGATACATAATCACTGACTGGAAGCTCTTTGGGTCAACAATTACTTTTTCATTCAGTGTTCATGCAGACCCTCACACAACAGGAGCTATGGTGGGCATCCAAAGCACCACCACAATGGCCAACTTAATCCAAGCATCTTTTACGAAAATACCAACTGAAAGCCAGTTGCTGAGCTGTTTGCCTATTCCTCCCCCTTCTTTTCAGTCTCACAGGGATGATGGACTCCTTTCATTCCAGAGAAACTTTTGCTGATACACAGGATGGAAAGTTGACGAGACAGCCTGACGCATCCATGAAACATTAGAGAAGTGTCCATGCTGTAAAATGCCCCCAATCTTCCTCACACCTCTTCCTTAACCAATTTAGTTTGCCTCACTCCCATGCATAGAAATATACTTTGCCCTTTATTCACCCAATTTCAAGGTTATACTCAAACACGTACTGGAAGATAAAAGCTTTAAATAATGTACATTCTCTCATTGTCCTTTTCATCGAGATCACAGGTGCATGACCTCGTCCCCCAGCACAAAAAGCTGTTGTCATGGAAACAGCTCAGGATGCCAACTTGACAACAACTGACATTCAAACCAGGAGGGACACCTTGTCTCCTGCCCTCCCCCACCAAATCAGTGCATTTCGTCAGGGGCCAAATCTACGGTATTCCTTCCTTGCCAGGGCTGGGACGCACTCTGCTGTGAGGAGGAGGTGCAGTTGGCTCCAGCCCTACATGCCACATACTGCACCCCAAAACCTGCCTTGGGAAAACAGCATCTGAGAATACAGCCTAATCAAGTGAGCTAGGAAGAGTACCTTTTAGTTTCAATGCTTAGCAAGACGTGGTAGGGGAAGAGGAGGCCACCTTTCCTAATGGTTAGAACAGAAAATCTCATAACTGATCTCTCACAGTGCCACTAAATCTTACTATATCTTCCAGAGCACCAATAGATCACTGCTTTTCTGGACGAAAATCACTTCAGCACTCTGCATTTCAGTTTCTTGCCTGTAAAATGGGGATAACTATACCTATGGCAAGCCTCAGATAAAGAGCTTTTCGTAATCAGTATTGTAATCCATTTTTTTCTTATTCTATTTCCAGCTGTATCGATACTTTGTGGTAATTATTCACCATCTAGGTCTTCTAATTGAATAATAAATAGTCCAGGAAGCAGGAGATAGACTTCTAAGCAAACATGTTGAAAAAGTGGATGCACATTCCAGAGAGAAATAAACTCGAGGGAAAGGTCTCTTATTTATTTATATTTTGTCCCCCAGGAGATTTAATTGGAAAGAACTATATAGTTAAAACACACCCACCCTCCTTGCCTCCTCCATACCTAAGGATTGAAGAATATGTCGAATTGTGATACACGACTTTAAAGGAAAAAATGAATATTTTTGGATATACATATATATCTGCACACATATATATTAAAATAAATAAATATGTATCATTGTGGCTGGGGGAAGGGAAGCAAAATACACACAACGGCATTTGCTGTAGGCTCGTGCATATTCTCGTGCCTGAATGCTGTCTTGTGATCTCTACATAACCTTTGAAACACAAGTGCATATTTCACCCTTGCAGACTAGCACAACCATTTTTTTGTCATTCCAATTTCATTTCCAGTGCGGTGTGGACTGCGGGCTCAGCAGTCACTGGAGTCTGAAGTGACTCTTGGGACCTCCTCACTGTTCTATATGCAAATGGCCCTGCACCTGGGCAGCCGAGCGGGCTTGCCGACAGTTTAGTTATGCAAATCTGATTGATCGAGAGCATATTGCAGAAGAACACACGCAGGCCTGAGACACTGGCAGCTATATTTCACTGGCTAAATTCCCGAAGAGAAAAAAAAAAAAGAAAAAGAAAAAAAAAAAATTAAATGCCAAGCATTTTGATGCATACTCCTTTCAACCCCTGAAGTGCACTAGCGTTTATTTCGGTATGTTTTCAACACTTTGCTTAAATGTTGTTAATGCAATTTCTTGTGCTATTGCTGAATTCACAGAAGGGCTTGTTTTCTCTGTTTAAAAAAAAAAAAAAACAACCAAAAACCAAACAAATCCCAAAAAACAAAGCCACAAACAGAAACCCAAAACAACAACAACAAAGAAAGAGTTACTATGATGTCACAACACAATAGGTCTGTCAGTTTATTTGAAATAATTCTCCAGGCAAATGGAGTAAATGCAGTGTTAAAATATAATTAGGTCCTACAGTACAGAGGAGTGCAAAGAAACTGATGTACTAGCACAAGTTGCCCAGACTTTATTCTTTCTGTAACAAAAGGTAAAACAAACAGTGGGAATGTAGATTACATACTGTCATGCAATGTCGAAAGCACTTCTTTCTATTTACCAAACACTCTGTATAAAAAGGCAGAGAAGGAAAAGATAAAAAACAGAGAGAAAATAAAAGAATCATCTGGGATCAGGTTAAAATAATAAATTCATTTTTATTTAACAAAAAAGAAGAAAATAAAAGAAAAAAAGACAACCCATCTATGTGTGAGCATGTGGAAACCTCTAATATAGAACACGCTTCGGGCATCAAGTTAATCTCGGTTTATTGCATACAACTGATTTATCTTCATTTATAAATGAGTGGTGAGCCCTGGTTCTAATATTTGCATTTCTTGTAGTTGTGTATATGTATTTTAATGCCTTGGGGAGCCATTTATGGTGTTGAAATAAGATGATTTTTATTTTCTTTTCCCTCAGTTTTTCCAACAGCAGATACAGACTATTTCAATGCTTGGACACTGGTAAAGCCACTGGGAAGAGACATGAAATCAGCCTTTTGAATCACTTATTTTGTCTTTTCCAAGTCACTTTTCAACAGAGGTTTTCAACAACAATAGTGCTAATCAGTATGAATTCAGAATATAAATTTTTATTGATTTGAGGTTGGGTGATTTGTTTGTTTGGTTGTTTGTTTAAAATAGTCTCTTCTCAGGCAAGTTTTGGGGTTGGTAGTTCCATAGCTAAGGACTTATATTTGCACAGATCCCAAAACAGAGAAGAGAGAAACCATCTCAAATGGCATGCATAAAATGACTAATGCAGCAGAGTCTGATCTAGTTGGAGCCACGAAACATTCCATAATACAAATTGTTATAACAGGCCACTAGACAAACACCTATTAGTCTGGTGCTACAGAATACGAAATCACAGAAACTCTCGCAGTAAAATATACTTCCATTGTGAATTGGTGCACAAAGTTCCATACCTGAGAACATTTTTACATAAACAGCAATTAAAATATGTATCATAGGGCTTAACTCAAAAGGAAAAAGTATTTGATTTTTAATTTCAGTGTTAAATTTGTCATAATCTCAAGAGGACTGCGCACAGAACAAAATTTCCCAGTAACAGAAGATTGTCCAAAAACACTCCTAGGAATCCCCCTGAGAAATACAGTTAAAATTTCTAGAAAGAAGCCCAAGTTATCTAAAGGACTTGAAAAGCAAAGCAACCTTGCTGTAGCAATGTTAGAGCACAACTTATTGAATAGAAAACATTTCCCTGCACGTTAAGTTGTATTGCCTTTGGCACAGATCCTTCAGCTGTAAATTTGTTCAAGGAATGACATACAGTACACATCAGAGAAGTAATGAAGGAAAGAGGCTTAGATGGACACTTTGCAGCTAAGGGGGAGCCGTTATTGAGCCTTGTCTGCTGTATTTAGCAGAAGAAGGAAAAAAAAAAAAAAAAAACAAAAAAAAACCCACAGAGAGAACATCTTTGTCTGTCCCCAACCCCTGCTAACCCTCTCCTTTAAAATAAATAAATAAATGGTAAAAAAAAAAAATAGCCATCTGACAAGCAAAGCCTAGCCAGAGGGTCAAAAATGAAGATCCTGGGAAAGGTCAAGTTTAATCTCTACCCACGATGCCCTAGTGCATCCCTCACAACAGCTGACTAACAAAAGGGGCTCAGCACTGTGACTGACAGAATTCTTAATTGTATCCACTCATTCATGACAATTTGATTAAAATATTACGCCAAAGTCTCACCCCCTGTTTGCTTCGATCCTCCAAATCTAATTTTGAATTTTCAGAAAGGAGATTACCTCCACAAGCATGACTGGGATGCTATTAACTTCTACTTAATCTTTATTACTGATGTGAATTTAACATATGTATGGCTTCGTCTCGCTCCTGTTGTTTTCTCTCTAAAGTAACGTCTAGGCAATATACAAGTGGCGGACATTAATTTTCACTTTGATATTCTGTCATACCAAAGCTCATACTTTCATATGAAAACTTAAAGATGTACTGTCTTAATACCATGGCACAATTAACCTGCATTAAAAAAAAAAAAAAAAAAAACCACACAAAACCCCAAACACGCACTAGCTCCCTCCAGCCCCCACCAAAGAAAAGAACAAAACCCATCTGAACAGACTCCAAAGTATTATAACTTTTCCCTGTTATCTCCAGCTATATCCCCTTCATTATAGGAGCTGTTCCAAGGCCTAACGAGAACTGGTAAATTCTAGTTAATATCAATAATGCAATTGTGAAGAAGTTAAGCAGGCAGTTAAAGTATCTAATCGATTCGGATTATTCCCAAATTTATGAAACTAGTAATTGAATATGGCCATTGTTACCTGTCTCCCGATTTTCAAAAGATATTTGAATAAAAGATGTGCTTTCATTTTCAAAGGTGCTTATGCCCTCACTCCTTTTCTCCCCACAAGTAACACAGAGTGAATTAACATCACCAGCTGCAATTGTGTTTACAAGAGTATTCACAAACGTATTGAACATGAAACATTGCTAATAAAACAGACTGGGTTGGAAAAAATTCCATTGAAAATTTTATTTTATTTCCTTTCCTCCCTCCCAGAGAAAAAAAAAATATGTTTTTTTTATTCCTTTTTTGCAAAACCTTTCTCATCATTTCTGTCCATGTCTACTAATCGTTGTTGTAAAAAGAGAAGTAATAAATTAATCTTCCTAAATTCAGGCTCAGTGACTTCCTAATTTGCCTGCCTAACTGCTGCTCCCATCAGCAGGAGAGCATTTGGATTTGATTCAAACTTGGGGGGGGGATATCACCTACAGTCATTTAACATGTATACCAGTTACAAGGAGTTGTAGAACTACCTCACATCTCTCAAATCCCATACTACCTGGACAATGAATGACAGGCTGATATCTACAAGTGATCACTGGAAGAAGTTTCTCAGAATCCTTTTGCACATTTCATACACCATTTTGCTCAAATAAATATTTGCAGTACTGTTCAGATTTTGTTTTTTCCAATCAAGGAAAATAATCCATATCTCTGTATTGAAACCTCTCTCATCAGCTCCCCCAGCACAAAATTATACTCACCCTCAAAGTATTTAAGACCCTTCTACCACCTCTGTATAGGTGAACATATACATATTTTCTCTAGCCTGCTCTCTGTTTCTAACACTGTAGTGAGGCTCAAGAACCTCAGGTTAGGAGAACAGCAGCACAGTAAAGAGCTTCCATATCCCGCAACAACTTTCAAGATTTCCAAATTATTCCCAAGGCAGTTGCAGAAGTGCAAAAACTGTCTGAAGTCACATCGCAATGGTGATGAAAATACTAATGAACACTGAAAACATGAATCTCACTGGCCCATCCCAGAGAAATCCCTACTTCGACAAATTTCACCATAGTTTTTGTAGGATCGATACAAAAAGGATCATGTCACAGGATGCAAAAAGCGTATGCAATAGAACTGCCAATCTCATCCTCAAGTAGGACACGCCTCCCTGAGGATTCAAAAGGTGATAGAGAGCTCTGCTTCTCCTTTGCAAATAACCAGTACAAGAGCTCCTGCACCCCCAAAGAGCAGGCCAAAAAGCCTGAGTTTCTTATTAGATGTGCAGGAAAGGAAAGTGCACACATGTGTCATTCTCCGAGGACACAGTGTTTTCCGGGAGCTTTCTGGATAACACAGACCAGAGCCAAGCAACACGGCTGTACTGCAAGGGCAGGCTTTGCAGGACAGGTTTAGCAGACAGTTGCTTTGCTTTGTTTGAAGTTACATTTCTTTGCTTATACACAGATATCGCTAGAGGTTCCTTTCGCTTTTGCCAGGTTTTTAACAATTGCAAAACTCCCTCAGTTTTACCAGCTGGCTGTCTCTCAGTTTGCAGTAAATCACTGCTGGGAAGATATGTACTGGCTGCGCAGGCAGAGGAACACAGCTGATCTCTCCCATATCCCATAAGCAGAGGGACACTCGGCGCACTTAACGACACCAACAAATACTCCAGCTCGCTTTCATGCACTCTCTCCAAGAAAATGCATCCCCGGCCTCCCATCTTAGCCTCTTCCACAGCACGAACAAGTTTTCTGCCACACAAAAGTCAGCACAGCAGTTTGTCCGGTGCTGTGGGACCGAAGTGTCTGGAATCAAACTTAGCTCCTATGTTTGGGCATGTAAGGTTGCACGAAAGCATGGTCATAAAACATAGAATCGTAGAATGGTTTAGGTCGGAAGGGATATTGAAGATCATCTAGTTCCAACCCCCCTGCCACAGGCAGGAACACCTCCCACCAGACCAGGTGCTCAAAGCCCCATCCAGCCTGGCCTTGAACACCTCCAGGGATGGAGCTTCCACCAGTTTCTGACACTGTCTGAAGAATTCCGATGGGGGAAAAAAAAGACCTATAGTCGCTACCGGAAGGGAACTATCACCACACCAAACCACATTTCTCTGACGGCGGCAAATTTCCATGGAAGATGGCCACTTTGTGGTTAGCTGCCCACACTCCTTGATACCAAACTGGAAGCTACTTCCAACCACTCCAGTCTTGGGAATGTCAAACATGTGTCCCACATCTCCTGAGACATTTCTCTAGGGAGCTGTAGCCAAAGGGACACAAGATCTAGTTCTTCCCCCAGCCCTGTCTTCCTTCCATCTCTAAACACAGAAGGGGAGGGGGTTGCTTGCTGTAGCCTTCTGAGTTTTCTTCCTCATCTCGAAAGCCCAGGGAATGTTACAGGACTTGTGGAATTACAGCACCAGAAACCCAGATAAATGCTCAGTTGTGCTGCACCTCACTGCAACCAACAGCCACATATAATACATTGTTTGCTCCAACATGCCCAAGCTCTCCTCAAGGTTTCTACACTGGACACCAAGTGGTGAGAGGAGATATAGTCAAAAGGCTAATGGGAATATAAATAACTAACTAAATAAGGGATAGCAGCTTGTAGAAATTAAGACCTATACAAGGAGGCAGAGCACCCTCTTATATAGTCCACAGAAACAGAGTGGAAGCTGAACTTACCAGAGTTTTAATGTTTCCATAAGAGTATTTCTAAATAGCCACACCAGGACTTCTGAAAACTCGCTTTCACCACCGTATGCACAGAAAAACTGCACTCATTTTCCAAACTGGAGGGGACCAACAGCTCTCTCTTTCCATACCTAGAGGTTACATGCCCCGATAGGAAGACTCTCAGGTGTTAACTCAGGTGCGGAGTTTACTTGGAACAAGAAACTAAAAACCAAACCACCAACCTCCCCTTCCCTACACATATCTCTAGACATCCATTCCCAGAGCAGAGGCAGGGCCTTTCTCAGGAGTTTCCATCTGTTTGAAGCATGATACTAAGCGGTCATTACTTTTTAAAATATAACTGGGAGGTTTTAATTTATTACTCTGCTATCCAAAGAACTGAAATCAAACTGAAAGTAAAGAGAATCGGACACCCCACAATTACTCCAAACCCCAAAACAAATCTGACGGCTACTTGAGAATTCAACCATCATTTGAATAAAACCAGACTGCTTTCTGTGCAGCATATGCCAAATGGTTTATTGTCATTTCCAGTAGGAT
The DNA here is from genome assembly GCF_000708025.1 of Charadrius vociferus. Classification (NCBI taxonomy): domain Eukaryota; kingdom Metazoa; phylum Chordata; class Aves; order Charadriiformes; family Charadriidae; genus Charadrius; species Charadrius vociferus. Next base: position 108,449 of record NW_009649864.1, on the reverse strand, counting down.
TTTTTCTTCTTCTTTTTTTTTTTTTTTTTTTTCCAGTTCACAACTGCCTTCTATTGTCACTGCTGTGAATAGCCAACAACGATTTAAAGTAGTGGGCTCCTATCAGCATTGTTCTCCTGTTCAGAGGCACAGAGAACAAGAATAGATCTATGTTTTCCATACAGTGTAGGAAAATGTAATTCTCTGTTTAGCGTCATATCAACGACTCGTGTCCCAATTCACCGCCATGGGCAATGAATGACAGTCTGAGCTGTCCATCCTGACAACGTGACCAAGATATCTGTGGTCGAGACTGCTATATCATTTTTCCTCTCCCCAAAAAATGTTGCTGGAGAAATCTCCTATTTTTTATTACTTTATTTGTTTCTTTATCTACATACAAAGTACAGATAAAAATGAAATTGAGTTCATTAAACAAGCTGCAAATAATGTCTTGATAGCACAGGAAATGTTACATTCCCTCGCGTTGCAGCATGTGCTCTCAATGGAGTACGGATTTCTTTATAATACTAATAAAAAAGAGCTGTAGTCCCCTTCTTTCAACAAAAGTTTCCCCCCACCCCAGCAATTCAGTAGAATATATCTTATTTTCTAGTATAAAAAGAAACCTTTTCCTCCTTTATAGGTAGCAGGCACATCGCCATTAACAATATGTAGCTGAAGGGCGATTAACTCCAGGTACCATAGGCCTGGAACTGGCAATAAAGAGGTAGCTTGGAGCTGTGCACTGAAAACAGCATTTATTCAAGGGAAGGGGAGAAATGAAACAAAACTTTGACAATGTTAGAAAAGAGGGAGAAGAAATAGGTTGAGGCAGCTATGGCACAGCAATGATTTACATGCCGTTAACGTACAGTGGCTGTATGCTGTGTTCAGGACAATATTTAAATAAAAGCAGCATTAGCCTTGGCAGCCTGTGTATTAACACACTGAATTTATGTTGCCTCCAAGGTAAGAGCATCTTCTTATTTTAACATATACAGGAATTATAATGCGTCGAGAGCATTTTCAGCAGTATATCCTACCTTAAGCAAAGCTTACTGGATTTGTCGCAGTTTATTTTAATTTTTCATTTTTTGAGTGTTTTCATTTGTTCGTAAGTTATTGTCGATAATGATAATTTTTTCTTTCTATTGCTTCAGACTTAAAACCTCTCCAGCAGAGGAAAAAGGTAAATTTACAAAGGAGACAAAGGCAAGTGGAGGTTTTGGCTTAACAGACAATTGGAGGTGATGGAGTAGGGGCCTGCAGACTTGCAGCACAAGAGTTTTCCTATCATGCAACGGTTAACTTTATATGAGCTGTGGACTGTGCTGTGGAGAACAGAGACAACGGTGGTGTCTCCGAGCAGGCCTTTTGACACACTGCCAGCATCAGTGTCATCTCTGTCTTGATCCTCCTTTGCTTCTTACATGGCCCTCCCAAAACTATCTGAGCTGCCAGGTAATGTTGGTCATAGGGGGATCTTAGCAGCTGGCTGTTTTGTGACAAATGACACAGAATCAACAATAGTACATGACCTTTATGGATTCTGGCTGTCTCTTAGAAGTATGTGAAATATTCACAATGAAATACAAAACCTACTTGAAATTCAAGTTGCTCCTCAGACAATTACTATGGAACCAAAAGGCCTAACTGCCCTGTATGGGTAAGATATTTATATTTCTACTGCCCCCATAAAGTTCTCTGCCTTGTGCATCATTACAGAAAATAACAAGAAGTCAGAGCTTTTTTAAGTACAAGGCCTGTCCTCGATGACTGTCTGAAGTACAGATGAATGACAGTGAAAAAAGTAATCCCACTGGTAGCAATACGATCTGGAGGCACAGACATGGAGCTGAGGTGTGAAACCCTTCAGACTCAGCCAAAATAAACCACTGCTACTGGTGGGGGTGGGGGGAAGCAAGCAAGCACATAGAATTCAGTCATTACTTTAGAAAAGCAACTGCAGCATTTGCTACAAACTTCTGAACAAAGCACACTGAATCAACAGTATAAGTAAATCATAACATCCTCTCCTGCCTCCCAGAGCAAAACCGCTAATCATGTTAGGTCCCTCTGAACATCTATCATCCTCCACAGTGTATGGAAAAGGGCGAGTTTTAGATCAACAGACTCAAATTCTGTCAGATCAAGTATAAGGAAGTCGGTGTCATACTTCAAGGGCCTCTTCTTTCATGTGTCATGTCTCCTTCCAATTTAATTGAGGGTAGGTTTCCCTGCCCAAATTCCTTATACTATCATTTAGCATCACACTCTGAGGAGAAAGTTTTGGGAGTTAAAAGGCTGTAGGGTAATTAACAATCCCACTGGGTTTAAGACCTCTTCATGCACTTCAATACCTCTTGTAGGATAACAGGGAAGATAACAATAGGACTGACGTTCCATATTTGCCAATTACAATTCAATGAGGCTGTACCCTCTCTTATATAACTTGATAATGTGCCACTACAGAAAGTGGAGATTATGGGCCTGGGGCAGACGGATTTTTTTATTTAAAGACATAATCAGCAGCATGAAAATGAAAAAATGAAAACTGCAATGGATAGCTGCCTCTGCAAAAGCAGAACAAATGCTTTCTGCATCTCTGATGGTGGGGAAGCAAGCTGGACTGCAATCCAGGGGTTCCATGCACTCCCTCACTTCTCCTTCCTCCAGCAATTAGGAAGATATCAAAGACTACACCCTTGCCTTCTTTGCCAAAACAATGTGATTTTTATCACAAGACAATTAACATACTTCAACGAAACTCTCATGGAGGCGTGGGACAAGTTTCTTATTTAATACACCACCTAGGCAAAATCAACACTATCGCCAGCATCTGTGGTTCCTCTTTCAATAAAAAATTATTGCTTTGCTTCCAAAAGTTTTTTGCAGAAGGAATAATAAATGCATAGGTTTTGTTTTTTTTTTCTAAAATATCTTGCTCTCTTTGGTGTTAAAAACGTAATCTATGTTTATATTGGCCTGTAAGCTCCAGCGCAGGCCTGGGAGCACCTTGGATTCTGTTGTCTCCTCATCACAGTGCTGCGATATCAGCAGCTCCTGCAATCACTCAACCATTTACTCCCTCAAACACAGTAAGGGCTTTCATCCCAAATCAGGAGCCTCTGTCAGACAGACTGAACCTAGGTGCTTAGAGAAGACGTAAAACCTTGCACCAGAATGGCAATCTTTTACAACTATGAAAAGCACTGACCTCTGAGGTAAAAATGGATGTTGCCTAATTCCTCCCTAATTGTATTTTCTTTCTCTGCAAAAGATGGATTGTTGCTGCCACATGCAGAATGACAATAACTTACCGTAGTCGATCATGTGCTACCCATGGGCCTGTTTTTCCTTTTCTAAAAAAGAAAACAGTCCTCCCCAACTACAAAGATTTTTTCCTTGACCAATTCCACAAGGTTAAAAAAAATCAAAACCAAAACACAAACAAACAAAAAAAAAACCCACTGGTAAAATACATGCAACACTTCGAGAGTTACTCACACTGTCGGAAAGAGTATGTTTAAAAGAACAGAGTATAGATTTAAAGCATACAAGAAATAGTTCTGGTAACATGTCTTGGTGGTCAGATTTTTAAAAAGTTGGTAGTTTAAAAGGTTCTAGAAAAGAAACCCCAAAGCCTGGACAGGCTGTGTTATTGCCAGAGCTGAAAGATGCGAAGTACTGAGTTTAGCAAGGAGGATAGTAGAGAGCTTCAGTCAGGTTATAGGTATGCACATAGGGAAAAGGCTTCCAATAGTGAAAGAACCCTAAATCAGAAGACAGAAAAGGTATCAGATGCCAGGCAGAATGTGTAGCTACACTGATAAATGCAAAGCAGAAATAAGATACAAATTTCAAAAGCAATTAAATACAGAAGTATCTTGCCTCACGGCAGGTTTCCTCATCACCTATAAACCTTAAATCAAGACTAACCAGGCAGTTTTGCTAAAAGATATTCTTTGGCTCAGGGATCACCCAAAGAAGTTCTGCAACCAGTGCTATGTGCGACCAGTCCTATGTGCGATATCAACCTAGTTGTCACGACAGTCCCTCCAAGAGTTACATTCTTTAAGAATTCAGAATTATCGTGGCAACTACCCTCCACCTGATAGCTATGAAACAATTTCTGTGAAAGAGCAACATAACATACTGTCTTGAGAGTTACCAAAAACTAGTGCCAGGTCATAAAAATCTACGAAAAGAGGTGAGGTCAGAAGAATTTGTGTAGACAAAGCGACCTCTAGAGTAAAACACAAGAGTTAAGAAAAGTATTTTCAGATAAACTGATGCAAAAGCATATGAAGTTAGTACACAAACACAAAGTCCATGCTGATTATAATATGGTCTGATTTAAAATATTCCTTGAGGCGAGGTTTTAATAATACTTAAAAAGGCCTGACAGCTCCCTGTCATGGTATGTCCATGTTATTAAGTTGTAAAGCAACTGTCTTGCTCATAAAACAATCCAAACTGGAAAACACACGGTGGACAAAGTCAAGGACAACAGCAGAAATCAGTGCTGAGCCTTGGTTTGATTATGCATTGAGATGTGCCTCATAAGAACCTGCATTAGCTTTGACGAGTCACATCTTCACGCTTCCTGCTGAAACATAAAAAAATAAATACCAGGCAAATGGAAGCTAGGCAAGGAGGAGGTAACACTGACAAGAGCATCACTAGGACAAATTTCCCAAGTCACTCCCAGAACTGAACACGAGAACTGCAGTAAGTGAGAGACAATATGACGATCTGTGAAAACCTTCTGTTGCTATGTCAAGTGAATGCCGTGGGATCATTTCATGCCGTCATTCCAGCCAGTGTTCAGGGTTTTCTCCACCCTTGTCTGAGGCAAATTCTGGGTTCTACGATTAACTTCCTGTCCTCCTCACCCGTACATTACTTAGATCCCCTCATCTGATCTTAGCCTGCTACTATTCCTCTATTAATTCTTTCCAGGAACTTCATCATAGTCATGGATTGATTTTTTTTTGTATTTTACAATTCACTTCTCCATTCTTCTCTTGATTCTGTTGTTTCACACACTTCCCATCTTGTTACTATACTTCCCAGTCTTCTGCTGTTCCTCCTTGCACTTCACCTCTGTATTGTACACACAACTGATCTTACTTGCATCATCTTTTCTTAGGATCATTATGGTGTTTGCTAAATAGTTTTACTTTTCCAGCTTGGTGTTTTCAAAAATCTTACTTTATGCAGTCCAGTATTTTCCCTGTCAAACTGGCCAAGCTTCTTAAGATTTTACTAGATTTGGCCCAGCCAGTCAGAACAAAAACCTGACCTTGCTCCTTCTGTTATCTGAGCTAGTTGCTGGTTCACCTGAATGTAAAATCTTACATTGTTCATTTCCCTAGTAGTCCATCATTCTGGTTCTTTTCTAAAGTTTCTTTCACATCTATTCTGATGGGTTGCTGTAATGCTTGAGACCCTGCAATGTGCTTAGCTGTAAAGTTTTCCTTGAAAGTACATCTCATTCACAAATACTCAGCGTTTGCACGGCTTTTGGTCACAAAGTGTTAAAAAAAAAAAAACAAAACAAAAAAACAACACACCAAACCAAACCAAACAAACAAACAAAAAAAAGAAACCCAAAAATCAAATCCTAAAAATGTCCATGGATATTATCCCATTTTGTAATGCATCACAGATTGCAGGAGCACACTGACAGACCTCAGGAAAGTTTGAGTTAGTCCACTCAGCCCTCCATGCTGCTATGCCCAGATTATATAGTACATGTTTAAACTCAGTGTATTGTATAGCCTGAGATGGGAGAGGGGAATCCTGTAACCTGGCCAAAATAAGGTGAAGAATCATTTCAGGGTTGAAAGTGAATGGAATATGTAATTTTTCCCTCACATTCCCATTGAAGTTTTGTCTTTTGTCTTGAAAATTCAAGCAAGTTTCAAGCCCCGTTGTACTGGCTGCTCCACAGAGATATGGCATGTGAATCCCTCGTGTGATTCAAGGGAAACTAAAAGGTAGTAGAAGTCCAGGCCTTTTCAAAATCCTGTATTAAATGAACAAGACAACTTCTGGGTGCTTTGCTGACCGTAGAGCAAAAACCCCTCACTGCAGTACAATGTCTCAAGCTCCAGGATGCTTTCTTACACATCGTCATTATTTCCTTCCCCGTTCCCAGGATGGTTCAGAGCAAGATGTTGGGTACTGTCGAGAACTAAGGGGGCAGGGAGGAGTTTGGGGCTATACAGTATTTATACTGCCAATGACTGCCCGTAGTAATGAGAGAGAAAAGAAAGCCGAGATGATAAAAGCTTAGCCAAACTTTCTGCACATAGAATAGGTAAACTGCTTACTTTTAAAGGTCAAAAAAAAAAAAAAAATGACACTAAAGGGATAAAACTAGGAAGATGGATACAAGTCTTCAATAACAAGTGGACTGGTATGACCCTGGCAACGTCAAGCTCCTTACAGTAGCTCTTTCTCTATCATCTTGGATATCACTTATTTTAATAACACATTTACTGATGAGAGTAAAGCTAATGTAGCATGAAGAGAAGGATGGAATAGAAGGCATCTTATTTGTCAATACATCACCACTGTCACCCAGCTTTGGTAATGAGGTGCAATATGAACGGCAGTCTGATTTTCAAAAACACCATGCACCAGCATGTCTCTTCGTTTTCATCTGGAAGTGTGGGAGATCAGAACTACTGAGAAAAAGTTTTTGTTGTTTGTTGCCTTTTTTCCCCCCTAACTTGTACATTTGTGGTCAATACCTTTATCCATTTGACATGAGCTTTAGAATCTATTAGAATAGAAGATTTATGTAGTAATGTATCAAATTCTTATTATTCTACCATTTTATTTATATTGTTGGGTGCTTTCCTTATAGTACAGCTCATGTTAATAACTCTGCTTTCATTTTTTCAGAAGGTATAAACTCTCCAATTGTAAAGAAGAGTTTGAAAATAGACCCTTCCCATAAAGCTTAAACAAGAGAAGGCAGACAGGACAATATTTTGCTTCATGTCTCGAGAGAAAAGGGATTTGATTCATGATTTTTGAAAATCTGAGGTCAGGAACAATTTGCAGATTGTTTCACTAAACCATAAAGTAATAATAATAATCAAAATCTTAGACAAAAGTTATTTTGTTGGTGCTACTGAGGAAAGATTTACCTCCGTTTCCCAGGGATTACCAATTTAATAGCCTTTAATAACCTGCAATTGTCAGACAAGCATACTTTATTCCTTCACTTCAACAATAGCCCAAAAGTGCCAAAAACATTTGCATTTATCTCCAGTCAGTGAAGTAGATGGCAAGACCAGAAGGAGCTTTATCTAACAATAGCTCTGGTGCCTTACAATTGTCTTAAATATTTCAACAAAGAGATACCCCGGTGTATTTCCCTGGCTACCAACGAGTTGCCAAAGGTCAATAACTTTAGCTTTAAAAACATACTGATCTCTAAAGCTTTTCTTGCAGTTGAGAGATTAAAGCAGAGTCTTATAAACATATTTATGAAATAAGAGCAAGGGACTTCAGCCTGGCAGTTTGGAATGTAACACCATTCTGTATCTATATTATTTTTGGGATTAGAAACCATTAATTCCTAAAATTGTGCTGTGGAGCATAAGTGGCAACAGCTGCAGCTATCTGTTTGCTGTCTTTCCACATGGGCTATTTTCTGTGCAAGATATGCATGAAGAACACAAATAAATGGGGTGCCACCTCTTTAGACAGGGCCTGGCAAATTTAAAATAAAAAAAACTAAAAAAAGCATGAACCATGTTTGCCTTAAAATGATGAACTTGGGTGTTAATAAAACTGGCATCTTAAGGCAAGTCCTTACACACTTCCTGTTTCTGTAATCCATTCTTCTCGCATGCACAAACTAATAAAATGCCTCTTCTTATTATGTCACTACTGTACATGAAACATTTCATGCATAAAATATTAATCCCAGACACAGGTCTTTGAGAGAATGATTGTACTGGCTAAAGGAAGAGAGAGAGGTTTATGAATATAGCTCCAGTAGTGCTTTCCAATCCCAAAGCAGAACTGCCACTATATTCAAGCCCACAGCTTTTCAGTGGCAACAAAAAAGTAAATCTTTGGCCAGTTTAATGATGTGGACAAGCTGACCGAGAGAATCAGAATGAGACACACCGTGTATCCCATTCGTATTTGGCCTATCAAGACAAAACAAAAAAAAAAAAAAAAAACACACAGAAAACCCCTCAGTTACTTGGGTTTTCTTTGTCCTTTACTTTTCACAAAGCTTAGCTTTTCAAATAACTTATTTCAAAGTGAATCTGGGAAAAGTAAAAGTTTTTATTCCTGTCCAGTGGGGGGGTTGGGGGGGAGAAAGAAAAAAATATTTAACCTTAATGAACTTAGCCTTTAAGCCTTCATAAGACTTTGATTGTTGACAATTGTCAATGCTTATTTCATAAGTGCAGAATACTGCACTGCTAGATCACTCATTCAAATCTCTAATAAAATATCTCAGTACAGGTATTTTAATTAGGAGAATCAGGCATGTGTGATCTTCCATTCCTTCTTGATCGCATTACCGACAGTATGTAAACAGTGTCCCATGCCAGGGCCCTGCTGCCCCTTGTGTACAGATCAGGAACTTGGCTGGAGCGTGCTACTTTTCTCCCATGGTCCACATTTCTTTGACAACTGAAGCCCCAGTGCAGGACAGAAAAAAAGGTACAATTATTTCTTGCTGTGATACTGAATCAGAACAAGGCTGAAGTTTTACAGTAGTGGGAAAATTCCAGCTCCTTCAATTTAGTCCTAACCTCAAATCTACTGTCTGAGAAAGAGACTCACGAAAGTCTCCTGCCCTCCACAGGAAGACCATCCTCAAGAGTTAATTATGTAGGGCTTCGTCCAGACCACTTCTAAATGTCTTCTCTACTGGATCCTCATTTTCTTTTCTCGCAAGAGTATTTTACAGTTTAAGAGGCCTGAAAACTCATATAAAGAAAGCTTTTTCAAAGAAGTAGTCCATCTGCTGCCAGTGGGATAGCTCACCTGAGTAAAGGGTTATAGCATTAAGCATAATAGAGTTCAACACCAGAAAAATGTTTTTCAATAGGTATAACTTTGCTAGCCTGCAATCATTCCTGATAATCCCTCTTTGGAGTATGCCAGGCAATTTTTCTCTTTTCTCATTGCCTACAGTCTCCAAATCCTTCTGGATATTTATTTTACTGTTTCTTCTTTATAAGTGATTCTCTTCGTCTTCCCTTTTCCACCTCTATTATTCTCTACTTATTGACCTCGGAGGTGATACACTACAGTTCCAGGATGGTCTGCGGTGTAGTAGTTGTGGTCTCCCCTCTGGACTGTGAAGTGGTGCTTTGCACACACAGGCCACAAAAGACCACATAATAAATAGAAATTAAAGGCTGCTCTGCAATACAAATAAACTTATATTGAGAAGAGGCATGTGCTGCTGGAACAAAAACGACCACTTGTGCATGTGATTTCTTTGGTATTGGGTGGGAACAATGTCCAATTATAGGCTTTTCTTACAAAATAAATTAGAACTTCAATGGGGGTATCAACTAATTATCTTCTAGGAAAAGGGCTTTAATTTGATGTTAATAGGGCTAAAGGAATATTTAGCTCTGTCATTTATGTATGAAATGGTGCTGTAAGCCCTTCAGTATCAAAATACTAAAAAGTGCTTAAATAGTAGTCATGGTCCTACACCGTAACCTTGCTACCTTTTCCCACTTGGAATGATGTACGGAAAATTGCCAAAGCTGCACCACAGGATTAATTACAGACTCATCACGGAATTCTAAAACCACAATACTTAGGCAGCTAAGCAAGAGCAGCTCTCTAATAGACTTAATCAACTGCTGGGTACACTCTCAGACTGGCGGAAGATGTGACGTAAAAAGAGAGATCAATGAATTTGAGTAGGCTACAATGCCATTCACCAGGCTTTTTTCTTGAGAAAAAAGGGAAGGGGGGGGGGGGAAGCACTGATCCATTACGTGCATTCTTCAACAATATTCTAAATAAAGTGTTCAAATAGGTTTAAAAAGAAATATATTTAAGAGTGACAGAAGCCATGTTTACTTTATATTAAAGACTGAAAATAAGCAGTTTCTTAACCTACTAAAGGTGATCTTCCTTGCCAGAAGGACTCCTACCAGGAAATGTAAGGGTAGCTTATCTGAAGGTTTTGTAACTGTTAGATGCTATAAATGTCATTCCTACTGTTGGTACCAGGCTAACATTTAGCTCTCAGTGCACAGAACAGGGAGCGCCCTTTCCTAAATTTGTTTAAATGTCTAAAGCTATTACTTCGGTCTCTCCCATATATTTTATAGCAAACACAAACAAGTGCACTAGCACAGCCAAACTCTTAAAACCAATTAAAAATAAATAACACCTGAACAAACTCACTGTCTGTTAGCAAGCAGTTGGTTACTTTGATAATCGCATCACAAAAGGGGTATCCACAGAAATTCAATCACTCCAAAAATCAGTAGCATCCCAAAGGCTAGGCAGACAGAGACAAAGCAGTTCTGGAGCACAGGAAGGTTAATTTTCTTCCCCTCTCAACACCCGCTCCCCTCCCTCAAGAAAGGGAGGTAGAACCAGGCCATTTCCCCCTCAAACATGCTAAAGCTTTCAAATAGCTCCCAGGCATTTTAGAAGCAGTTGTACAGTGTTTGCTTGCCACTTTCAATTAAACATGGTACAGCAGTCTGATGTCACTAGGATCTACTAATAGGAAGAGTTTATTTAAAAGACTGTCCAAACTCCAAACAAAGAACTATTCACAGAGGTCTGCATTTTCTGGATAAACACCGAGGCAGTTTATGGAGACAAGAAAAGGGACAACAATATAAAGCACTACCTTCCCTGTCCTTAAACTCTCCCAACATTGGATGAATCCAGATAATTTACTACATACGGCCAAAATGACTGATTTGCGGGATTTTATAAAATTGCTGCTAACTTTGCACATCTCCTTAGAGGCAGCATGTATCTGTAGAAGCAAAACTATTAGAAGTATTTGAGCCTCTAGTAGATTCAGAGACCATTGCATTTAATCAAATTCCTTTCTCCATATGCTTTGGTTAAATGGAAGATTTTCTGGTTGGCCACTCTTCCATTTTAACTTCATGTTTGCAACTGCTTCAATACACAAAGGCCACAGGAGAAAAAAAGTTGAAAAGAATACCTTTTTCTTGGGTCAAAATTAAAAAAAAACCCACACCTTTTTCTAAATTCAAGATGGCAAGAGAGATCAGAGCAAAAGTGGGTAAGAGAGGGGGAAAAAAGTAACACATTCAAGGGCTGACTGGGAAACGGAAGGAAAAAGATAGCAGAAAGAGAATGGAAAGGCTCGATAACTACAAAGGATCAACTGGGGAAAAGAGTTCTCAAAAGTCTGTGTTTTTTAAACCAAGCGTGCAATTAACTCTGTCCATGAGGGATCTGAACTCCAGTTCCATACAAACACTTTTTAAAATACCTTAAGGTACTCACTAGACACAAATATGGTTACTTTACAGAACTATTACTTTAATTAGGCATTTATCAAGTCTATCCATAAAGTTTGGTCCCAGCATCACATACCTTGATCTATTGGACTCTACTGCTTTGACTTGCAAGGTGTTTCAGGATTAAATGAACTGCAACATTAAGAAGACCAAAGAGCAAAGCATATCTGGACGAGCTCTAGATCTTCTTGCTCAGCCCCAGAGAAAAGGCCTGATCAGCTCCTTCCTTTTCCAAATAATGCCTCCAATAATTTAAAGAATTGGAGGCCAAACATTATTTTGAATTTTGCAAATGCACAAGGAGTAGATAACATTTGCATGAAAAGTGATGATAAAATAAAGCCTAGTAACGACATTTGTATAAAAAAGGAAAAAGAAATATTGCACTCAGTTGTACTCAAAAGGCATAGGATTATCACAACAAAGTCACATCTCCCCATGTACACAGTTTGTTTACTTTTCGTATATAAGTCAGAGACTGAAAGAAGGGGGAATCAATCTCGCTTTTATTGATTGTGCCTGCTTCTAATCAGGCTCCCTGCCTGTTTTTCACACATGAAGATACAGCGATGTTAGAGTAACAAATAATGCAGAGAAATGCTGCTTCTTTAAAATTAAGATTCCCTCAGACTTTTTTTTTAATGCCATGGAAGCTTTTCTATTGCTGCCAGGCTTTATACATCGTTGCTTTACAAAACCTCGGGTCTGATATTAGATTGACTTGACAGTGTCACACATAATGAGTAAAATTTAAAAAGCAGTGATAGATTATACTCTTGGCATGCAGGCCCAAGCTTGACTGGAAGCTGGAAAGAGAGATGTGCCTCCCTTCCACATAACTGTGGCCTCTCGGGGTGTTTAACATGTGGTTCTACTCAGAAAAGCCAGTAAGCGCACGCTGCTCACTGCGTGTAGCTACTGTCATTTCTGCTGCTCAGAGGTAAAAATCCAGTGTCTTCTGCATCGATTTGGTGACACGGCACTTGCACAGAGGCAAGTAAAGCCTGCAGCACTTTTAGACCTGGTAAGGACCAGAAAATAGCTCAGGTCTCAGGTGCAGGAGGGTAGGCCTGCCTTGCTCTGGGCACCGGACAAGTCATTTAATTTAGGAAAGCGGGCCTATCTGTTGAAAGGTTTTGAGACACAATAGAAGGACAGAATCCAAGAACACATTTACGAAGTCTTTAATCGGACACTTTAAAAAAAAAATAAAATACATGGGCTGTGGGCTGAGCCCCCCACATTTTTCTCAGGTAAAATGCTCTCATTTCCTAGAAAATTGCTTTCCATTGCACAGACACTCAAGAATTACTTCTCAGTTCTTTCACTAATACTTCCAAACCCCAAATTTTAAAGTACAAATTATCCTGATATTTCCCCAAATACATATTTGTCTAAATACTAAGAAATTACAATAACATATGTGGTATGTAAACCTATAAAAAGAGAATTCTGTGTATGGCAGGACTGAAGACTCAGTCCAAAAAGAAAGAGGAAGAAAAAGGAAAAATTGGGAAGTAGAAAGACTTATAACAGCTTTTCCAAAGGTATTCGGGGACAATAGAAAATAACGTGTGTGTGGTGCAAGTCAGCAAGAAACGGTCTACTCCACTGCATAAAACACAGCTGCCCTGGGAGTGCAGCAGTGCAGCCCCATCCTGTCCTGCCTCCATGAAGAAGACAGCCGCCCTAGGATCCTTGCTGCTTCTGTACGCAACTAGAGCAATCCCAAAAACACAAGAGGATCAGCCATGCACTTTACAACCCACTGCATAGATATCAGAACTCCAACTGCAACTATTTTCTGACATTCCATATATGCAAGTATGCAATTTTTGAATAACCAAAATGTTCTTCAAAAATTATTACTTTTTTTTTACTAATGGGTAGTTATTTTTTTCCATGGTAGAAACATAAAAGTAAGATTCTGCTCCCTACCTTGATTACATTTTTCTCTGGTGCTTTGCCCGCATGCCTTTCCAGTCAACCCATGCACCAATGTTGAATTAGGCAAGAAGCTGAAACAGAGTTAGAACTACCTTTTTTCATCCTTCTACAAAAACTCGACAGCAAGTATGCACAGCCCTGAGCAATTGCATCACAGAAAATGAAGCTCAGCTGTGAACCCAAGATAGGGAGCTGACTGGGCCATCACACACCCAAACTGGAATTCTAGAGTGAATCAGAGCAGATGCAGCTTAATGGTGAAATAATTGAAAATATAAAAAATGAAACACTTTACCAATTGTAAAGACAATGTTTCTGAAAGTTTTATTTCCATAAAACTTTTATGTTTTGATTTTTATCATGATGTGTCTTTTGTGACATCAAAACTCAATTTTTGATCAGTTTTGATTCATAGATACCCTCCTATGCCGAACAGCATTCAGCAAAATTAAGCTCATATACAGAATAGTTTATGTGAAAATGTCTTGTTTCCATCAGCTACATGAGAATGTTTGCTCCAGCTTTTACTTTGAGTTTCTATTACTTCTTTTTTGGATACCTCCCAAGCTTCCTTTCCTCCAAAGACTAACACGCCTCCTGTGAAATGATAATATCCCAAAGAAGATAATTTAATTACCTGCAATTCTACTTTTTTCTTGAGATTTCGTTAATGAGATCCCCTTTTTTACTTGTAAATCCCCCAAACTGGGAAAAAAAAAAAAAAAAAAAAAAAAAGAAAGTATTTCAGTAGGTAGTTTTAGTCATGATGTTTTGTTTCCAGAACTGATTTGGGGGGTGGGGGGTTAGGGGTGAGGGGTGGGTGGGGTAGTAGTTCTGTTCTTTTGCCTTTCTTTTAGTATTAATTGTAGATAATCTACTGTGAAAAAAATCTCACAATTTATCCCAGTTTCAGCCTGTGGCATTTCCCTTTAGCTCAAGGATAAATCTTTTTAACTCTGGCAAATGTCAGGAATGCTCCTGTGATACAGGTGATCCTACAATAATAAAAATCAACAGCTAAAAGCAGACTTTATTGTAGATATTCATTATGATACTTCTAGCCTGTTATAAATTTTCATCTCACTCCTATTTAACAAAGGCTATATATTACTATCCCCTCTATCACTGTGACCAAAAGCAGAAGACCATCTTGAGTTATGATATGCTATATACATAATAATTTTTACAGTAAAGCTAAATGCAGAGGTTATCCTATTGAAATCATATCTAAAACAGCGAAATGGGCGCTAATATTTTTATATCATGACAAGGATTTGTACCACAGCAAAGACAAAAGAAAGCTAAAGTCTTTAATCCTACTTAGATCATTAAATATCAGAAAACAACAGTCAATTAACTAAATGATTGTAAAAATACCTCAGCAGTCTGTAAGACACTTCCCCTTTGCCAGAATCAGGACCATCATCTCAACACTGTCCCGACAGCCACCAGCAGCACTGCCTTTTCAGTTTCCCAGGTTACTCACAATGATTTTGTTGAAGTCAAGTGCGGCCAGTTTTCCAAAGTATAAAGTTTTTCTCTTGTCTGGAACATGCTAAACAAAGCTTCAGCACACATGGACATTACATAGCATACATATTGCCAAGCTAAGGAATACAGAAAATTAACAGTTCTCACCTTCCCAGTCTCTTAGTGCATTTATCTCTTTTCCAGTCCTCTGTTTGCTGGGCAGAGATATCATTTATTTTTAGTTTCCTGAAAATTACATTAAAATAGCTTCACTAAGATGTTTCTTTGAGTTTCCTGACCTCCTCTCCCCAAACAAACAAACGAACAAGATCCAAATATTTCCTTTGGAGAGAGAGCCATTCCCAAACATGTTTCTCAGGACAATCGCCAGTCATGTCAAGCATTCTCCTGAAACCCAAGCAAGAATTACTTGTTATTTTGTTTCCCTTTTACATTCCTTAGAAAACACTGCCTTTGTCTCTGCATCAAGGAAACTCTTATTCACAGTTGCAGCTCTGTTGATTTCTCTGATGACAAAGTCACGCAGTTTATATATGAGAGGAGTAGCTGAGCCCACTACTTTGTCACCAACACGCACTTTTTCAAGAACACAGACTACAGAAACAAAGCTTTGCGTAGAAAAGCTTTCTTTGATTTCTGTCATCTTTGAGCCAGTGCTTAACCACCATCACATTTTTAGATGTGTCACTGGATACTTCTGAAGTAAGGAAATCAACTGCGTTCTCCCAGTTGTTGTGTGTGCAATGTGTTGACTCCAGTCTGGAAAACCACCCTGCCAGAACAACTCCAAAGGGAGTACGCAAATCCTTTTTAGTAACACTATTCACCATAAAACATCAAAACACTATCTGAATACATCTGGGAGATGAACAATAATTTTGTTCTGGTCAGGCTAATCTCTAGTCTTTAGTATAAAATCACAGCTACACGAGTGAGATGAGAAATAGAGTATGCAAGGAGCAAAATGCACTTGAATGAGAACTTTCAGAAGGGTCTACATTCTGCTGTTAAAATCACTAGTAACGGACACACAGATTACAGGGAAATTTGTATTTTTTCCTATAACATTATTTACCAGAAGGCCACATTTTATATCAATGCTAGAGGCATTTTAGAGGCATAGGTTTTACGTTTCTTATTTCACAGCAAAAAAAGGGCACTAGGACACTGACTTCAGAAATCTTTCCAGTTCTAGAGTTCCACCAAAAATTAGGGAAACTGATGATTGCTTAAAGGAACTACTTTTTTCATGGTGGTCAAATATTTCAGGGAGAGGTTTTTTAGAATCAGAGTATGCTTAAAATTGCAAACGTATTTAAGGATGCCAAATAACTTCCCGATTAGATTAAGACAAATGGACATTGCACAAAACACACTGAATCTTGTGAGAATTCAGTCACAAGATTTACTTCATAGTACATATGGCTTAAGCATCCTTCCAGGTTTGGTTTATCTTTTTCCCAGAGCTTTGAGTTTGATGTCACCAGCAGAGCATCCTGAAATGCTGTTTGCTTTACCAGTCACTTCAGCACTACAAATCCCCACCAAAGATATGCTTTCTTACCAGTTATACCATTGTCCCATCCCACAAAAAAATTCACCTTAAGAGCACTTAGAACCTCTTTGCTCCATTGACATTGCACAACTTGCCTTCGTGGAAGCTGTACACACATCTCTTGCGTAGCAACAACACATTAGATCCTCCCTGTTCCTGCAACAGACTTGTTATGGATGAAGCAATTGGACCATCATCGGTCCCTTCTGAGCATTAAGCAGAAAGCCCCTCCGGTTGATTCTCTCGATATTCCAAGTATACACAGACACATAGTACAGATTCACTCCCTTTACCAGTATATACTCTCTACCACCTTAGGAAACGACATCCTGTGGTTGGAAAAGGCCAGGTTCAGTTCCCAGGACGGCCACCCACTCTCTGCATGACCTCAAGGAATTCACTTGTCCTAAAAATAGCCAATGACTCTGAAGTGGCAAACCTGGCATTTCTTCAGTGTAGTTTTCAGAAACTGTTCGTTTCATTCAGAAATACAGGTAAGGTCTCCAGCATCTGGCCAGGAGAACAGGGGGCAACTCCTCCAGAAGAGGGAAGGTAGAAAGTCCTGGGCGCCTCAAGCCAGGTCCTCCATCAACAGCAGCTGTTTTGAGGCCTTGAATCTCTTTGTCATTCTATAAAATGGAGACAAGGACATTTCCCTCCTGCCCAGGGATTGTGTGGATAAATACATTCCTGTTTGTGAGGCACTTAGATAAGATAGCTAAGGGAGCTATGTAAGTTGATAGATTCCTTGATCTTAAGGAACTATACTCCTGAAAGAAGCAGCCTGACTGAGTTATAAATGTCCATATTATTCACAATAGGAAACTGCCAAAAGATAAAAAACGTTCTAATGATATTTGAGAGCAGGAACTCCCCTTCCCCCCCCATACTTTGAGGACTCTGTCCCTTTGGAGATGGTATGCCTTTCAGTGAGGAGGATTCCCTATTGTTTTCTTCCCTATTCTTTATAATGTAAATGTAACCTCATTTATTTATTTATTTTGTCTCCGAGGCCTCTTTTCATCTGGCAAGATGGCGGGGGGGAGAGGGGTGGAGGGAAGAGGAGCTGAAGGAGGGGGCTATTTAATAATGTCCTATTAATCGCAGTGCACTATCAGCAGGCTTTAAGCCTGTTCCAATTCTTTGATTGCTTTTTAGGGATTAGAGCAAACTTCATTGTCATCCATTGCATTGCAAATGGGTAAATTTGAGTGATATGTACACAAAATATAGATAGGCAGATAGTGCATCGATATATGTGCAGAGTATATACATGCATTTATATAGCTTGTGTACACACACACACACATAAAAATAAGCTACATCTCCCTGTATGCCATACGAGAAAAATCAAATCAAGGCACGGAGAAACTGAAAAAAACCTACATGTATCATTCACCTGATTTCAATTGTGACTCCCTTTGAACCTCGGCCAAATCATTTTGTACATTAAAAATTGGTCAGGGATGATAAGATTCCATTTTCATGGTTGGTAATGCAGAACCGGTGAAAGAATACAATTACAGACCCCTGAGTAAACTCTGCGAATGTCAACTTGATGTAAATGATCAAGTGTCGACAAAGGGCTGGCGGGAGGGGGGGGCGGGCAGAGATGGAGGGGAGAGAGAGGAGGAGAGGGAGAGACAGAAAAAGAGGCTCCAACTTCTTCAGCAGCCTCTCACACAGTGTCGTGCCCGCACCTTCCCGGGCTCAGCCCTGTGGGACCCGACCTTTCTGAGCCAACACTGTCCCCCGAGTGTCCCACGGCTGCCACCACCATTGCCCTGGGCTGGGACCTCCTCGCCCTGCTGGGGTTGTGACAGAAGTGACCTGCCCCTGCCTCCAGCAGGCCAACGAAAGCAAGCAGCCAGAAACAAAGAATTCCTGCAAAACAATAGTACAATTCCACATCAATCCTGTGAGAGCCCGACACCCAGGGTTTGCACCCAGGGGCTGCCAGACCCTGAGCTCCGCACGGAGCAGGTGGCAGAGCTCCCAGTGTCACCCCCGAGTCCTCCTGGCTGCTTTCCTGCATCGCCCCATGGTTGCCCAGGCCCCGAGCAGCCCTGCTTGCTCCTTTCTGCCTTCCCTGTGAGCATCAAGTTGATGCCATAGCAACTTCTTCTCTTTATATATTGAGCTGACATAGGAATCTGAGGAAGGATGCTATGACCAAGTGGACGTACAGAGGCTCAGGGAGTGAAAAAGAGACAGAGGTGCTCATCACTCATCAGGGAGACCAATGGTTTAAAGGCTCCCAGAGCATGATCTGTGTATTCCTTACACCTCATGATTGCCCAAGGAAGCGGAGAAACGGCCACTCTTACAGGCAGGTAAACTGAGGCACGTGAAGGAACTTAACTGTCATCCCAAAAGGAGTCTTGAGGACTGAGTTGGGCACCTGTTCCCTCCAGCTTCATGCTGACCACCAGCCCACACTGCCTCTCGGTTATCAGGAGAGAGTTCATGTCCAGGTCACAGCCAAATCTCATCTGGTCCCACACTGCAGCGAGGAGAGCAAGACTGCGGCGAACTTCTGGGAGAGGAACACATATTCAAAACCTTTTGCCATTCGTGAGCTGCAAACAGGAGCGATATTTCCATTTATTTTAGAATTATCACCTGAGCTGATTAAAGCAGTTATCAACTTCAGTTGTTCTTTAGCTGTCGTTTTTGTTTCACATTTCCAACATTTTTTCCTGTGCGCACCGCATAAATTATTGAAACATTATTTTATTTATCCATCCCCCCGTGACAGAAATAGGTTCTCCGAAAGCAAATCTTGCCCTAATCAGTTTTGTTTGTCTTGCTCTCTCTCCTCAGTATTGCCACTGCTTTTGGGTTAGTGAACAAGTAACACTAGTTTGCTTTTGTGGAGAACAAAAAGCACTGTGGGCTGATAAAGACAGGGTGCTAAATTAAAGGTTATTCCAAAATACATCATCGGTGGCTGGGAAACAATAGGCATGTAAAACTTTGAGCAAGCTGGATGGGAAAAGAAGATAACATGCTGAAGTTAGACAGGTTGGGGATTGTCTAGCCCTGCTTCCCGTTGAGCCCTAACCTCAGCACGAAACTTGTCTGGTTCACAACTACCTGAATTGGCCATCAAGAATATGAGACAGTGAAATAAGCAAGCCCCAGGGTGCCAGTATATGGGCTTGGGTTTATATCTTATATAAAAATGGCATAATAGTATTGTCCGTTCCTAGCCTGTACTCAATTCTTTTTATACACTAATACATCAATAAAACCCGATCATCCTATCAAAGCACTGCTACAGAAGCACTGTTGCCTTTTTTTCCCCTTGTGAGTGCTGTGCATGCCGTCCTAATGATAAGTGCAAAAAAAATTAAGCAATGGTATGCACACGATATCCTGCTAAAAGCAAGTAGCGTAATCAAGTTTGATGCAAACGTGACGCAACTTGCTTAGTTGGTAAGGGGCTTAAACTCTGGCTAACTACCTGTACTTTAAAATTAGCTCCGCTCAAAATATCTTCAGCAATATTACTAAAGAGGCAAGTGACGTTCAGAATGTTAGCAGGACTGTTCTGGTTTTGAAGCACAGTTTCAAATAAAATGAATTTTAAGCAGTTCAAAACGTTGCAATTTCTCACCTGCACATATGGCTTACGACAAATTTGAATACTGAGTGTTATCTGAATCTTAAACTCTGAACCAGTGTACACAAATACACTTGGGGGGGGGTGGGCACTGCAGTTACATCTATTTGCTTCTCAGGCTAAAATCATTTGAACAGTTATTACGTTTCTCTGTTTCCCTCCCTTGATTCTACATTCATGTTTCCCCTAAATGACACAAAATTATATATTGAATTTTTCTTCCCTTGTCACAAAAAAATAAACTGGACTGAACCCATTAACCAGGAGAGTTAAGTCAATGCACATCATCCTTTTGACAAAGTTTACTGTGTGCTACCAGTCTTTGCAGATCATTAGAGAAATTTAAATATAGTTTGTCTTTACTGAACATGAGAACATGAAAGTGATTTTTCTGTCCTACTCATATAATGAAAAAGATCCCAGTTAACATGGATTAAATCTATATGGCGTTCTTCTAAAGTTCAGCACAATCTATTTCAGCAAATGCAGAAATGACCATTTTTATCTAACATTGCTGAAGCATTCTAGATTTGACATCAAAAAGCCGCAGCTCTAATATTAGATTTAAATAGTGCAAATTACAGCACATGTTAAATAACTATTCCCTTGTGTATTTATAGCTTTGGGTTCTGAACTTGCCGTCTTGCATATTTTTCATGCAGTCATTTTAAAAAGTTTTCAGTCCCTGCAATGATATTTTATTATTAATAATAATTAACATATAGTTATTGTTGTCACACTGAAGATGATTTACAAATATTGTTTTGTTAATAAATGTGGTGGAAAGTTTTACTCCTTTAAAACATTCCTATAGCAAATATTTTTTCAACTAAATGGTTTCTTCTGGCAACTCAATCCAGATTTTTCCTTTTTTAGGTTTTTCAAAATACACATGCTTAATTTGGAAAGCAAAGAAATAAATAAAACCATTTGCACCAAAATGAGGAAAGATATGCTCCCAGTCTGATTTGCCAATCACACTTTAGCACAAATTTATAAGTAGTTGAAACCCTTTTTATTTGAATATTCTGAGACACATTTTTTAGCGAATACTAACATTTCATGGACATGAATGGTACATCTGCCAACACAAACACACAACAGCAAAAAGAAGTAGCCAGCATTTCTAAAGCTAAGCCTGGGAAACTTGTGCAAGTCCACATCAAAAAGAGTAGCCTACCTTGCACAAGTTATAATCTGTTGTTTGAAAGGTGGATACAGCTCCAGAGCCAACAGTCGGCCACCACTGACATAAGCAGCAGAGGACAGCAGAGGGAAACCCCATTGCAGGTGGTGTGTCCACAGCCCACCCAGCAGGGCTCAGCATTCTTCTCCAGTTCACCTTCAGATATAACTTTACAGATTTGGCAGAGATTTTTCAGCAATGTTTTTGTTTGTCCTTTACACATTCGAAACTACATAGATTAAAAGCACATTTTTAAAAGAAAGCACTCAAGGTTTCACACTTAAAGCTATTTCTGTGTGTTGAGTAAACTCATTTATCTAATTACTGAAGTCCTGGAGAATTATCTGTTGGTAGACTCTGCATAATCATTTGCTGGCATATAGTATCTCATGGTCATTGCTGAAAAGGGAATAAAGAGTTCTGGATTTAACTTGAAGTACTTACGCAGTCTGCCATGTGTATTTGGACACAAAACTTCACTGATCTTTGCTGAAGTTTACCTACTGCTACAAAAGGAGGAAAATTATTCCCTGCAGGGAAGCCGTGCACCCACTATCGTTAGATGACTAGCAAGTAAAACCAGTAGGCAATTGTTGCATAGCCAAGAGAAAGTAACATGCTTTAAAGTTATGGCAATACCTGGGGAGTAATGTAAAAAGGTTTGTTTCTTTGGGTAAAGCCTGTCTGCAATGTCACTGGCTTCTGGGTACTCTGATTTTAGGAAGGATATAATAAATTTGAGATTTACTACAGCAACGAAAAATCGTGGTTTTCCCCTCATCCATATTTCCATTTGAAAAGGAGCTTTTAAAATCTAAATTAAGTAATTAATTAGTAATTGTAAAATAGTTTAAAAATTGTCCTAAAGAAGTAGTATTGTTATAGTTATAGAAGTACATTTATGCATCAAGTTTTCAGTAGTTTATTTCCATATCCTGTGGTACTAAATACATGATCTTCTGCTTTTCATATTGTAGGGACAAGTTTCTCTAGCTGGTTGTAGTAGGGAACAATTTTTGTACACACACCTCTGCAGGTGAACACAGGAGCAATATGATAAAGACTGAACGAATGAAGTACATATTAGCAGCTAAGGAGAACCTCCATCCTCTATTGGATGAGGGGGGGAAACATACTGACCAAGGATGAGGAAAAGGCTGAGGCACTTAATGCCTTCTTTGCCTCAGTCTTTAATATTAAGACCAGTTGTTCTCCAGGTACCCAGCACCCTGAGCTGGACAACAGGGATGGGGAGCAGAATAAATCCCCCATACTCCAAGTGGAAATGGTTAGTGATCTGCTACACCACTTAGACACACACAAGTCTATGGGGCCAGATGGGATCCACCCAAGGGTACTGAGAGAGCTGGCAGAAGTGCTCACCGAGCCACTTGCCATCATTTATCGGCAGTCCTGGCTAATCAGGGAGGTCCCAGTTGACTGGAGGCTAGCAAATGTGAAACCCAGCTACAAGAAGGGCTGGGAGGAGGATCCAGGGAACTACAGGCCTATCAGTCTGACCTCAGTGCCGGGGAACGTTATGGAGCAAGTCATCTTGAGTGCCATTCTGTGGCACACACAGGACAACCAGGTGATCGGACCCAGTCAGCATGGGTTCATGAAAGGCAGGTCCTGCTTGACTAACCTAGTCTCCTTCTGTGACATGATGACACACCTAATGGATGATAGAAAGGCTTGGATTTTGTCTACCTAGACTTTAGGAAAGCCATTTAGGAAAACCATTTCTCGCAGCATTCACCTGGAGAAACTGGCTGCTCATGGCTTGGCCAGATGTACTCTTCACTGGGCAAAAAACTGGCTGGATGGCCAGGCCCAAGGAGCTGTGGTAAATGGAGTTAAATACAGTTGGTGGCTGGTCACAAGTGGTGTTCCCCAGGACTCAGTTTTGGGACCAGTTCCCTTTAATATCTTTATCAATGATCTGGACGAGTGATTGAGTCCACCTGCAGTAAGTTTGCAGAACACACCAAGTTGGGCAGGAGTGTTGATCTGCATGAGGGTAGGAAGGCTCTACAGAGGGATGTGGACAGGCTGGATAGATGGGCCGAGGCCAACGCTATGAGGTTCAACAGGGCCAACTTCCGGGTCCTGCACTTGGGTCACAACAACCCTATGTAGTGGTACAGGTTTGGGGAAGTGTGGCTGGAAAGCTGCCTCACAGAAAACGACCTGGGGATGTAGATCAACAGCCGGCTGAATATGAGCCAGCAGTGGGCCCAGGTGGCCAAGAAGGCCGATAGCATCCTGGCTTGTATCAGGAATTGAGTGGCCAGCAGGACTAGGGAAGTGATCGTTCCCCGGTACTCAGCACTGGTGAGGCCCCACAGGGAGTACTGTGTTCAGTTTTGGGCCCCTCACTGCAAGAAAGACATTGAGGTGCTGCAGCGTGTTCAGAGAAGGACAACAAAGCTGGTGAGGGGTCTAGAGCATAAGTCTTATGAGGAGCAGCTGAGGGAACTGGGGTTGTTTAGTGTGGAGAAAACGAGGCTCAGGAGAGACCTTATCACTCTCTACAACCACCTGAAAGGAGGCCATAGCAAGGTGGGGGTAGGTCTCTTCTCCCAAGTAACAAGCGATAGGACAAGACAAAACAGCCTCAAGTTGCGCCAGGGAAGGTTTAAACTGGATATTAGGAAAAAATTTCTTCACCAAAAGGGTTGTCAAGCATTGGAACAGGCTGTGCAGGGCAATGGTTGAGTCACCATCACTGGAGGTATTTAAAAGAGGTGTAGATGTGATGCTGAGGGACATGGTTTAATGGTGGATTTCGCCGTGTTAATTTAATGGTTGTACTTGATGATCTTAAAGGTCTCTTCCAACCTAAATGATTCTATGATTCTATGATCCTGCTGCTCTTTTTTATTGACAATTCTGGAATCAGAGTCAGTTTTAAGTGGGAAATCATTCTAAATCTTTTTATACATGAACGGTGTACAGATTTTTATTTTTTTTTCCAGGCAAAATATTCACCACTATTAAGAAAATCTAGTAGATGAGTATCAGATAAGCTGCATGAAAGGATACACATAGGCCCTTTGCATCTGCCCACAAGCAAGCAGCCCTGGTGCCCCGGGGTTTGGCCTCACTCTAGTATGAACCCCTCAAAAGTAGTGCACTTCTGAAGTGCAATACAAAACCTTGAAGGAAGAAACACTAGCAGAACCATCGCTGTCACCTCTCAAATAAAGGGAATATATAAAGGGAATATAATGTATTTGACTTCCTACAAAAAGGCTGGCTTATTTGGAACACCTACAGTGATCCACACAGTGAAGCATTTGTAATAGTCAAACACAGAGGCTTAAGGTGTTGGGAAAGGAAATGGTCCATGAAAGTGTGGCCTACAGAGTTAAGTCCCTAAACTAGGCTCACCTTGCAGCCAATTTTGAAAACATATTTCAGGTCAGGAAATAGTAGGGAACAAGTTTAAGTGAATGTCAAACCTGCTAACCCTTCTCCACAGAGGAGAAAAAGTAATTCACGAAATCAGCAATGGATTAAGGCAATTCAGGTACCTCTACGCAGCTAAAGAAATGCAGGTCAGAGTGTGCCCTTGAGCACTGGATAGTCCACACTGCTTGATGATTATCTCACCTTTGGGTTTTGTTTTAGACCCCCAGCTCACTTTCTAGAAAGCAACCATATCCTGGCTCTGAGGATAATCCCCTTTATGGACAAATCCCAAAGGGTGGTATGTAGAAGACTGTCCCAAGTTTGGCTTTCCCTATTGTACAAAGTCCTCAAGCAGCATTCCAGCAGGCTTCATACCTCAAAAGCTGCTTCATACTGTTTAGTCCTACCATTCCTCCTCCTCCACAAACACATAGACATCTCTTCTTGCTCGTCCACCACTTTCTTCTGAAGATACTCAAGAGAAAATAAATCATAACCTCTCTCACTAGGGCTGGAGGTCAGTCCATATGTGTGCAAGTGCCCCCTCTCCAGACCAGAACATCCCAGGCCTTGATGAGTCTCCCTTGGCAGGAAGACCTCAGTTAACCTCTACTGCAGCTGTTTTAACAACCAAGCACTGCAATTAACAGCGGAAGTTCATTACCTCCAGCCTGTGAAACAGAACAAATACACAGTCCACATCAGAAAGTTTCTACTCTCCAACTGAAGAAGAGGAACAGGGCTGGCTTTAAATTGCTCTCTTATCTTAAATGGGCATCACTTCTAAGTCTATGTCATCACTCAAGAATTAATTTAAACTTTTAAAATTATTTTTCTTGAGTCACCCATTCACACCCAGTAGCAAAGCCACTTTGCAACGTTACACCCAAATTGGTGTTCAACAGACGTGCTACTGTTGCTGTTTCCCTAAGAAATTAGCACAGGCATTAAAAGGGAAAGGGTGTTTCCCAGTTCGGCTCTGCACCTTCAAATCCATTTGATTTTTGGCTCAAAACAGCCTTCAGGTGTCAGTGCAAAACCAGTCTTTTCTGTACAGCTCATTGGCAAAAGATGAGCAAAGATATGGTTGGAAGGAACTCTGGTGGCGATTTGTTAGTGATTTTGATTAAATTTAGTGTAGTCACATGGTTGCTGTTGCATTTTTATCCATGGATAATTATGGAGTCTGCTCATTTTATGAGATGTATTTTTAAGAGTTTATCAGTGGCTTGGGATGAGTGCTCTTTTGTTTAGTGATGTATAAATTTGAATAATAATAAATAACAAAGTGAAGGAGAACGAGGGAAGGGAGGAGACTGAAGTCTGGGAAGATGCCTCGCTATGCGTGTCTGCTGCATTTGATCACAGCATAGATGATCCAGCGGTGGGCATTATAGAAAGCCCTAATATAAATCAGATTAGATAAATATTAATTGCCATGACTAACTGTGCACTTTACTGGGGTGTATTGATGTTTCCAGTCAAAGGCTCATGTTATTAGCATACATTTAAGGATCAGTCACTTCCCTTTACACAGTTCTAATGTTTTGTCGAGCAAGCACCAGAAAACAGGACTGTGACAGTGTACCATGACGCTGCGTTATGGCAACGTATGGGTTCACTTCAGCTTTTCCCAGTGCTGCACTGTGTTAACCCCACACTGTGGGGCACCCCTGTGCTTTCCCGTGGGGCACCCCAAGCTACGGACACCCTCCAGACTGACACTTCCCAGGCAAAGAGTATGAGGGGGTTCATTATCGCAGACGTACCGTATCATCTCAGTAACATCGCAGCGGCTAAACATTAGGCATCCTGTCCCTGCTGCACTAATGGTGGCCTTGAGGAACTTTACAACTCTTTTGGATTACTGGTAGCATTGCCGAGTTGCTTGCAGGGTTTTGGACTCACCTTCTTAAAAAAAAAAAAAAAGACACAGGCAGGACTTCCTCTCTTGCATGTTAAAAAAAAAAAAAACCAAACCCCCAAAACAACTAGTAAAAATATTGGTCCTATTCAGAATCAAACAACTGCATTTGCCACAAAGTTAAACTAGGGGGGAAATTTGAGGTTAACCATTATTGTTAAAATAATATTGACTTGGGCAATTTCAATGTATTAAAAACTTCTTAATCATACAAAAATTCAAAGCGAAGAAGGCATGTAAAAGTAAAAAAAGTCTAAAATGGGCTAGTTAACATTTAAGAAACCACAAAGAACATCCCCCCCTTCTGTCAAAATGTCATTAAACCAAGACTTTCCTGTGGAAAGCTTGATTTTGACGAAGCTGCATTTTCCACAGGTAAAATATCATGTAGGGAGGTTTTCTCATAATGAATATAAAGCAGTAACAAGGTATTCTTGTTTAGGTTACTGTGGTACATTTGAGATAAGTTTTATTCCTTTTACGACAGCATGAGGCAAAGAGTTTTGCAACCGTGCCGTAGCATCGCTCAGCACAACTCATTTGCGCAGTCATGAGTGCATATGTCAGGCTTTTATTTGGCTGTTACCACGGACATGTGCCACAGGTCCGTGTTTCGCAGCAGAGGGGCGCGAGCTGCGTATCGGTGCTGTCGCCTGCGTTTCACCGGGGTGGTTTGGCTGTAGGTGTTTGTCTGCGGTGCGGGGTGGGTGTGCAGCTGTGGCGAGCGGCGCCAGCACCACACCGGCTGCGCGGCTGAGTACAGCCTGCTACCACTTTTATGTATAAACACGCAACATGCCACCACACTTTGTGGCTGCGCTGAACAGCTTTAATATATGTTATGACAACGCTGTATTGTGCTGGGTGTTATTGCTGCTCGCTCCGTACTGTAGGCATGAATTTAGCTGTGTGATTATGCTATAATATCGCCGCTCTCCGCGTTGCCCAGTTGTGCCAGGCTGACATTGTGTGCTGTGTATTATAATAATGTTGACAGCGCTGCGCGGCAGCGTTCGGCACTTTGCAGTTGGGCTGTATTGCTGTAAGGTGGTGTCGGGGCTTGGTGCAGTGCGGTGCCAAGGCTGGGCGAGGGTAGCGTGGAGGGCTCCTCGCCGGTCTTATGGGGACGTGCAGAATTAACGTTAGGTGATGCTGCACTTGGCGGTCGGTTTGCATTAGCGCTGCGTGCTCTCTGCTGCTTGGTCGTGGGGTATTAACGCCAAAATCCTCCACGATCTACTGCCATGTGGTTGTGGTGTAGCCTCCGACAAAATCGTGGCTTGGTTTCTTAATAATGCAGAATTTTAAGAGACAACAAAACGTATAGGAATTGTTCTATATTAAAAATGCAGCATAATTGTATAATTACAGTATTTGCATCATGCTAAACAGATTGGCTGGGTTATTTCAGATTCTTTAAAGTCGGGATGGCATCAGGCCTACAGTATTTCTAAACTGTTTTGCCCGTCTGCAGTTGTATAATGAAACACCACAAATTTTACCCAGCAATACTTGTGCTTCCTAAGTGCTGCATTATGAGCATAAAATTACCAAATGTACTGAACACACTTACCAACACTGAACTAAAATCCCTTATCTCTCACCCACAAATTAAGTCTCCACAGATCCTTTTTTACAATGCTGAAGTAATAAATACATATATGTTTATTTCTACAACCATTTTAAGAAATTAGAAGGAAACCCACACAGTAGTTTAGCAGTTAATTTACAACAGTACAGCCTCTCGAGTAAGTAGGTAAAACAAACACACATCATTTATTTCCCTCATTTGAAATCCCTGCTCCCCGACACACAGACAGACAGACTCATACACACAGATCACTACAGCCCAAATTGGACATCAGAGAAGAAACTAGGACTTCTTTGCTATCATCCGTGATTGCCCTGAGGGTTGAGGAGTGGCCAATTTACAGCATGAATATAGTCTGGGGATACATGAATCATGAATCATGTTTGATGTATGGAAAGGCACAGTCATTCTGAAAGGCTGCAAATGCAGTCATCTGCTTTGTAAGTGAAAAAAAAACGCTTGCAAAACAACAACAACAACAAAAACGGAGAGATGAAATACCTGGGAAATATTATTTAAAAGACACCATCTTTGCTTTTTTTTTTTTTTTTAATTGGGTTGGAAGGGGTTACTTCATTATGCAGCAAATTAGAAAATTCATAATTTATCATTGCACCCAGTCGAAATGCCACCCAACTGAGTCGCACCCCTGTGAAAACCATCACATAGTAACAAACTGTCAAAGCCTGCTGCAGCCGACGGGCAAAATTAATATGCAAATGTATGCAAGAAATTAAAAAGCAGAATTACCCAGGCAAATGAGGTAGCTATACTTGAATTGTTAGAATTATGAATAATTACTGCGAATTTTCTGCTCCTAATATAACTTGTTTTTTGATAAACAAAGACTTAATTATCGAGATGCGCTGGAGAATTTCCGTGGCGCTCATTAATCTTGCAAAAAAAACAAGTCCCTGGTGCCCAAACCGTAATGAAGAGCGCGTGCCCTGAATCTTCAGAAAGATCAGAGGCACCAGGGTGCCAGGGCTGGAGAAAAAAAATGACAGTGCCAATGTCCCCTCCTGTACCCTGGAGTGTCATAACGTCTTCCACTAACTATCAAAGGGACTTATTTATGCCAGCAGCTGAGCTATAAGTCCAATTTACGATGCCTTAAGCAGTGGTGAAATGATCTGTTGATGTGCTATGGAAATGCCATCTTGCAGTAGCTCGATTTGGTCCCAGTGATACCAACACGATGAGGACCCTCCGCTCCTCTGCTAATGGATGCAGCATGACAGACCATAATACACAAGAGGGACAATCTTTTAGGACCAGTCTCAATGGTCCTCCATTAATCTTGGTTCTGCAGCGCTGTGGTGTCCATGGGAACAAGGGCATTATCATAAGCACTGGTTTTAAATGTTCCCATTAGGGATTGCAATACAGAGGAGAGATGCATGGGGTGAGAGGGTTAGGGGAGACAGTCCACTATTAGTTTACTTTTTTTTTTTATGACCTGGATTCGAACCATAATGGGTGGCTGGGAGAATTTTCTTTTCCTAAATAACGTAAAGAAAACAACAAAGGAGGAAGCAGCTAAGTGTACAGCGCGGTGCGGTGCCGCATGTTCGTCTTCTCTGTTTTTACAGCTAGAAAATCAGCTTGGCCCTGGTGGGCTGAGATAATTTACCATGAGAAAGCAAAGGGAAAATAACCCCAGGTACTCTCAGCACAGACCAAATCGAACCCGCTGTGAGCTTATTATTACTTAAAAACTGGCATCTAAGTGGAAATGACTGACTCTCTGTCATTATCCCTATTACCACCATGATAAACCCAAGCAGATGATAAGGCAAAATTACAAAACATCAGTTCTGGAGCTCGGAGGCTACTTCAGAAGCTCAAGGCAGACTGCGTTTTCAAATGCTTGCTTCTCTGCATTCAAGTCCCCAAATTTCCTGATGCCTTGACAGAACCATTTCACTGCATAGGCAAATTGTCACCTTTTAAACCAGGGCATCTGTCATTTTTATACAAGGGTCTACCACTCAGTCACTCTCGCTCTTAATCCTCCAATTTCTCTACACAGCCAGAGCGGCTACAGTACCGTAACGTTTGAAATTTCACTCTCACAGCCTGCGCTACACTCAGAAAGGGGAAGGACGGGGCGACAACTGCCTCAGAACTGACAGAAAGCACACCCCGCCTGACCGCTGGGCTTTCTTTTTTTAATCAGCGGGAGGAGCAGCTTGCCTGGGGAGGAATGGTACTTCAGAATGAGAAGAGGGGAGCAAATGGAGAGTACAAAAAGGCGCTTCCAAGATCTTCCACCCTCCTCTCACTCTTCACATTACCATGGCCAAGAGAAGCACATTTGCCCCGCATATCCCTTCTGTCTCCTCCCCCAACGTCTCCCCCCAGAGGGGTGATGGGTACATCGGCATGGAGTGCTGCGGATCTTCTCCAGCAGCTTCTCCCCGGTGCAACAGAGCTGAAGGGGACCCAGAGAGCAAAGCGTTGACTAGGTCTGAGCGCGTTACATCTGGCTTAGCAGGCTGATAATTCACTTCACCGGTTGTCTGGAAAAAAAAGGGGGTTATTATAAAAGGAGCAGTAATTGTGTCTGACATGGTTGCCTACCTTCATGCCGCTCCGCGAGCAGGATGGCTGCTGAAGGTCTTACCAATATAAACTCGTTGACTAGGTCTGAGCGCGTTACATCCGGCTTAGCAGGCTGATAATTCACTTCCTTTTCCTCCTAGGGATGGGGGAGTTTAATTTTCCAGTCCTGCTGTTGCCAAGGCAAGTTTCACCCAAAGTGTTCACCAGTTACATGCAGTGGTGTCACAGCCCTCTTAATGACTGTTACCACCCCGGGCTGAGTCACGCGCCTGCTGGGGCAGCTCCCCCGATCCCACCACCCGATGGTGTGTGGTGTGGTGCTGCCAAAGCAGCTGCCATCCCCCTCTATTTCAGAGCGTGGGATAGGCAGGATTGTGCACTTGTTGACACTAAAACCTGTTTCTCAGCTAACAGCCACAGTGTCAGTCTAAACGTTTTATGGTGATGAAACCTCAGGAGGGATGAACCTGCATGGAATGAGCTTGTGAAAAAGCCTCCAAGAAACACGATTTCCTTCAAGACAGGCTTCTTGTTTTACAAGAACACTTCAGTACAAATCACTGAGTCCTTCCTCCGCCTTCTTCATGTGCATGCATTTAATCATTTATAACGGAAGAAAAAGATGAGGTTTGAAATTAAATTTCTTTTTATCTTAGCAAAGAGCTGGGAAAACCCCCCCAAAAACTGCTGAGCATGTTGGGAGAGCCAATTTACCTGTCCAAGAAGTTAGGAAACAGCTTCAGGAAATAGAAACAATTTGCACATAGTGGAGCACTTGTGACAATGTGAAAATCTCCCTTACTTCACAGTTCATCCAGCAGCTGCAGGGGAATGGAGCTGGAGTGTGGAGAATGGGTTGGCCAACAGCTACTCTGACAAGGAACACAATAAATCCTACTTCAGGCTCCACCTAGGCCTCTTAATACTTTGCATTTGCAATTGTTTATTACTTTTAGCCAAATTTTGCACAACAGAAAATGACATGAGGAAAAGCTTCAGTAATTCACTCAAAGTCACTGTCACAATAATTTTTTGGCCCTTTATTAGAGGCTCGAGCCTCAGGCTGACTCTGTCCCAGGCATCAGTCCAAAAATGGGGAAGAGATCTGAGTGTGCAAGATGGAAATAATTATTATCTGTGGCCAAAGACTGCATGGTTTAGATTTTTCACAACCAGTCTTTGGTCTTAGTAAACTGGAATCAGGATATAAGCATATCCTCTGTGAAGGCCTGGGACACCAGTTGCAAAGGGAACTCCCCTCCTGTTTCCCATAATGACCACATCTAGGCAACACACCCACAAAAAGATCTACATATATACTGCATCCAGTTCTGGACTCCCCAGTTCAAGAAAGACAGGGATCTGCTGGAGAGGGTCCAGCAAAGGGCTACAAAGATGATTAGGGGACTGGAACATCTTTCATATGAGGAAAGGCTGAGGGACTTGGGTCCCTTTAGTCTAGAGAAAAGAAGATTGAGGGGGGATCTTATTAATACTTACAAATACTTAAAGGGAGGATGCCAGGGGGATGGGAGCAGTCTTTTTTCAGTGGCGCCCAGTGATAGGACGAGGGGTAATGGGCACAAGCTTGAACATAGGAAGTTCCATCTTAACATGAGGAGGAACTTCTTTACCTTGAGGGTAGTGGAGCACTGGCACAGGCTGCCCAGAGACGTTGTAGAGGCTCCCACTCTGGAGACATTCAAAACCCGCCTGGACACTGTCCTGTGCAACCTGTTGTAGGTGACCCTGCTCTGGCAGGGGGGTTGGACTAGATGATCTCCAGAGGTCCCTTCCAACCCTGACCATTCTGTGATTCTGTGAGTGTATATTTTAATGTATGTATGTAAGTTCCTGACAGAAATGGGTACATAAGGGAGGGTGGGCATGGAAGATGGAAGAGGGCTTCTCAAAACGCTTGTGTCACATTTGGAAGCTGTTGCAATGGCAATTGGCTGACAAATCAGATGAATTACTTTCCAGCAGAAGAGATTGTGATCATGAGAAGGCAAAGGTTTCAGGTCCATATGAACATGTCGCCATTTGGGTTTATGCAACTCCAAGCCTCTCTCAAAGAAAAGTAAATGTTTTCAATCCAGGTCAGTGTGTTACTATGGCAGAGCAGCACACACACCATGTGCACCTTTCTGACACAACAGTTGTTCAGCTTGCTACAGAAATCCCAAAGGAGACTAACAATTTACTGTATTTAAATAACAAATAGTTTTGGGGGTAGAAGAGCTGTGCTTCTAGTTGTCAGCTTGAGGGTCTTTACAGTGCTGAAAGGGGGAGAGGGGAGACTTAGATTATTCCTAGTGACCCACATACCACAAAACATCTGCTGACAACATGGTTGGCTTCCTGCCCAAGTTCAACTATGAGCCGTCTCCAGCTGATCATCTTTGCCCTCACCATAATCAGAGAGTCCACAGCAAGCAAAGGCAATAGTCAGGGATGCAAAAAGCAATTTGACCAGTTGAATAAGCACAAACTTGCATAAACATGCGCACGCACACCTCTAACATAAACCTGACCTTAAAAAAAGAGAAGTGCTACCATCAAATGTAAATCTTCAGATTAAGATTCTTCCAGTTAGAAGTAAGAACTCACTTGTGTTTAGCATGATCCTTTGTGTTTGCAAAACTTGGGTTGTTTAAAATTTTAGGTCTTAGAGATATGCGTGCACAATATGATTAGACAAAGCACTGGAAACAAATAAAAAGCCCCAAGAAATACCTTTTGTACTGTCAAGTTCCACCATTGTATTAAGTAGAGTATTATTCTGTTTGTAGAGACAGAAACAATATTTCTAGAAGCATTCGTGTTCCGTCCTTCTTTTTACATCTGAAATGGTGTTACCCTGTCATGCAAACACATTGATGTAACTTGACTGTCAACCTCCCCTTTCATTGTTTGTGGTTATTACTTTTTTGTTATTATTTTTATTCAAATCAGTAATTACTCCCAACTTCCAAGTTTCTTGTGCTTTCATTGTTCCTGCATTTAGGTACTCATTCTCCTTTTTAAATGCATCTGACTGCTTAGAACACAGCCATAATCATACCTGATATTGTTCAAATTAATAGTCACTCATTTGTGATCATAAGGTGGGGGTTTTTTGCACCTTTTATTACAGATGTAAGAAACCTTGCCATGCAATTCAAAAAGCCATACAGCAGTCTCTCATTTTAGTGTTACCAACAGAGAGCACTTGTTATTCTGTTGTACTTTTTATTGGTATCAGTATGATTATTGTTTCTGCTCACTAAAGGCCAAAGGATACTGTGATCCAAGGGGAGGAGAAGGTGCTCAGCCACCTTTCATTTGCGTCTCTCCTGACCCAACAGAAAGCCTTGAAGATTTCCCTGAAATTCCTGAACAGGCAGTGCCTGTACTGGGATGAGGGCTTGTTACGCACAAACCATTTGGATGATTTAAAATACAAGTATATAGAAATGTAACAGAAAAATGTAACAGCAAGCGACAGAAAACATGATCCCTTAGGTGCCGTAGCTGGAGGCTTAGTGACAGATGATGCTGCAAAATGGCTTCAAGATGGGATATTTACAAAATTCCTTTATGAGAATTTTACACTGATAATCACAAGGCTCTAATAATAAGTCTTCCTTTATTAATTGAAATCTAAGTACTAGCTCGCATTTTCAGACATTGTCTTTGTTAAAGCATATCAGAAACTTCTAATATTCCTTTTCCATTTCCAACCTTGACTTCATATCTGACAGTTTCAGGATTGCTTTAGCCCTTCTGAATATACTAGATACAGCACTCATCATTTGATTAATTCCAATAATTTTTAGTCATTATTACTTTTTAACATATATTGGTATTGCAGATTAAATATTATTTATAGCTTTAATTTGTGTCCTGTTTGGATTGTACAATCATAGGGCTAACTTGGCTATCACTATTATCATATTGTTTTATACTGCTCCTAAAATTAAAATCCATTCTTGTCTTTAAATGTTTTATTGTACTTGTCTTTCTTGTTTTGCATTGCATAGTCCATGATTAATTCTGTTAGCCAAGTGCATATGGCCTGCTTGGCTATCATCCATTATCTTCATCATTGTTGCCTCAAAATGAGCACTTTATTATTACCTTTTTCATCTTTCCAATTACCAGATGTGCTTTTGCATTCCCATACTTTTCCTACTAGACTGAGATCTACATTTAGAGTGAAAGTCCCAGCTCATTAGTCATTGAAGATTAAGTGAATTTTCCCTGGCTAAATACAGAAAATCTGAGAGTTGGTTCCAGTGTTAGAGAAGTAGGTAACTTTTGAAAAACAGGACCAAGACTGGCTACTTCTTCCTCTAGAAAGAAAACTTCATTTATTGTCAAAAAAAAAAAAATGGTAGTTTAGTAGAGGATCAGATTTAGATAAAAGGAAAATTCCGTCTGCAAATCCTGTAACTACATTTGATTCAAGTATCTTTCTGAAGTCTCGGAAGTCCTATCTAAGCTGAGGTTTGCCCTTACCCGCCTATTCTATAACTGTGATGCTTGGTCAGGCACCCCAAACACACACACACACAAAAAAAAAAAGAAAAAAAGAAAAAAAAAGAAACAAAACCTTAAAAGGTTGTGAAAAAAGTTGTGTTAAATGTCTACAAAGGGCTGCCAGCATCATCTGTCAGTGTGAAAAGCCTCTTGCAAGGTTTCCGTCCTAATTTTTCAGGTTCAGGCAACATCGTTTGGTTCAGTGTGCCAACACCTGAACACTTCTCTGACTGCTTTCGAACTCCTAACCATGCAATGTTCACTTAGCCACAAGGTTAGCTGAGCTAAATGTGGCATACAGCAAGAAACCTTGACAAGGTAAGGAAAAGATCTTTTTTTTCCTTGATTTCATTCATATAATTTAAAAAAAAAATACCTATCTACCTAACACCTTAGTTCACTCCAGTATTATTTCTCTAGGTATCTTCAATACAGATAGGTTATTAATTCTTTTGTTGATATTTTTATAGTCCCATTATTGAACATCAAAAAAAAAAAAAAAATCACTAGAGAAACATTTCATATAATGCCACAAACTCTTTTTATGGCTATGAATTTTTTCTATATAATGTCCTTTCATTAAAAAAAGAAAGGAAATAAAGGAATATATCTCTCTCTCTCTAACCTTGGTACTGTAAATCTGTTTCTAGGCAAGAACCTACTCATTGCCCCACAAAGCAATGATGGAACCAGACCTGTGCATAACCCGGGGATACATAAGGGAAATGTTATATGATAAGTAAGGAAGGAAGCTGGCAGACAAAAACATGCTAGCTTCTGTTTTCTGACCTAAGTATGCTGCTTTGGGCATTTTAGAAAAATCTGTTAATAATCACTGTGAAGGAGGAAGAAAACATTACAACAGGAAAAATTCCCAGAAAGGGGTGGGAGAAAGTAAGCTGAAATGCTCAGAATTGACTAGGGTGACAAGTTTCGAACCTCCCCCAGTACTCTGATTTTCAAGAGAAAGGTCTCTATTTCCCAAAGCTCAGGTGCCTCAATAATGGCAAGCAGAGCACCAAAAATGGAGGTCCTCTTCTGATTCACCTTTGAAAGTTGTACAGTCCGGGAGAGGTCAGAGGAACCGTTGAATTGCTGCCACTTACAAGGAAACTCTCAGGGCTCTTTAGTGCTCTGGCACTTAGCCCAAGCTTTTAAAAGCATTTTGGAGACTTAATTGTTCAAGCAACCCTTTATAATTAGCCCTTCTTGCACTGACCACAGCCTCTAAAAACCAGATTCTTTAAATTTAATTTAGTACCTCAGAATTGAGGCTCTCTTCTTCCCCTAAAGAGAAAGGTTTGCTCCTCAGGCAAATTCTTGTCCTTGATGTCTCTAGATCTGATGTTTATACCTTTATGCCTCTCTATAGCCTCTTACTCCAGGCGTAGTGACATTTACTTCAACAGAGCTCTGCCCAAGTGTTGTGCCGTAGTGACATATCCAGACTTGGTTCTTCTGTGCCTGCAGAAGTAAAAGATGTCCCATATGTATCAAGATGACAGGGCAATGTGCTGAGGACTTTTACATATGAAGAGTCTTAAGATACCAGATCAAAAGAGATTGCAGAAGTGATAAATGTCATTTATACGCTGGCAGATTAATATCACGGCAATGTTTGGATTTTCATCTAAACATCACGGGGAAAAGTTTGACAAGTCTGGGGTAGAATGGCATGGCTATTTCTCTCATTTGGGCTGATATTTGCTTGATCTGCTCGTATCTTATTAAGTTTGCTCTGAGCAGAAGAGCAACTCTGCGTCTTCCCTCCTGGCAAAAGATACACAAAATACCTTTTTATCTCGATGAACAGTTTGCAAGAATTCAGAAACTTGCTATTGCTAAAATACCCTCTCTATCTTTTGGTAATGTGGCTGTATTAGCAGTGGCAGGTTGCCTTTGGTACTCCTTTGTTCTGAAGTTTTAGTAACGAAGTGTCTGGATACAAAACTTTGTCATATTCTGTTTTGAAGGTTTTGTAGCAGCAGAAAGCGGTGTGCGTTTATGAGCATTTGTAATGGAGAAAAGCTAAGTGATAAAGTGCACCTTTAACATAATGACAGTAATTCAGTCTCAGACAGTGAATGCTATTATACCCTCTTTTAAAGACTAAAATCAGTCAATTGAAATGACAATTATTATAATCCTCATGTAATGAAGATTATTTTGAAACAAAAATCTTTTTTGGTGTGTGTGCCTGTGAATGTGTGTGTATTTACTGTACTCAAGTACAATGCTGACATTCTGCTTGGCTGGAAATTCTATACAAATATACCAGTATTTTCTAACCATTCTGATGGTTTCAGTTGATATTTAGTCTAAGTTGACTTCTTAAAAAAAATAAAAACAACCAGAAAACAACATAAAAAAAACCTCCCTAAAAGCAAGTTTTATATATGTTTTGGTCAAATAGTCTGAGCATACAGCTTGGAGAAATGGACAGCCTTACAAAAGTGGTTAGCTTGATCAGCCTTAGAATATGCTAATTCCTCCCCAAAGCACCCAGTGCTTTCACCCTGTGTTTTGACTTAACTTTCTAAATCAAGCTGCTGTGAGCTTCCAACAAACCACATGGCCAGTTAATAAGGAGCAATAGTTCCACCAAACGTTATTCTAACGAGGAGTCAGTCTATGATAGGTGGCCTGTCACAGTCATCTGAGTTGAAAGGGAACCTCCTGATCATCTGAATTTGGTTCTTACATCAGCTAAGATTTTCACAGAAATCTAAGGGAGCTAGGCACCTAATCCTACAAAACTACAACCAAAGCTATAATTTTTCTTGGATTCCTTTGAAAGACTCGTTCTGTTTTAACAAATCAAGGTACTCACAAACATAGTACACCAAAAGTAAAATGCCACAAAAGCCACAACAAAGACACGCACATATAGGGAGTTCAAATGAAAAGGAAGATAGGGAAAAGATTTGCTGGGGAAAAGGGGGTGATAAAGCAGGTAATAAGTACCAGATGACCATGAGCAGCTTGCCTCCATGGTCTGACATATATGTTACATACAGCTCCTGCCCTATGAAACAGTTCTGACCTAAAATGCAGTAAATATTAGTATTAAGATTACAAAACACATTGGAGAGGGACACTTTAGTCAAATAAGGAAGGTGTTTGTTAGCAAAATGTAGCTATGCATTTCGTATATTACTGGCTGCCTCAGTTGTTCCGAGTCTCATAATGATACTCCTCACTCACCTCTCCAAAACGCTTTTTAGGAAAACAGATATGTAAATATTGCTAAATGTTTTTTGTTCCAGATTCTGTACCTTCCATTGCTCCGTTGATTTCAAAGCAGAGAACTAATGATGAGCCTTACAGAAAATCCCCGAGAGATTCCCTTCGGCCAGGTGGCAGTTTACCTGTAGTGTTTAGCAATCATACAGGATACATTCCTTCTTTCTTGACGGATGGTGATTAGGATCAGGTGAA
This sequence comes from Charadrius vociferus, assembly GCF_000708025.1. NCBI lineage: Eukaryota > Metazoa > Chordata > Aves > Charadriiformes > Charadriidae > Charadrius > Charadrius vociferus. The sequence continues at coordinate 69,685 of NW_009649864.1, read as the reverse complement.
TTTGTATTTTGGTTGCAGAGCTTTATTAATGTGAACTACCCTAAAAGTGGTAGTTCATATTAATAAAGCTGGTTATTTCCGGTTAATAAAGCTGGTTATTTCTTCTTAGACCTGACCTAGTTCTAATAATTTGCCATTCAAAAGATGCAGAACTTAGATCTTTGCAGGAAGTTGTTACAATTCACTGTGAACAGTGGCCTAAAAGGGTTGCCGTATGCAGTCAAATACATTGGCACAGTAGGGAAATGTGATCTTTTCTAAGGCTATTATTCTAATCATTTCATCTAGTCCCTTGTCCAAATATAATATGCACTGGCACAAAGTTAATTTATTTTTTTTTTTTAATCCCTGCAACAGTACAAAAACCCATGACAAAGCAGGGTGTCGAACATGTGCTTTTAGGAAGTCCTTCATTGCCTGTTAATTGTACAATGCAATTGTGTCAAAGTGGTCTAGATGACATTGCTCTGCTGACTGTTTTGTGGCGATGTTTAATAGCTGGAAGGCCAAATGCAGTAGCTGGCATCCACTTTCAATACTGAGTATGGTTTCACATATACACATTTCAGTCGCGCATAGCTGATTGCACCCTTCCGCACACCCTTGTTTCTTGGGTTTTTTTACCTTGTCTTGGCCCTGATCCTGCCAGCAAACTTCACCCTGGCTCTGCGTGACTCCCTAATGCAGTAGTGAGGACTTCGGCTGCAAAGCTTGCCAGGGTGCCTTCTCAGGCTTTCATCCGCTTGCTGCACCATGGCCCCAGGACTAGCTAATGAAATTGCTGGGCAGATTTTAAAAGCAGTGCCTAAATCTTGCAGGCCAAACTCTTCCCTGTTCTTGTGTCAGCAATCACACAAGTGAACACAACTGGCTCTCCTCCTCCCTCCACTGTTCATGACAAAAAGGAACAAAGCATTAGTCTTTTTTCCACTCCAGAAAGATGCATCATACCTGAAGGTCTGACATAGAGATTCACAGGAGCAGACTGAATCACTTCTCTTTTATTTTTTTTTTCATCCTTAGCTGATGACTAATACTAATGCTGAGAGCCCCAGAGACATAGATGTGCTCAGCAGTTGCTTCAGTGGGAGTCAGACACCAAAAGTTACCAGCAATCCAGGCCCGTGTACTCAGCCAGCATTTTGTCTTCAAGGCTCCTTGCAAACGTTAATTAATCCTCACAACATTCCTGAGAGGTATCCCTACCCCTGTTGTCCTAAAGGGAAAACTGAGGGAGATAATTAGAGCCTTGTAATGAAGAAACGTCTGATGACCTGGAGCCCAATCTGCTATCTGGGTCAATAGATAGATTATGTCCTCGGACTGCCTAATTGTAGGCACCTAATTGTATTAACACACAAAAGCAGCAATTCACGCCATGGCAAAGAAATGATCACACCCCCCCAGCAGTCCTTCCCTCTTGGAAAATTACGTCACCCCAGGGCTCTGATTCACGCTCCCTGTCAAATTTAGCTGTGGCAACTAAAGAAAATGCTGCCTGTACTCCTGTCACAGCTAAATCTGAACACCCCTACTCAAGAATGAGACAGCAAATATTCTCCCTTATTAAGGATAAAATATAGCATCAAGCATTATCTTGAAAAACCACTGTAAGCCCAGGACTAAAAGTGGATAATGTCTTACCTTCAGCATATGCAAGAAGATAGATTCTTGCCTCAGTTTCTCTCTTTATATTTGCTGTTGATAAAGTAGAAATTTCCCCAAATTCATACGCTTAAATTTTGTCATCTTCAACATTATGAAGACATTGTTAGAACAGGACTTTAATGAGCAGTGGACTGTTCAATTCCATCCCAAGTTGGTGGGCTGAACGTTGGCTGATCACACAGAGCAGCTTTGAAATTCCAGTCCTGAAGTCAGTAAATTCTTGGGGAAGAAAAGGAAGCACCACTGTCATGCTTAAGGCTTACTACTACTAGAGCTGGTCTAAATGATTTCAGCTGAGACAATTGGATTGTAATTTAGGGATTCTGTCAGAGCTCGTTTCTTTGCTGATATTTTTGACTTAAAAAAAATCTAGTTTTTCAATGGAAAAGCTGCAATATTTCCATGTCAAATGTGGATAAATTTAAATTTTGAGCAAAAGAGAATGCACTGAAATTGAATTCCACAGAAATGTGTATTTTGATTCTTTTGAATCATTGTGTCGTGTGTAGAAAGATTGCAATTGCCTGAAGGACTAAAATTCACGGAATATTTCTTATCAACAACTAAATGCATTCTCCTATAAGAAATATTGGTTTCTCTGTTATACATTTAATGTTGGAAAAAATCCGTTCAGCGTCAGCAGTTTAGGATTTGAGGTTTTTAATTATTTCCCTCTCCTCCCCCCCATATTACTGAAGTTAATGTATATGTTACTGACTTTGAAGCAATGTTTAGGGACACTCCAAAGGAGAAAGAAAAAGAAAACAACAAAAAAACCCACGAACAAACCCAAAAACTCAGGTGTTACTACCTGTCTCACATGCTGAAATGCAAAGCAATTGCATTTCCTCAGAAATACATGCTTTCCCTCCCTCTATTACAGGCACTCCTCAGTATAAAAATTCTATTTGAAACTTTAAAAAAGCACTACATTCTGTAGTCCTGAGATTTAACAGAGTAACATGATGAATTTCAGAAGCATCAGCATAAACATGAGTGCAGATTGCTGGGGTTTGTATGCAGCTACATCCATCCTTCAAACTTTTTTTTTTTTAACCTACCTTGTGGCTAATGACCTCAGGTGGGAATATGAGAGTATTGCATTTAAAAAGCAGGAAACTTACAGACAGAAGCCAAGTGTAGGTTTTCTGCTGTTCTGTATGCCCTGAAGAGACAGACCAAAATCAGAAACTTAATCAGAACACCTTCAATTTATTTTGCTGGAGTTGGACTCAGCAAAACAACAATTGCTTTTTGATTTTCCAGCACAGAAGTCTGACAAAAGCAAAATACGGTGTTGGACACTGGCTTCTAAAACAATGTAGAGACAGCATTCTCTGATTGATCTGTGCTCTTTAAGAGAGGGCTTTGCTTCATTGTTCAGCTTGAGACCACAGCCCTGAAGGAGAAGACTGGAGAGAGATCCACACTCGCTGCTCTAGAAGTATCTCTCATCCTAAGGGACCAGCAACCACACAACCTCAGGGGACGCCAGAATACCAGCTCCTGCCAGCAAGCTCAAGGCCCATGTCTGCTAACGGCCAGCTTCACCTGCTTTTCTTCTGCTAAACTGTGCCAACCTAAGAAACTGTGGGTTTTGGGCTGCTCTGAGACCAGCTGGCTTTTAGGCATTGGGAAATAACTCCCTGATTCAGAATCACCCTTAAAGACAGTAAATTGATATTGCATTAAAAATAGTAATAAAAGCCACTTACATAATTTTGCATTTTCATACACTTAAAGAATGTCAATTTATCGAAGAAAATAATATTTCACTTGCATCCAGCAGCCTGAGCCAATAATAAGGATGTATTTTACAATGTATGAACTTTGCCATGTGCTGTGGGGGTATCAAAAAATCAATACAACTAAATTGACAAGTTTGTCAATGATTGAAATTAATTTCCTTTTTTTCTGGTACTTCAGTAAACGAATTCCATAGTGTCATATTAACATCCCACGTGGATGGTCTGTGTAGCTGAAAAACAACTAGGTTATCTCTGGGCGCATTCAGGGAAAGGGATAAGCACACTAAGGCAGTGGAAGGTATTCACAGATTATTTACTTACTAAGTTAACTGCAAAAACTCTTTGAAGTTATCGAGGTTAAAATTTCCAAAAGACACCAGTCATGCTGGATTCTCAGCTGGACTCTCAGGACCCAGTGTTCTGTTGTGTCTCATGGAACTCAGAGAATCCAAAAAAAAAGGGAACAAAACTTAAGTAGGGTCACAGGGGAAAGGCCTTTATACTTCCTGAATATAAACTTGTGGAGATGCTTGATTTAACATTAAACAGACCTAAGATGAAGTTTAGAGGGCTGGACTGCAAGTGCTACGAAATCCTTCCTCTTAAAAAGGTGAAAGGGATCAGGACTTGCAGCTAAGATATGCCGCTATCTTGTCTATCTAGCCTGGTTTTGGGGGAGTTGGTGAATTTAATTTGAAAGACCCTTTGATTTTGGTTTGTTTTCCTATTTAAATTCCAGACAAGAAGGACTACATTTTTTTTTCAGAGTAAATATTTTGTTATTTGCAGTTATGTTTCTGCAGCTGAAATCAAGCAGCTGGATCAGAGAGATCCTCTGGGACTGGTGCTACGGACCATGTTTTTCACCTTGGTCTTTTGAGTCATGCCCTTAATCGGGGCTTAGTGTCCCATTAACGATTGTGCCTCCTGGGATTTATATGACCATTTCACAATTGCAGTTTCTGCCTAATGTACTGCTGAACAACAAAGAGTCCTTGTAGTCATATCCCAAAGGCCCCACTATTAAATATACAGCAGTTCTCAATTAACCTGATGTTTAAAGACCACAATAGCTCTAAAGGCTATCTGTTTAGGAAAGTCCCTGGTCTAAACTGATATCATTTAATTGTCCCCTAATGCAATTCTGTCCATATGCAAAGACCAGCTTGCATGTGACGCTAATAGTTGACTTCATGCTCTGCTGTGACCAGGCTAACAGATTTCTGTACCCAGAAGTATCAGTTTCGAGGTATTAGGATACCAAAATTAACCTTGATTGTGTCTCAGAGGTCACAGTATCTGCAAGTTTAAAGAGTAAGCACAACAGGTTCCTATGAAGTTTAAGCCACTGCAGGAATAACATGTCACAGCTCTTTCTCGGTGATCCAGAGGGTAGAGATGAAAAACAAGAAGATGATAAATTCACTAATCTCAGCAGCAGAGTGGAAAGACGGTGCCAACATGTTTCCATGCTCAGGAAAGTGAATTCCGCCACCTTCCTGAAACACCTGTGACACGCCAAATCTTAAAAAAGACAACCAATTATTTAACCACAAAAATACATGGACAACTATACTACAAAGTCAACTTGCCAAGGTAAAATTAGGTTTCAAGTAAAGAAACTTATGCAAGCTGTTATTATTTTTACATGCTCAAAAAAGAGATTTCCTAGAGATTTTCTCCAACCTCAGTTTCAAAAAGGGCCAGTGACATAGCCACAAAAAAGTGTATTTAGCTGCTAATCCTCTGAATTTACTCAAGTGAGCAGAAAGAAAGTACATAAGGTGTGCACAGGACCAAAGAAAATGGCTCAGCACCAGATATATATTTGCATATGTCTAGTAGAGGAAATGAAAAGTTTTCCTTGTTGCTTACCTGAATTTCTGAGTTTTAGGCTCCCAGCATGCCTTCCTTGCTGGCTGATTCTCCAGGCTGTCCCATTTCAATTGGAAAAACATATCAGTGGGAAGAAAAATCTTGTTCCCTGCAAAAATCAGCATAGAGCAATGTTTACAAAGTTATGGGAGGGGAAAAAAAAACCACAAAGAAAAACCAAAGTCATGAAAGCCAACAACAGGGAGTCCATGTTTCACCCACAACACCATCATTCACTGTCACCTGGGATTTCTCTTTCTACCCATTGCTGAAAAATATTCTCTGAGTTTTCAAAGATCAAAGCAAAATTTTAAAAACTGTTAAAGTTTTATTAAAACCAAACCAAGCAAACAAAACCCCCTGAAAATTATCCTGCGTGAACACAATTTGTTTTCAGAGAGAAGGATTTTGCAAAAGAAAAACAACAACTACCAAGCACTCTGTCAAGGGAGAGACAGGCCTCATGGCCAGGGCACTTTAATAAAGTCTCTGGAGGTCCTAGCTCAGAGCCATAGATTTCTTGTGTGAGCCCAATGCCAGAAACACCAGCTGCTAGAAGAACATGAGGATGTGAATCTTTGATTTCCTTAAAAATATAAATTTAGCTCTTGTTAGTAAAGGCTAAGTTTGAAGATGTATGCTAAGGGAAGCAGATATTCGGGAACGAGCAGAAATGACATTAGTTCTGAGCTTTGATCGGATACATCTCTCTGAATAGATTAATTCTGAAATTCACTTCCCTAAATAATTCCTTCCAGCCAATAGCTTTGGAGCTTTGATTCATCATCCCAAAGCTTTAACAAATTATAAGGCTAATGTGAGGTTCTTTCCCATAAATAAGGTCCAGCTGAGCACAGAGAGGTATAATTTGTTCTAGAGAAAGAAAGACCTAGGCTGACCATAGGGAATGGGAAGTTACTCATCACTGATGGCTAGAAAGTGCCTCTTAATGAGAAGGGGAGTCCAGGTAAAGGTTACTACAGAAATTTCCTAGGATATCATCTCCAGGATCTTAAGAATGCTTTGATCTGGCTCCTAAACTTATTTTTGAGTCCCTCTCCAAAAAAAAAAAAAAATGGGAACATCACTTGTATTCAGGAGTTAAGAAAGAGGGTAAAGCATATAGGATCACTGGTGCAATCTCCTCAGGGGACATCAGGGAACTGGGTGAGTGCCTTTCTGCTCTGCTCTCACCCCATTTTCTTCCACTGCCCTCTTTCTTTTCCTCTTTTGCCCCGCCTTCTGCTACAACTCATCTAACATTTTTTCACCTGTTTACAGCTTGCTGATCCAATTCATCAAACTGGCAAGGAGATATCTACCTCCTTTTGTTGAAAAGGTTATATTTTTCTGACGTTCTACTTACTGAATCTCCTTCCCATATAATCAAATGAGGTGAACAGCAGAGGTATATAGCCAGGAGGTGGGGGGAAGGGATCTCCAAGTGTCAGCCTTGGTAAGCTGTTAGTCTAGCCTACAATGATACACAAAACTATGCCTAACAGCTGGCTCCTATTGAAAGGAGGTGGGCTTGCTCCCTGTCTTGGGTCAGTGGCTCTGCTGTCAGTATGAGTCAATTATAACTCAGCAGAGAAATACCTTTTTTTATTGTTGTTGTTCTTTCCTGGTCTAGTTTCTGTACATAAGTGAGTTACATTGACTAACTGAAGCACCCAACAGGAGCCAGACCCATCACAAGGTAAACAACAGATGTGCAGAGCTGGGACTGGCTAGGACTATCGGAGAGTTAAGCTCCATTCCTTGACAGTGATGATCTGGTACATCGGCTTAGATCGTCCTGGAAAAATGCCTTGGGACACAGACAACTGAAATGACTCAAAGTTAATTCCAGAGAAAATTTTTATGAAGTTATAACTCACCACTACCCAAAGAAGGAGGTCACACTAAGCCAACTATCTTGCTGAATCAACACGAAACAAACGATGGGAAAAAAAATGTTTTTAACTGCCTTGAAGAGATGACTTAGCCCAACAAAATATGGAATAATTGCCAAGCTAGTCCACGGGAGAGGACCAAAGTGCACAGCTCAGTATGAAAAGAACAAGGGATGAAAAAGGCAAAAGTTGTTGGTCATAGTTTACAAATTCACCTGGTGCTTTGCATGTTCACCCACCTCTAATCTGAATGCCTGCAGCCATTTCAGTGCATTTCCATTAACTTCTCTGTAAGGTAGCTAAGATTACGCATGTCTTGGAGATGGAGAATTGAAACAAAGAGTGCTCAAATAATTCACATTAAGTGCCAGAGAAAATAGGGGTCTGCCTGAAATCTGAACTCGAGATTTACCAAGTTCTCTGGTGTTAACAAAGAAGGACAAGTTGCTTCTGGTTCTGAAGACCCCAATGAAGGCAATGAATGAAGGAGACAAATGATAGAACTTGCATCAAAAATCCACCCTTACCACCCTCCTCACAGAAGCCTTGATTATTCAATATGTACTGTCTTCCTTCACAATGTTTGTATTATTAAACAAAATTTGTATTGTTAAAGATTTTAAATAAAGAAACTTCAGTACGTACATTGAGAAAGCAGCAAATGCACTTAAAGCAAAAAGCTGCCTCTATCATTATAATAATAGCATGGAAGAGCTTTATAAAAAAAAAAAAAATCAAGTGTACAAATTATCCGACATTCATTGCATGACATCCTGACAGCTATGTTAGTCCTGTTAAAAATATCCAGGAGGACGGCACATTGCAGATGGTACTTCATAATGCGTTCACTTAAAAGCAGTCATTCTCTACCTCAGAGAGAGCGCAGCTTGATGAAGGCCATAGGACACTTGGTTCAGCCAGTAAAAGCTGCTTGATGAGGGCGTCTTTATTTAGTTAGTTAGTAACTTATTCATTCATTCATTTTATGCAGGAAAATTTGACGAAACTTGAAGGAAAAATCATAGCCTTGCACCTTCTTTGTGCAATCCAGAATCCAGAATCTGTTTCAAATACTGTCTGCTTCTCTAAAAATTACAAGCGTGAAAAATGGGTTGAAATGCCCTAGGCTTTCACCTCTGGAAACATGAGCTCAAACCTGACTTCCTATAGGTTACCAGTGAAGTGATTGACTATTTGTCAGTGCCACAAAGCCAATAAATTACTGGGCAACCTGATAGGATTGATTGTCAGAAGATGCCCAGGAGTGGAATATCCTGCCCGGGATGAGGTGTCTGAGGAGAACCCTACAAGTGACCTTCAGGAACAGTCTGTCTTTCAGCCCACCCTGCTCTCATCCCCATTCTGCTTTGCAACAGAAAAAAAACTGGTTTGCCTAGAATATCATACAGGAGAATATTTTAATAAATACCAAGTAGAGAAATATAATTTTCTTAGCAAACAAGATGTCAACTCGACAGTACAAATGTCATATTTACATTCATCTTATTAAGATTTATACCATTTAATGTTGGGCTTTAAGAATTACACTATAAACGGAATATAATTTTCATATAAAAGGGATGGTATATTTTTAAATCAAGCCTGTAGAAACTCACTCATCAGTGGTTTATGAAACTCGAGTACACTGATGCTTCAGTACTCAATTAATGTCAGGCAATATGGATTTCAATCTGGCTTGAAATATATTTAAACAAATGAAGTAGATACAAATGTTGGCTCTTTGGCCAGCCAGAGCTAAAAATCCATTTTCTACCCCATTTATAATAAGAAGTAATCTGAATGTAATTTATCTAAAGCACAATATGTTTCCCTAATTTTTACATGTAACCATTACTTATAGTTTAAGTAATAGTTATATCTATGGATCTTAGTGCACTTAATTGAAAATGCATGGTATTAAAATGTAAGACTCCATCCTTCAAAAATAAAAGCATTATCCTAAGGAATAATTGAAGTGGAGGAGTGGAGGCTGGGGAAAGGCAAAAGAAGGGAACCTTAACAAAAATGCTTAAATGCAAACATTTCTTCCTCTTTATGTTATATTAGGATTGTGTTTGAATGAAATTAGTCTCTCTCAGCCCCATATTTCAGTTCAGATTACAAAATTCTCTCATCTGATTGTCACATTTTGCGCTGAAGTCAAATCCTTCTGCGGCAGAGTGACATGTCAAGGGTGACAGTGACAAATTGTCACTAAGTAAGGAATAACACATGACAGGGCGTTCGGCCATAATGAGATATATGCATGCCTCGAGAGCGTTTGCAGGCATGAGGCTGAAGGGCGATTGCTCCCAGCACTCATAATGTTGCTAGGTCTCATTAAGACTTTACATGCACTGGAATAGATTTCTAGTGATTAAAAGAAAAAAAAAAAAAAAAAGATTTATGAATGAGTAAATCATGGCAGCGAGTTTTATTTTTATTCATACTTACCTAGAAGTTTGTATGGCTTATAAGGCTGCAGCAAAAAAAAAGAGAAAGGGTCTTTTATCCCTCTTTTAAATTTTTTATGCTACTGTCCATCACGGTAACGTACAGGTTCCATTCTCTCAAAATGAATAGCATCAGTGAAATCTTTGGCCTAATGGACTTGATGGTGTTCCCTGACACGTATTCATTTGTAGCCATAAACTCTACATGGGCAAGGTGTTACTCTTCAAATATATAATGATTTTATTAATGTCCCTTTTTGTTGATGTGGGTTTAGAAGTAACACAGGGGCATGTCAAAGTTTACCGAAAGGTTTTTAACTTATCCTTCCTGATTTGATTTCTAATGACTTTTTAAACTTAGTGCCTCTTAATTAATTATAAGTACAACCACTAAACCCTGACTAGACTATCGTAACATCAGGACTTTTATGAAGAAGGTCAGGCCTGTGGTTAAAGGGGCATAGGAAGTCATATATTCAGCTCAGCCAGTGTCTCTCACCACCAGGGAAGGAAGAAGAGAAGATGTTTTTATGGAGTTTATCGTAGTCCTCATACTACAGATCCAGTTGACTCAAGATTCTGGGCAAGATATAGGACAGTTTTTTGTGCAGAGAAAAAACTTGAAGTGGGGTAAAGTGGGTAGTAGCAAAAGCAGGTTGACTGGCCTTCCCATGCCTCAGTTTGCTTGATTATGAAAGGCTGCCATGAAATTTAATTAGCCTGTAGAGCACACAGAGCTTTGGGGGCTAAGAACAGTCCCATTTCAGAGTGCAAAGCTTCTTTGTATTAATTTAAATGAATAAGATGATTGTGACCATAAGCAATAGCACAGTGACTTTCTCCCATTCAAGAGAAATAAAAACTTATAACTTTTGTCTAAAAGTGAAAGTACATACAATACATGCACTGTCTCATTTTGCTTTAAAAAATGAAGAGGTACCAGCAACATTGTGGCTGGTCATCAGATGTCCCAATATTTAGGAAAATGCAGTGATATTCCCAGAAGATTTTACCATTGAAGAAAGCTAGCGGGTGATAGTATGTTATTTTTTCTGTGTAATCCGTGGACCATTAGAAGCATCTTCTCCTAAACAGAACTCCCTTATGTTTCTGAAAGAGGGAAAGATCGTGGCACAGAATGAAATGGAAGAAAGGATGGGTGCTTTGGAAGAAAGAAGAAAACAAGGACAGTCCAGAAGCTAAGACTGTCTCTGTTTTGATGCCTGACACGAGAGCACCTGCTTGTTAAAGCAAACATTAATGGCAAATTATTTTATTAGTCACAGTAATACTTAGTATTTCTATAGCATCTGTCATTTAAGAGCTTCACGGTCCCTTCAAAGAAAAAACTCTTTCCGTTTTGTTATCAGACTTGTGTCTTCTTAAGCTACAGGGAAGTTATGGACTCAGCTCAGTCTGTGACAGAGCAGAAAAAGGGAAAACAGATATCCCACATGTAAGGAATTTTTCCAGCATGATATTCTTCTGGAAACCCCAAACTTAATTCCCAAATCTCAGCCACAATAATGCATAAAATCAGAACTGATCTTGAAAGCCTTTCCATTTGGATTTGAAATAAAAAAGAATCAGTGGGTGCTACCACATTGCTAGGAATGGGGCAAATCAGAGACACTTTCCATCACAGAAAATAATTAGAGCCTATCAGATTGGCCTGAGGCCTCAGATTCAAACCCTTACTTGTGTAAATGACTCCCACTGACCCACTGAGGCATTTTTCTTCCTGCCAAGGAGAGCAGTTTGTGCCCTTACTTCTCATCCAGCAGGTCCCCAGCCATACATCCCAGCCTCTAAACAGCAGTGCCAATCGCCAGCCTCAGCTCTCCCATTCAAACAATAAAGTCACAGGCCTCTTGGATCAGGGAACAACCCCTATGGCTGGAGCTGACAACCTTGGATTCGTCGCTCTCCCGGCAATAAATGAGTTATGCAAGTACATAAATTTCAATTACTGGCTGCTTTGGAAAGGGATTTCTGGATCGTATTATCTGCGGTTATATCCTTGGCAGTGGGGCCACCCAGGCATTTCTCAAACAAGAGCGACACCTGGGTTGTGGCATGCGCTCGAATGGGCTGGTTTATGCCTGCAACCCTTAACCGTCCCACAGAAATATGTTTCACAGATGGGATGGTCATTGAAACAAACTGGGAAGTGAACACAATGATGGCAGTTTTATGCATTGGCAACTTGTCTGTTTTAATTTTAGACCTTCTTGATGGCTGTGTTGGCCCTTGACAGCTATGGCCCCCAGATATTGCAGAACGGGACTTTTTTATTTTTCGATAGTACCATTTATACTTATTATATCCTAGCCTTCTACAAAGCAACGCATTTGCTGCTGCTATTTATGGAGAAAAATTATGACAACGAGCCTAATTGTCGATTCACACCCATGGTATATTGTCTTTGTTATTTGCATTATGCCTCTCCTGGTGCAAACATACAAGAGGCAGTCCGCGTTGAGTGGAACAGAGTACAGAGATGCCCCTCAAAGATACACACAGACTCCCAAGCTTCAGGGTGTCCTACCCTCCTGACCCAAGCACCTTGCACCCTGAGGAGACAATGCCTTCCCATGGGTCATGGGGAGCACGTCAGACTCTAGGGATGGTCCAGTTCTCTTTGGAAGTCACATGAACAGTCAAGAGAAATGTTGTAAGCAGAAGTGGATATAGGGAGCGTGCTCAAATTTGTTTATATGCAGAGCTGGGGTCAGGTCAGCTTAGGCCCAAAAATGACAAGAAGACAAGTTCAGGATCTCTCCAGAACTTTCCAAGCTTCAAGAGTGTAGGACCTTGTGGATCCCCAAAGAGAAACATTAACACTGGATGGGGGAGGCCAAGTGCTTGCGGCAATTCAGTCATCTATCCCAAAACCCAAGAATATTAACTAAAGCCTCAGGGAGCTGACTGGACTCAAATAAATGAAGTTGCAATAGCCAGAGAATTTTGAAACCAAGGAGGCTGTGGATTCCTTCTCAAAGGAATGAGCAGAGAGGAAAGTGTGAGGAAAAAAGCAAACCGAATGGACCACAGGAATGTGCATGGAGGACCTCAAAGTGTGTATAGATTAGCATGTTTTGAATACATTTGGATACCAAAATATACTGAACAAATGTGTTTTGGTTTTGATTATTGGACATTCCTTTATGTTGCCAAGTATAATGGAAGCTTTCTTCCTGTTGGAGTAGGGAATACAGAGAGAGGTCTTAGTTAAGGTAAGCGTTATAAACAGTTAAACAAAAAGAAGGTGGAAAAGACCAACATTCTGAAATGAAAATGTTTTGCTTTTGCTCAGTGACTTTAAACCATGGCCAGAAAGTAAATCCTCACCTCTTTCCACTTGATGTCATAGTTTTCCATTTTTACAGCCCGTGGTAATTGTGTAAAGCTTACACTGAGGTGAGAAAAGGCTCACAGAAATGCTCAACAAGTTCCTAAAGCCTCTTCTCCAAGGAATATTTCTCCACATGATAGAGCTGCATTCACTCCATCCCCATTCCCAGACATGGATTCAGCTATCTGCCAGAGGTGAGTAAGGAAAAGGCCAGTCTGCACAGCTGATGTTTCCAGGAGATTTACCAGTCTTCAAATGGAATGTTTGAAAGTTAAAAAATTTGTGTTGTGAAAGGGAGGGGATTGGTCAAATAGAGCGCAAGCGCATGGTGGATCTCTAATGAAGCAGCAAGTAAGCAGAACCATGTTATACCTTGTCCATCACCTGCGCGGTACCTGTCTGCCTGCCAGGTCTCACCCGTCACTCTGCCTAGTGTGTTTGCTGGCTCAGCACTGCGATGCGGGCGGCAAGGGGAGAAAGGAGCATAGCAGAGGATGCAGCAGACTAGACGGTGCGGCATTCGAGCCTCGACGTTCAGCAATACTCAGGGAGCTACAGCATTCCTTGTGACAGGAGGAAGCCCGCAGGCTTTCTATGACAGTGGCTTCAGACAGACCAAGGCCAGGGGACAGGAAAAATTGTATGAAGTGACTTTCCCACCACCTCCAGCCAAGCTTAAAAATCTGTTCAAATAGGAATTGAGTCCTGAGCCTTTAGACAGAAACCTCTTTGAGCTGAGAGTAAACCAGAAACAGTTCTAGGGTTGTCTCTTTTTTTAGTTTGGATGTGTTACTAACACAGTATAACGCTACAGTCAGCTACACATCATCCCAACTGTAAAAATTAAAAAGAGCTGTTGAATGTCAAGTGATGAAGCACTAAGTGTCACAACTTCAAAAGTCCTGTTTTTCTGGCAATATTTACTTATTCACATGACACATTAACATATGTAATAAGTACATAAAAGAACAAATGTCATATGGAGAAGAGAAGTCAATGTGTACCCATAATATAGTGAACAGTATCAGAAAAACCTTAGATTGTTTTAATTTCTTTACTCACATACCTGAAATACAACCCCTATGCTGCAATAGCACTCTCTTCTTCTGTGACTGTACAGCACCCAGCACTGTCTGGGTTCATGACTATTGCTCCTCTTCTCTGCCTCAACACACCTAACAGAGAAAAGTTTCCTTTTCACTGAATTTCTTCTAGAGGAGTTTATGAAAAAAAAAAAAAAAAAAGATAGAACTGTAAAGAAGAGCTGTTCTCTAGGAAGTTATTTTGAGCATTTTTAGCTCAAACTTTGCCAGCAAAGGCTCATCTCATCAGTCCTTAACTCATATAAGCAGTGCACAGTATTAAGCCATGAGGCTGCCACAGGATTATTGTGCAAGATTATGACCAGATCTTGAAAGTTCGTTTTGTCTCAGCTTTTCAACTGGCATACGCTTAACTGCTTTGCTTACTTTCAAATTATGTCTAATGTCCATTGCATGTGTCATATGGCAAACATCAGCCAGTTCTGCAAAAGCTGTTTCTAAACATGTTTGGTTAGATTTTTTTTTTAAGGCAAGTTCATTTCCTCTGCCAAATTTAAAGAATAGACAGACTGACATGATGCAGAATTTCAGCTTCACGGTCAATGGTCTTCATTCATTATTTGGGTGTGAAAATAAAGTGTAAGAAATGAAATGCTGCTACAGCCTTCCCTACATCTGATACTAGTAATCGGTTCCTCCAATGAGAATATTATGGGTTTGGTACATATGCAAAGAAAACAGAAATACAAAGGCAAATGATGAAAATGTATGAGCCAGATAAAAAAAGAAATGCATTATATTTTAGGCAGGTACATCGTAGACCTAAATTCTTTTCTTCTCCAAAAGAATAAAGTTTGTATTGCTATTCAGCTACTAAGTTAGAACAGATACACTTTGCCATTTTAGACTTCTAAAGAGTGTGGAGATCTGTGGTTAAATAAATCTCCCAATTTTAAACTAGCAAAACAGTAGCAAAGATGCTGACTATGTGCTATTCATTATATAAACTAATACATTTGACAGCTGAACTGAGACTCTCACTGTTACCTTCAAACTTGAACTTCGACTTGACTTAATCCCATATCAAATGATAACAGTTTACCATCTGTCCTTGGTCAGCCCAATGGAAGACTTCAAAGGATAGATTTAATAGCATATAGTTTGGCCTTGACATACAGACTGTATCTGTTCTTACTTAAAGAACAATAAAACCTTGTATTTCATTTCTTTTTTTTTTCTTTTTTTTTTTTTAACAGATGGAGGGCTGGTGCCTTATTCCATTCTGTCACCCCATCTGGACGCCTTAAATGTGATACTAAGGGAAGCATGGGGTGAGCCCACCAAAAGCTCAGTTCAAGTTGAGATACAGTGAGAAAGGAAAGAAAATAGACTGATACCTATCTTGCGTCACGGCAAATTAAAGGCATTTAAGGCTGCCATAGGGGAACGTGGGGAAGAAATCAGCATTGACTTCTGAAATAACGACGGCAGAACATAACAATGCAGCATTGGAGTGCACTGTAAGCTCCCAAAGCAGTACAGATGCTTCATCGGTGACACCTAATTGAAAATAAACATTTTTGTCAGTCAGTTTATGTGGCACTTTGCAAAGCAGCAAACCACAAGTCTAAACACCACAGGAATCACTTTCTGCTTACTGTTTCTCCTGAGACCTCACCTGGCTGAGTTTACCACAGGAAAACATTCTTTGGGGAATTCAGAGAATGTGTTTTACTCTCACTGCAAAATTAACTATTTTGCTCTTTTCTGAATGAGCTCTTTGCTATAATCAAGAGTTCAAAAGTGTTTTTGTGAAACACACTAATGCTTTAATACAGAGATGGCATATTTGTAAATCAGAGTGGTAGATTCATTTAACATGTTTTAATGGATGAAGGACCACTGAAATCATTTAGTCTGAGCTACTATCTTTTTAACACAGGGCAAAGCATTGAACCCAGTAATTCCTAAAGGAGAATATATTTTCCTTACTAGGAAAATGTAGCAGAGTAGTGGTACAATTATAACAAATATCATACCAGTGCGTGCTGACTCCTTTGTCTGCAAATGCTCTGCAGAGACAACTAAGGACGAGGTCCTCTCTTTTCGCATTTCTGAAGTAACTAGCATATTCAGCAGTGCTATAAAATAATCAATAGCAAATGGGTTTATTTTTAGTGATCATTCAGAGTTTACTCTGGTCATTTACATATGTGGACTTCAAAGTTCCCTTGAATTGCAGAACAGTGAAGGAAAACTTTATCAATGGCAGGGTGCTTTCATTTAAAGGTGACGCCCCTGATCCTATAAGCAAAAGCTTCAGTCCCCAGTTACCTTTAATCTGATACTTTCAACCTAGTGAGTCCTGACATTAAGAAACCTCGGGGAAGAAATGAAGGATGGCAGGATAACACAAAGGCAAATGATTAACAAATATTAGAAATCTATTCCTATGCCTTCCTGGTGTCTGTATCCCTCTGCAGATATGAAAAAGCAATGTAATTCCCTTCCCTCCTAGCAAAGGATGTTGGGTCAGTCACCGTGGACAAAAATGCACCATAATTGCTGTGGTTTGGGCCAGACTGGACACTGAAACAAACAACAGATGACCCAAACCAGGACAATAATGTCATTTCAGTCAGAGCTTTGACAGGCAACACCAAGTCCAGTGACCAAAGCTTTGTAAAAGTATGAACAGGTTTCTGTTCAGCGAATCTCTGCATAGACCCCTCTAATCATATATGAGAATGTTATTTACCAGGTGAACAAAAATAAAGGAAGAAAGGGAAATAAAATCAAATTGATCCAGACCTAATATATTTTTATTTTCTGTGACAAAGATAAAACCCTTGCATTTTGTTTGGATTGAAACAAATCAGTTTGGTAACTTCTTTTTTTTTTTTTAAAAAAAAAAAAAAACAACAGAGAAAATGCAAGTCTCAATTGTTACAAAACTGCTGATGCCAACTTTCCCTGTTTTCACCTCTGACTTTTATTCATGAATTGCAATGCTTAGGTAGATCACTTGGAACGGAACAGCCCTGCTTTCAGTCTCCCAGGACAGCACCCCAGCCCTGAAGCAATAAAGCTATTTGAGGTATGAATCTCTCCTATTGACACTGTTTCACTTTGGGAAATAAGCATTTCCTAGATCAAAGACTGAAACTTGAGTGGGTATCTTAAACACAAGACTGCATAATTACTTTATATAAAATATACCTAGCTTGAAAGCTCCAATGTAATCTCAGCTTCAACATGCACTCTGGTTGGGGAGTTATGTACTCTTCTGACACGCGGGAAGGGCTTGATTTAAATCCCTGTCGTCAGTTCCTCTGTGAGAGACTGCAGGACAACGCTTCCATGGAGAGCAGCTCCGAGGAGCCAGTTTTTCAGGAAATAATAAACAAACGAACGTGCATCTGCGTATGTGCTGCAACTTCTGTGCAGTCGAGAACTGGGAAAGGAGGATTTGAATGTGAAAACCTCTTTCCTCTACCAATACCTCAGGCACTCGGCATGAGGCAGGCCAAAAAACAAATAAACACCCAAATCCCCAATCCCCACCTGGACCATGAGGGAACGGCACCTGCCAGCATTACAAACTAGATATCTTCAGAAATGTATTTGTTCATTGGTAAGGGGCGTTTCTACCTCATTTCCTCTAATGGATGTTTCTCCCGTTCACTAGCATGCTTTTACTGGTGTTCTTGTGGATGTAACTGAAGCAGCCTGTCTGCTTTGAGATAAAACCTACAATGATGCTGGGATCAGCACAAAACTGGGGGGAACGGAAGCATTTTAAAGCCCTTTACCAAAGATCTCGGTAGGTCTCAAAGACTCAGTTTGCAGCTCTTCCAAAGGAGTCAGTCTGGGGGATCAGTTTGAAGGCTCCAGTAAGGTAGCGAACCTGTTTTCTTAACGATCTGTCCTTTCTCATCTGCAGAGGGAAAGCAAGTCAAGTGTGTCCTTATACACTACTTTAGCAAAATGGATGTGCAGTACACACTTCATTACAACTGCCATGGGGATTAAAAGTAACTTGAGCAAATGGCCCCAACTCCTTGCAATTATCGTTTGAAGATACTTGAAGACAAAAGAAAAAAAAAACAACCCTGAACTAGCTCAAGGACAGCAGAGTTTGCCAAGGGACCGGTGAGCAGTAACACAGGCCGTGGGCTCAGTGGTTCCCCTCATGAGCCTGGCTCTCCCTCACAGCATCCCGGGCTGATGGCAGGGGCAGTGGGCCCCATGAGACAGGGACCATGCAGAGGTCCTCTGAGAAGAAGGATCCCTTCCATGGATATGTGCAGGACAAGGCTGAAAGGCTTTGTGTCTGAGCAATGCTGCCCTCCTATGGCACGTTGCTCAGCCCACTCACTTCTGCGCTGACACCTCTTGGTCTCAAATGCTTCAACTGGCCCCAGACCCCACCAAAAAGGCAAAAGGAGTGGGGTACGTGACAATCAGTCAGTTACTCTTTCTGGCTCGGGGCCTCTGATACGTATTCCCAGGTGACTGATCCAGCTGGCAGAGCCCCAGGCTCTGTCCAGGCCCTTGGACGGGGCCACAGCCCTTCCCAGCATTCAGGTCCTGTTTCCCTCCAAAGTCTCTTGGCTGTGTAGCTCATTCCCCTGTTAACCCTTTCAGAGGTAATGCAACAGAGGAGCTTAACTGAGAGCACAAACATTCTTTCAAAAACAAACCTTCAAACCATGAGCAGCACAGGTCTGTAAGGAGCTCCTGAGTAGAGTCTTACTGCACCGTCCAAGGGTGACCACAACCCAGCCTGGGTCCTCAGGCCAACCCAGTTCTCCGTCTTCTTCCTTCTGATGCAAGAGTAAGACTTCACTCGCTTAAAGATTATTTTTCTTTTGAAAACAGTTTCTGGCTCCTTTCTTACGTACTTGCTAGCCAAGGTCCTCTTCTTTGTTGCTACAAAGTGGCTGCAAGGGGCTGTGGAGTTGTCTCTGCAGACCCTGCTCACTGCATATCTCCACAGCTTCGTGTGGGCTCCCTTCAGTGCACTCAGCCCCTGATGGCCCCCTTTGGGGTTTTCTCAGCTTACTAAAAGATCTTTCCACTACACCACCAGTCTCCACGCAAGTCAGTCAAGACCTGTTGTTTATTGGTGGGACCTGGCTTTAAGTCCTGAATACGTGTGAAGATTTATTAAATAAATACACCACTTGGTTTATCCGAAATATGGTACAGAAGGCTGAAGGTCAGTGAATGGTTCAGCAACAACAGAGGTGCCCATGTCTGAAACGATTTTATGTGGACAAAGGCCTATAGCTACGTTTTTGTGAATGCTCTTTGTGGAGAAGGAGGCTTGAACTGGCTACACCCCATGGGCTTACAGGCAGCTGCAGAAGATAAATGTATAAGGGGAAAGAAATTATTAACTGAAGAGATTTAGCATGGCAGGAAAAGTGGAAATCCATGGACTCTGCTCAGATCCAGTCGGTGCCCTGGATGATAACTGCATCTTTCGTGCACTTAGTGAAGCTGGTTGCATAAGGCACTCAGATACATGGAGCTACTTTTAGCTAACAAGGAATACTCTTCTGCTTCTCTCTCAAGTTCCCCAAATACCTGTGAAATCATTTCTCCAGCACAGAAATAGGTCTGTCTTAAGGCACGCCAAGCCACTTCCCAAATTCACTGTGGTCAGAGCTCTGCAGTTCTGAGGCCAACCCGTAGCTTTCATATAATGAAAAAGTAACTGACTCTGTGTTTACCACGTGCCTTCTCAGATGCTTCTCACATCTGGATTGTTTCCAGTGTACATATATAGTTTATATATGTTTATAACTTTATAAAGTTTTAAAGGCTTTGGCAGTCTCTGCGCCAGAGCTGTGAGGTAGGTCTCGTGTGTGTTTATGGGGCTTGAGCTGACTATCAAAATACTGGGAAGTTTCAAGTGCCTTTATGGACTTGCAAGTAGAGCTAAGCAGAAGCTGTAACCCAAATGAAGAGGATTTCTTCTGTGTGTAAAAAACAACGTCTTCCTGCAGCAACAAATTCCTGACAGATCCTCACTGTCACGACTTCAATGACCAGATCCCAGGCAGCGCCCTCCTCCCAGGGACCTGCAGAGCCCCACAGCTCTCTGAATGGACACACAGGGTGGCATCTCTCAGTGCCAGCCCAGGTCTCACAAGCCCCCTCTGCAGCCCACACTGCTTTTGCACATGATGACAAATCTGAGCTTCAGGTCTGGCCCACGGTCCAACCTCCAGCACGCCCCATGTGCCACGGTCATGGTCTTCCTTTGTCAGGCAGGAGGGCTCTTTGCATGGTTTAACCCAGGCCTCACTGTGCCTGAATTGTGGCAGACCCCACTGGGGAGTGGGAGAAGGGAACGCCAGCAAGTGCCTGTCTACTCTTGGATGCAGAATTTATCTTTAGTCTCAGGCTTTAGTCCCACATCTCACCCCCAAAATTCCCCGGGCTCCTCCTCAGTGGGTCTTCCTGCCCCCATCCTTGCTCTATCCCTGAGCAAAGCCATACGCAGTGACACACTCCCCTCTGTGAATATCTGGCAATTGGATCTTAGAAGTCCATTTCTGAAAAAAACTCACCTTGCATGGTTGCACAGTAGCCCCTATACATGCTACCACATACAGTAATACTGTAGCCCTGCTGGTTTTACCACCCCACTGTGACATGCGCTTGAAACCTGATAAACAGCTTTTGGTAGCCATAGCTGGCTTCAAGCAGTCAAGCAGTGGAGATTTTGCATATAAAGCTATTAAAACACAAGGAAACATGAAGGGTCAACTTCTTCCCTTGCTGCTATAGCAAGCAGTGAGAAGATAAAGACAGAACACATTTCTGTAATGAGCTAATTACACTTAATATTAAAAATACAAAAGAGCATGGGATGTCTACTTAGAAAGGCTGTGTTCAACACTGACGGATCCAGGAATGCTGGACACTGTCGTTTGCATTCCTCACAATACCTGAGCATCTGTTTCAAACCATTTCCTGACAATCTAATTTCCCCCTTGAAATTTCAGAAGATGTAGGCACCTCATCTCACTCCCCTCACTACCCTCAGAAAGTGACGCACAGCTATTTTTACTAGCATTACAAAACACCTTCCATTTAAACCAAACTTGCATAAACAACAGAAGACTTTTACTGCTTTCATACATTATGCTGAGCATTGTTGTTTTCCTTTTTGAGAACACACCCACTATGGATATATAGTTCAAATTCATCCCACAGTGATAAACTGATTATAACCGCAGAATTACTAGAAGACCGACACATTGTAAATAATTATTGCAAAAGGTAAGTAAACCTGTCTTTTATCAATTATGTACTAGCAGCTCCCTATAAACCAATAACTATCATTTTTAAAATCCTTAAAATGCAAAGAAAACATATACCAGTTTACTTTCCCCACTTGTACGAAGTGGAAGGTTTCAGGAATGTAACAGGAGAGATCGTGCTAATTGTTGCAAATAAGTAATCAGAATTTGCTTTTGCATCGGGTTCTTCACCTATAAAGTACTAAGAACTTCCCAGAAGCAGGCTATGAATTTTCCTCATTTCTTAAAGAGAGGTAAGAAAGGCTCCAAAATGAATCCACTCTCAGCAACAGAAACAGACACTGAACCCAGCAGCATGCTGACTCCCAGCACCCTGCTGGGAAGTTTCCTACATTAGGAAGTTTCCCTCAGATAAAGAGGCAGAAATGTGCTAACTTCTGCCCACCGTAACACCAGCGGAGTCCTAGCATTATAATTAAGGTGACGACAAAACCTAGTCAGTCAGCCATCTCGTGTCTGCCCAGGTAATTATATTTTAACTGTTAAAGGGCTTTGGGAAATTGGCAGCCACATGAATGCTTGGTCGGTGCAGCACGTGCATTTGCCATCTTTAGGTGATTAATATAAATCCCAGCCCAGGAGAGGCCAGATGATGAGTTCAGTGCAACCCCTGGTATTTAGAAGCAACTGACCAAGAGAAATAATTGAGGCCATACCCACACTACTCTTCATTTGTGACAGATAAACAGATTTAGAGAAGAACATGTATAACTTCCACTACAGATGGCTCCTTAGCTGAATGGCTGGATGGACTGAGGCTGGTTTATTCCATAAGGCCTCCGTAGGACATTAACATTGTACCTAAAGAACTTAACTGGACAATGAATCAAGAACAAATGCTTCTCCAGACTTGTATGAAGGACCAGGAGAGGAAGTGACACGTGCTGGCTGGGGATTTTATATGCAGTTTAGCACCTGACTTGGCACATGATGCTGAGCAAGCTGAACAGTGTTTCTGGTCCCCTGTTTCCCTGTCTTTAAAAGGAAGAGGGTACCTAGAGTTCCTGGATATGAGCTCCTCCTACTGAGGCTGTAAGGCTCCATGTTTGTAGAATAGCTTGGGATCTTTGGAAGAAAGATGCACGAAATCATTATTGATCCCAAATGTTTTGTATACTCTGTTGCTGCACTCAATAAAACAATCAAATATAGAACATGTTTCTGCAAAGCCAGCATGTAGAAAATTCTCTATTGTCTCTTTCTACTTTATCAAGCAGCCCACGGAAATCTTTAGAGTCCCCAGTCGATACTATTTAAAACATCAAGACTGATTTTACACTCCACATTCTTTGTAATTTCTCTTTCTCTCAAACAGGTAGTATACTTGTGGGAAGAATGCTTTCCTTTCATAATTACAACACACAATGCTTCAGACATGCACATTTCAGGTGAAGGCCTAAAATTCTGAAGGTTCTCATTATCCTTCCAACACAAAGAGACCTTCCTGGGGACCACTGCTTTTGCATGAAAGGTTGTATATTTTGTTTCCTTTCAATGTTACAGTGAAAGATAATGTCATGACCACCTCATAGACTTACTGATAATCCATTTCATGAACAATCAAATCCACCTATTGTATACGTGAAGGTTTATCGTAATACGAGAACCCATACAGTGTGGCCTAGGAGCAAACTGGTTCCAACTTGTTCCTTCCAATCATTCAGCTTCCACTGCATATCTCTTGTAGTCATAGGGCTAGCACGTGCATCTTGACAGCCCTGGAAATTATTCTAAATCAGTTCATCGTATTCCAACCCCACACTTCTTCTGATTACAAAGTTACTAGCTTGAAATGGACATTCTAGAATTAACCCTGTGACCTGCTTAATTGGTGACAAGAAGAGCAGCAAAGTGTGGTGCAAGCACCAGGTTGAGAGTGACAATGCCTAATGACGCTGGAGGCTCCACTACTAGATGCAACGCTGGAAAGCTGAGGCAATTGTAGGTATTTCATTTCTTCTTTTGGCCTGCAAAAACTTGCTTTCCATAATTGACTTTCACACGCTACGCACTCTGTGTATTTCTCAATGGGAAAACACCAGTGATGAGGCACAATGATGCAGCTCGATGAGATACTTGGCTAATTCTCCACTGTTTGAAGGCAGACAGGAATTTCTGAGAAAGGACTGTAGGACTCAGGACAGGACAGGTATTTAGAGCTGCCCAACAACCACTTTTGGTGAGTGCCTGAATGATTTGCATCCAGCCCAGTAACAGATGACATTAAGGTATTAAAAGCCAGGGAAAAATAATTATTTCTTAGATAAAAAGGTGCTTTAATATTTCTTTCTGAAAACAAACAAACAAAAAAAACCCCACCTCCTGTTTTAACAAAAGGGTTGTACCCTCAGCAGGTTAAGCAAGCTCACCGCAGGGTCAAATAAGCGACGATACTGGCACGGCAAAGGGGGCAGGAACACAAAACTCGGGAGCAGAAAAGCAAACAGGACTGTGCTACTGACCCCATGTACCCATTAGATCGGCTTAGCTGTAACGCGACTCTACTCTCCGACTGATATCCAGCCTATCTATGGAAACGTGTGAGACAGGAATCAACCGAATGAGTCTCATTCTCCAAGTATAAGAGTTGACAGGTCTGAATGTGGGTTTTAAATGCCTGAACAAGGAATGAAAGAGATTCTGGTGATGAAAACTTTCTGCAGAACAAAAAAAAATTCCAACCAGAATCCACACTGTGTAAAGCATTAAGGACGTCTTTTTATCTTTGGAAATTATTTTCCAGTTAACGGAATAACAACTCTGAAAATAAAGCCTCTTTTTATTCTCTCTCCTTGGATGTGCAATGGGAAGGATTTAAAGAACTGTATTTGATCCATTAGGTTGAGGAACTCACAGTACTGTACATTGTTTTAGTGTACTAAATTTAGTTGACTTCTGTCTCTTTCAATTACCCTTCTAAAAAGGACAGGTGAAAAATAATGTCTCTCTTTATATCATTTGGTTTGCTGTTGATTAATTCTTCTCTTCTAGTGCTTGCTTATGTTTTGCAGGGTAGGGAGGACAGAACAGCTTAAGGGGGGTAAAAAGCCTTAATAAAAAGCTGTTTTTCTGAATTTGAGCTTGTAGAGACTTCCCTTTCATACTTACATCTCATCAATAAAATGTCAGGATTATTGATAAGGACACAAAAGACAGACGGAGAATGGACTAAATCTTAACTTTGGTAAAACAGGCCAACTGTAAGAAGTCCGGAATGTAAAGATAAAATTCATCGCATGCTATCCTCGCCATTAATGTGAAGCAACACTAAATGCAAGTTTCACATAATTAATCCACTGACTTGTCCATTTTTGCCACAGCACAACTGTAGAGGAATAGCATGCCCTAATTCTTAAAAGAACTTTGCTCCACATCAGAGGTACTCTTAGACATTTCAGAAATAGTTCAATCCCATTTGGTGTCACTTCTGTGTATGCCCTCTGTAAGCTATGCACAACTCTTAACGCCCCTCAACCTCTCAAAAGGAGGTAGAAAGTAGGCATGAATTCTGGGGCAGGTCTTGAACTCAGCTTCTTCTTTGCAAAGGATACAACAGTGAAAGGCAAAGGGTTTCTGACTGTGATGTCCTCCAACCATCAAATGGTAATCAAATACTTTGATGAGAAGGAAGCAAAAAGATGAATGTATTTTAGTGATCCGTTTAAATTTCCAAAATAGTTATTGCTGAACTTGACTGCTCTCAAAAACCTTGTTCTGAAAACAGAAAGAAGCAGCAATGATTTGCCCTGAGTTTCTGCAGAGTCTGAATGATCAAAGAGATATCGAAGTTTTATTCCCCCACTTTGTTTCAGTGCTCAGACTGGGCTGATACTCCACAAAGACCAAAAAAAACCCACAGGCTTCTGGAGAGGAAGGAAGTGCTCCATTCAGAAATTCACTAATTCTTTCCAACCTTCTTATTGGAAATGTTAGAAAAGTCTGCCTTACTACATTTGATAGTGCTTCATCAATTATCAGGATTAACCTACCACTAAAATACAATGCAGAAAATTCAGCAGTGATGATGTATATTTCACTGAGTCCTCCAGAGAAACACAAAGCAAGAAATCCAGATCTTGTAATAAGACCTGGAAGAACTTATCACAGGATTGAAAAACTTTCCAGTGGACCCTACAACAGTACTGGTGACAGCAAATTGAGTAGTGGCCTAGTATCAAAGGCAGAGGTGATGATTAGCAAGCCTACATAGAATTGTTGGGAGTTGTGACTTCCTGGAGACAGGTATCTGTGGAGCAGATATCCTGAAATCACTCTTTCTCCTCTACCCACCAGATGTTCCCTACCCTTTCTCTTGATGAATGTCTTCTTCGGACATTGGGATGTCACCAGGAACTGGAGAAGAACAGATCACACTTGCACCATATCTGGTACAAACATAAGTAACTGGCAATGCCTGTAAATGCTGCTGTAAGGTGTGTAGATATGCAAGTCTGATAGTCTTTCGTAGCCTAATGGCTTAAATAACTTGCCAGCAGATCATATGGTAGAAACATGTCCCTTCTTGCGATACAATGGCAGGTATGTTCTTGCCCATAACTGGAATGCATCTATGAGGGCAGAGTTTGAAATTTACCAGCTCAGACAAAGATATCTTCTTCAGGTTGTGAAAAAGACAACAAAAGAATGGAAATATCTTAGTAGATATTATTTTTTTTCTTTATGAACAATCTATTTAATGAACCTTGTTTCTCAGTTAAAGCTCCACTTTATGAACAGGGAATAATCCTTAGGACAGAAAATGGTGCAAGTCCTTTTGCCACCAGAGATTCAGATCCCTGTTTGGCTGGTGTTCTACTGGACTGATCAACTGTTGGGCACATAATACCCCTGGCACTTCTCTAAACAAGTCTTGCAGTTCAAAATAAAACTTGCCATTTTAAGATGTTGGACACTCTCCATTGCTTGTTGCTGACCTACATGAGCTATCCATGCATTCGAGCAGGTTTCCACAGTAAACAAGCTCCCAGTGGAATGTGATATGATATACAAAAACCTTTGTCCGTCTTCCAATCTAGATACTTGAGAACTCATGAGATAATTAAGGGCTTATAATCTATGCTGTCTATCCCTTGGGGACCATTAATACACTAAGAAACTCAAACACTCCCAAGAAACCATACCAAGGCAATACATACACAAAGAAAACTATCATGCCCATGAAGTAAAGGAATACTCTGGTGGTTGAACATCATACATCTGAACAAAATTGTTTTCCAGAAGAAATCACTTCTTTGGCACAATTTTTTCATTCCATGTTTGATGGTCTTTCAGAGAAACTAACAGGATTGTGGAAGACAACACCATGATGTGGAAACAGAGTGAACCGTAGGCTTCTCTGATGAGTCTTCAGATGTGTCTTTGGGGAGTAGAGGGAAAATGGATGGAAGGGGAAAAACAATGTCTGCAGATCCTGTAAAGATCTGAGGAGATGCTACGGTGGAAGAGAGGAATAAAATGAGAGAAATTAGGAGAGAGTGGAGAGCAAAGCCTTCTCCACTCTTTGTGTCCCCTTGTAGGCTGCCTGTAATATCACAGCCCCTGCCAAGCTGTGAAACCCAACTGACCCGCAGTGATCTAGTGGGTCCCCCGGACTCACACTTCTAGTCCCAGGCCTTTGACCATTGCATGCATGGCTCTGATTAGAATGGTGCACCAAAGAGCACTTAAAGTTCTCTGCACTTAAAGGGAGGAAGAAATCAGATTGAATAGGACTGGAAGAGACAGATGAAGGAAAGACCCAAAGCGGATGGCTCTGTTTTGCTGTTTCCAGGCAGATATGATGAAGGGGAAGCAGCAAGGCAACCCTTGTTGTAGGAAAGGCCCACACCTTGAATCTTCAACCCTAGGCAAGGAGCAGAGAGCCTGTCCAGAACAGCAATCCTATTTCCTCAGCTATAAGCACAAGGGTCTCTTGTGCCCTGGCCCGCTCCAATGCCTGCCAGTGCCTCAGGTCTGCTCTGGCTCTCCTCATTTTCAATGCTCCTCAGGGCAACGTAAATTTCAATAAGGGTAATAATTAGCCTAATGAGGCTAAATAATTAGTCTAATAAAGCTAAACTACTTGTTGGAATAACCAAAAAATCCCCTTGGAAGGGAGAAGGAATAAGCATATTGACATGAAGTAAGCAAAGTAACTAATAAAAGAAAATTCATTTTACCATAGGAACGCAACATCTCACGTTCTAGTACACCAGGTGCTGTGCAGATGGGTAAGAAGACAACTGCCTCTTGAAAGAGCTTAAAACAAAGCCAACATGCAAAAACTGTGAAGAACACAGCAAAAACACAAACACATTTCAATACATTTGTTTCTCACTCCTGCGGTTCCTCATTACCTCGGTCACAGTACCCTTAGCTAATCAAGTAATGTCAAGTTCAAGCACAAGTTCTGTGGGTTAGCTTTAACAGTTACCGTGTTGCAGCATGCAATTTCTCTTACAAATTACTCGTTCCTTGTTAGGGCCTCTCTTGCGATTTTGCTTCTATCACTATTCTTAAAGGATAATTCAGCAGCGTGCTACAGCCAAAAATATCATTACCTTTCTTGCAGGCAAGGGTTACATTTTGAGAGGAACATAAACTTGATTTTCAGAGATACAGAATACCTGCAGCTCTTACTGGCTTCAGATGATATTTTGGGCACTACCACCTCAGAAAAGTCAGGCTTTCCATATAAACAACTGGAATTCACCCACAAAACAGAATAGTTTCCAGGCAGAGAGAAAAGCATTCTCATCAGATTTAGAGAAAACCTTGTGCTGCGCTTATACCAGAAATGGACGATGAGTTTCAAAATTGTTTTTAGGAAGGCTTTGACTTGAGGAAGGGAAAGAAGCAATCCGTAAGATAGCTCACTGGCACACATGTAACCAGCCAATGTATGAAGATAACAGGCAAAAAATGTTGCCAGTCTCTAAAGTGGTATATCAGGTGACACCTGGTCTGGATAAGAGATGAGTTTTAAATTCCACCTCCTTCCACATTTGACAAGGCTGATTAAAAACCCCCGAAGCCTATAAATGACTGATGAACAGCTCTGTCAGTGACAGAAGGAAATAGAAAAAGACCATGTCCAGATATTTTCAGCACCATATTGTCTACTAAATGTGGTGCTGTTTACTGTAGACCTTCCGCTATGGCTATCGCCAAGCATTATTCGAAATGAGTCAGGGATTGCACATTTGCTAGCGCAGATCCACCCTCACCATTCCAAAGGAAACAGCTCTGTAATGAGAGATTAGTGAGAATGTAAGAATAAAGGCATTTTTCATTTTTATAGATATATCTGTTTTCGGAAAGGAATTCAGTTTATTAGTAAAACTATTTTTGTTCAGGTTTAGCAGCAGATAGACAAAATTAGCTGGAGGGGTACTTACTTTCAAGTGGATCCAGTGTTCCACTCCTCTCCTGGCAGAAAGGAAAAGGAAAGTACCTTCAGGTTTTCAAGGCACAGATCGTGTATTACTTGTGGTATGAAGTAATTTCTTTAAACATTCAGCTGTGCAATTCACCAATTCCCAGAACTGCATGTTATGGTTTGCATTCTGAACAAAGCTAAGTACCTTCCCTTCCAGGGCTCTTTTGTCTTCTAAATGCATCCTCCTTGGTTGTATTTCATGTTATTGTGTTCTCACTGCTTCTGTATAAATGAACATATTAATCCTTAATTTTCTAGGTTTCTTGCTCCATTTGCCAAGGAAGAATGTTTCTTCTCTCAGAAGCTGCAGATGCAGATTACCACTGTGCCAGCTTCTTCCTGTCTGGGGTGGTCTGGCAAAAGGAATTAGTTCAGGGAAGTTCATAAAAATGTATATTTTCTTTTCACTTCTACTGTACTTCACAGCTGTCTCATTGTGTTCTCATCACTTTTCTTTCAAGTGTACTTATGAAAAACCCATCACAGCAGCTAAGGTCTGCAGGGTTGGAAGGCTGACCTTCCAACAGAAGGGGGAGAAATAGGGGAGGCAATGTTTCTCCCATCAAATGACAGTTCCTCCACAGCTCTTTTACCCTTTGGGATATCCTGAGAAAATGCAAAACCTCAATTTTGGCTTATTGCAGCATTGACAATGGCGAAGAAAAAGCTGCCAGGATTCACTTGTCGGCAGCTTAGGCAGTTGCGGAACTTGAAGTCCATTTGAAAATACTTCAAGTATTTGTAAGCAGTAGACCTAAATGCAAGGGCATTAAAATCTGGCATGGGAGCCTACACGGGCAGGATATGCTCCAGTCTGAAAGAAGACAGGTTTTGGTTGGGATGAAACAAAGACCACTACAAAGAAGTACAAGTGCAATACTGCTGGTGACTTCATGTTTAAAAACATGGCACCTCAGCATAGAGAAGACTGTCTGTAGCATCCAGTCAGAGCCGTTGCAGTTTTCTGAGCTGTCTGGCTTACTCTGCACCCAGGGAAAACTCAGCTCACAGAAACAGAATATTCCCTTTTCTACGTATCCCTTCAGGAGAAAAGGAAAAAAAAAAAAACCCAAACTGCTGCTATAAAGGTATCATCTACAGAGATAAAGAAGGCCTAAAATGAAGTAAAGGATTCATAGAAATACTTTTCTAAATCGTCACCTGCCCAACCTCTTGAAAATATTGGGGAAGAAAACCCAAATGCGTGTGAGTTAGCATGCAGTTGCATAAAGCTATCCATGAGCTCCCAGTTGGGACTCTAGGAATTTCCAAAGAAGTCCTGCTTTCTCCCTGCCTATGAGAAAGGTCATCATAAAAATCAATTCTCTGACAGATAAAAGAGATTCCTTCTGCCCTTGAGTACTGCATCATTGCAAAGAGCTCAGTACCTCCTAACCAGCACGGTTGGTGCAGGAATTGGCACTTACTGCCACAAAGCTTTCCCAATCAGTTTGATATTGCAGTGCAGCTACAAACAACGGGATCCAACTCCTCTTCAGTGAGCACCAGCTCCAAGTCTTGTTTAACAACGGAACTGGTGCACTATGGAAAATCTAATTTAGATGTCCCACTATATATGCCGGTAAAAGCCTATATATACTGGTTATTCGGACATAATCTGGGGTTTGACTCACACCTCTTACAATGAAGCTACAGATACTTATCTATCATTACCCATACAGGGCACTACAAACCATCCTTGAAACAACTCATCAGCAACTGGTAGACTCTCTATGAAAACTGTAGCAGTATTAATATCTGATGTCTTCACGACAGTAAAGATTTTTTTTTTAAAAGCAGAAGAAGTCTGAGAAAGCCATTATTTGTCACAGGATGATCCAAAGGCTGTTAATCTCCTGTCTACACCTTAAGAAAGAAAAGAGGAAAAAAATCTAATTTAAACAAGTGCTACTAGGAATAAAAAATTCAGACTGATGCCACATTAAATTACTCGGGAGGCTGAGGTATCCAGCCACGGTCTTCAGTAAAAAAGAAAATTATAGGGTCTATCAATTAGAGAAGCGGTGCTCTGTGCCGATGTGCTGGCATGCTTACAGTTTTTTTAATGTCTGGCAGGATGTTTTACAAACTAAACTCAGCAAGATGACAATTCCACCAGAAGGTGCTTCAGATGGTTTTGCTAATAATTTTGATCAGCCGAAATTGAGAAAAACATCACTTTGTTTATTTGGCTTTTCCAGAACCTGTCAAATCTGAGCAGAACCATTAATTGCCCCCTTCCGCATCTCCCCCCTCATCTCTCCCACCTTCTTCCAGAAAAGACACACTTCAGTTTTATTTCTTTTCTGCAAGTATTCTGCATAATCAGCCTTTGTTCCCAAAACAAACTTTGGCCATTCTTTGTGCACTTCCTTTGCTGGAAGGAAGTGCCATTTCTTGAGAATATTCATTGGAGGCTGGTACTGCTACTGCTGCAAACACGTAAGTGCTAACCACCATATATTGGCTTTTGTTTTAATAGCCTTTTAACCAACTTTGTTAATGGACTGAATGCAATTTAGATATGGAACTTGGCTAAAATGTAGCTTCAATTGGCTATTAAAATTTAAGAGCCAACTAAGATAGCTAATTACAAAAAAGCTCCAGTGATAATGCTAAGCAGAATTAGTAATAGCAAATGACAGTCTGTCTAGTCTTATTCCCAAAGGGAAAGAAACTCTTAACTGAGAAGTCAACCAGACAACGTGCAGAAAACCTAATTGCATTACTGGTATTATGGCATCCCAAATCTGGCAGCTCACTGGGACAAAACAGTGAGGAAAGTCTGTCAAACTACTCAGGAAAGCAACTGACCCCCTTCTTAATGCTAGCTGCAACAGATATCAGGGAATTGTTATTATTTTATATGAACTTATTGGGAAATATTCCTGTAAAAACTATCAAATCAGCATCATCTAAGAAATATCTTATACCTATCCTGAATGTGATACTCTCTCCAGATATTTTTGATTAGGGGAAAAACTATAAACACTCTGCAAAACGTTCAAGCACTAAAAGAAGCATTCTGTGCTTCATTATCAATATCCTCATTACACCATCAGCTGAAGTGCCGACTAGTTCTCCTGTGAAGATTTATCATGTATGGTGGCCACTTTGAAACGTAGGTAGCGGAGTCTTTAACATTCCCTACTCAAGTGTCTCCCTGCTGTGCCTGTAAATGTCAGTCCAGTTTTTTCACGGCTGTGCGCACAGATTAGAAACAGCAGGAGAGCTTGGGAGTATGACTACAATACCAGTAAGGACACTTGTCTTCATGGCACTGCTCAAGTGATTCTTGGAATGCAGGACCCTGCTGTTTTCTAATATTTACACACAACTGGA
This sequence comes from Charadrius vociferus, assembly GCF_000708025.1. Classification (NCBI taxonomy): domain Eukaryota; kingdom Metazoa; phylum Chordata; class Aves; order Charadriiformes; family Charadriidae; genus Charadrius; species Charadrius vociferus. The sequence continues at coordinate 37,531 of NW_009649864.1, read as the reverse complement.
GTCATCAAGAGCAGTAAATGCAGTCTAAAGGCAGCTTGCTTCTTTTGTGTTAGGGGCTTTACTTTCAAATGGGGATGTCAACAAAATCCTGCTGCACCCTCCGCCTCCTATAAAGTGGTCTATTTCCCCATCACTGGTTTGCAAAACAGCGAACACACACGTGTGCAAGCGCACACTGTATGCGATACATACAGGAGTACTGCGGGTATTATCACGCCTTCCACTCGGCTCATCCTAACCGTGCTGCACTTTGAACATCAGTGAGCCACAGACGTTCCTGTCTGTGAAGACTGTAGTTTTGCACAGTCTCTTGTGAGCAGAGACAAGCCCTGAAACAACATTCACCTAGACAGGAAAGCACCCTTTTTCTTCACAGAACACTTGGCTGGTACAAACTTTTTCCAGGACATTTTTGGGGTGGGAAGAGGTAGGGGCGCCTTACGAAATCTGCACCTCGAAACATTCTTTTCAAATATATGGAAATGTCTGTGTTTGGCTTAGGTAGTGTCAAAAGAAAACACGCTCCTTAAACTTAAAAAATAAACTTGGAAAGTAAAGAAAGGAAGTTTACCAGTAGATAAGTTACTAAAAAATTTAAAATGTCAAACAACTAAAGTAAAAAAGAATGAACTTTGAATATGCAAGACAAGCCAGAGAACACAATATGCTTTCCTGACAATAGTTCTTCAGAATAGCGTCACATAGTTTTTGAACAAAATGATTCAATGAAGTCAGTAAAATGATAGTCTAATTTGAGGAGTTTTAAATATGAGAAGCTTTAGCAGCCCTATTTTTACATCTGAAACAAAGAGAATGCTATGCCTAAAGTCATCAGGCGCACTTTGCTAATATCCAGGAAAACGAGTCTGTACAGGAGTCAGAACAGAAATTAGAAGGCACTAGATCTTTTAAATATGTTATTCCAGTTTTATTTCAAAACAACGGATTCCCTTGTTTTCCGAGCATAACTCCATCATTCATTCAACATTTTATGCTAGAACGTATTTATTTTAGTGAGTAGCTCCTCAGACATTACACAAGCAAGCAAGCAGAGCGCTGGACACCCACACAGATACCCTGCCCATTGGCTTACAGGGATTCCTTTTGGTTTGCCAAACGTCATAAAGCATTTTCCCTGATAAGACTGATGTTCATGTCCTAACTATACGTATGTTTTGCAGTTTCTAAATGAAAAGTAGTGGTATTTCACTCTGAAAAGAAACACTGCATTTTTTGACTTACAATTCTGAAGAGAAGACTCAAAGCCAGGCAAGGAAGCACTTTTAAGAAACGGTACATGCTTCTTAACTATTAAAAAAAATAAACCATTTTGTTATTAAGCACATGTGAATCAAGCTTTCACTGGAACTAGGTACTTTACAATTATTTGTAATTAATTCTAGCCTTTTCACTAACATAAAAAGAAAACCTGATGGGGGAGGTAAGGGGGTGTTGAGAATGGGAATTGGATTTTGGTTGGTTCTTTTCTTTGCCCTGGGCCCTATGTCTGAAATTCTGGTCTATTTCCAGAGAAACTCTGAATAATTGGAAAAATGATACAAACACAAGTACTATACAAAAAAAAAAAAAAAAAATTCACCACCGTCCTCCAAAGAATTGTTTAAACACATTTTATAACAAACTAGAATGGAAGGATAGGAATTTTGCCTTACGTTCTCTTGTTTTAATTCAAACACTTGAGAAATATTTAAAAGATGCCTCTTCTATTTCAGACTTCATCTCAGTGTACATCTAAGTGACCTCCAACAAGACTTTACTCAAAATTAGAAGACATTAGATGCCACACTGCCGTTCCTTATAAAGTACCCATAACAAAACTAAATAAGGCTTTATTTCTACACTATAAAGCAGAAAAACGCACTTTTAGTCTGCCTTTAAGACATGAATTTTTGTATATAAAGAATAAAAATGCATCCTCACTTCAAAGTTGGCAAAATTTACATTAGTATTATACATAAATTATGCAAATATTTTAATAAAACATTTATTCTTCAAAAACAGGTACAAACAGCAGTTCATGTTTTTACAGGATTCATCATTTAAAAAGGAAAGAAGAAGATTCCAGTGCTACAGTAACTGAAAAAAACCCAGAGATGAGCCAAAGAGCAACTTAATTTGTTGCTCCATTTATTATTTACTTCTGGACTCTCTTTCTGGTTGCTGTGCTTTTCTTAGGTTTTGGTGAGGTCACCTTCCGGCTTCTGGTAGCTACTGCTTCTGCAAATCAAACAAAAAAAAAGACAAGACTTTCTATAAAATAAAATAACAGAAATGTATCGCAAGAAGATACTTGTAGCCTTTAAAAGCATTGAGCACCTCAACTCATTCATTTAGTTTTGACTGGGAGGACGGGGGACACGATGGACTCAGAAGAATTTACCGCAATTTCTGGGCACTGATTTTCTCCTGAAAAACACATTGTACAACTCAACTTCTCACACAGGAGCATTACATACAGTTGAGCCGATGTAATAGCTCCCCTCCACCAAAAGATGAAGAATGGGATTCTGTTCATATCCTAAACCCCTCCTTCCTCATCACGCACCAACTTTCAGTTCTATGATCCCTCCCAGTATTAAGCCATTTTCGGTGCTCGTTGGACCTTGTGCTAAGCCGATTCAGCTCCGTACCCTGGCAAAGAACTCTTCTTTGGTCTAGTATTCTCATAGCTTCGTGAGTTGCAGCATCTTACAGCATTCTGAATGGAGCGTATACAAGGGGAGGTGGAAGGCACACAGGTAGAAAAGAGGAAGATTTTTGTTTGGCAGTGTCGAGCTGTTAAATCAGCTCAGCTATCTGTGCACTTTACCTACAGATTTTAAGCTATTATTTGACAATATTTTATTAACAAATGTAACAAAGAGTGCCATCTAAATAAGATTCCTAACAAACCTGGCAGGCAGACTGTTCAAAAAGATCATACTTAAATGCAATAATAAAAAACTCCCTGCCCACTAGCAGGGAATAGGAAAAAAAAAAACCCACAAACCCACCACAGCTCATTTGCGTCAAACACATTCAACTGTAGTCACTTTAAGAAAAAACGTTACATGTAATAAAAATTGCTACCATTTTAACAAGTGCTGTAACAATGAAATGTTTTTCATCTCCTAATCACGGTAATTTTTTAAAATTTTTTTTATTAATCCTGACTTCCTCCTTGAACTCAGTACGCCTAACTATTTGAGTTCTTGCTTGTAAAACTATATATAACTGTACAGTTCCTGTCAACTTCTTAATCTGCATTACTTGCAAAGAAAAAAAAACTGAGTTTCATGTAAGTCCTTAAGAAAGAAGCTGCTTGCATAAGACAACAGCCTTTGAGCAGTATGAGTCACTGATCATCCAAGCCCAATGAGTAAATTTGGGGGAAAGCAAGGAGGCAGAGAGTAATGCAAAACAAATCAAAATACTCTTGAGTCTACCCAAACCCAAAAGCACACCAAGAAAAGCAACGAACTATTGCAAATAGTTTTGCTTTCATGCCTGTTTAATTTTACATAACTTAATTTGCTCTTAAAGTGTTGATCTGAAATTAAAAATACCAAAATTAACTTAGAAGAATTTTTCCATTCTTGAAAATGAAATGGAGAATGAAAAAATATTCTTGTTCCTTTTTTGTCCAAAAGCATTTGCTGCATTCAACATAAAACTACATATAGGTTTCGTCAGACAATACATCTTTGATTAATAAATCGCATTAAAAAAAAAAACAACACACAGCTCTGGTGACAGTCTCTTATTAAGCAGAGCAGCTTTATCAATGAAAGATCTGTTCTGGCAAAACACCACCACCTCTCCCAACTGTTATGTAAAAATCAAACCTATTCTGGTACTCTTACAAGAAGTGGTAGCTAAAAGCTACACAAGTAGGTATCATAAACTAAAGGAGTAACTTAATTACGTAAATCACTCCTTCTCCCAGCTAAATTCCAGTTTATCTGCAAGAACTAGTTTACACTTTTCAAAGCCACAAAATATTTCAGCTACTATAATTGTGAATTCCAGCAACAGACACATCTTCTGAGTTTTCAGATTGAGTAATCTTAGTGGTATGTAGGCCAAATTATCCTACCAACTGCATGAACTGTACCAATTTTCCTCTCTCCACTCCTCCTGAGATTTTTCCCTGAAATCTTTGTATTGTAACAGAAAGCAGAGAATGACCAAGTGTTCTCTTCAAGAGAAAACAATAACCCGATCTTTTTCCCTTTCATTAATCTTCACCAGTTTTGACTGAGGTAACTGTGATTTTTCTTCTCATCCAATCCTAGACCCTATAATCAAATACTGCAAAGACAGGCCAAATTCATGTTCCATTATGAGAAAGACTGTCAATATGAAATTGATGACCTTAGGTAGAAAAATACTGCGGGTGTTTGTTATCAGTTATCAGTTTGAAATCAGTTATCAGATGTTCGTGTTTGTATTTCAGGAATACAGCATTTCATGGTCATCATGAACGATACGAGCAATTGAAGGTTACTAATTCCTAATTCAGTAAGAACCTACCCATTTCTAGTTGCCCATGCTGGAACACCAAACAGGAGAATAGAGCTACCCTGTCTCTGATTTTTCCTTTTGCTTTATTGCATTAACGAGCTCTTTTCAAGGCTTTTCTAAACAAACCATGATCATGGAGAATCTTTAAGTGAATCATAACAAAAAAGGAAAAAAAAAAATCCTTGTCGTGGTTCTTTTATTCGTAATTTCAAAGTTAGGTGGCAGGAATATTCTCTTAAACTATCTGATTAAGTTAATTATGTTAAACTGAGAACGACTGCCCTCAACCCATGTTTAGCTTCAAAGTTTGCGGGCACTTCAGAACTGAAGGTCTTTTGTACTGAAAAGCTTGTCTGCATTTTCAAAATTAGTTAGCCTGATAACGTATATTGCCCCCTCCCCACAAACTTTTCTTGTGGGAGAAATGTCAATTCTGTTTCTGAAATCAGGAGAAGTCCTGTGTGGGCAGCACCAAATGAGGACACAAACAAAGCTATTACAAGCAAAGGAAAGGGTTTTTATAAAGCAGATTAAACTGAATTAGGTTGAAACAGCAATTTAAATGAGGAAGAATTATATAGGCAAAAATAAACCAGATGGTGTCACTGCACAGCTTGTTTTGAGACTGGAATAAAGTTCAGCAGAGGCATGAAGAGTCCCACAGGCTCTAGAGGAATTATTAGACAAGTTGACTGTGATATCTGATTCTCTCTGTGTAAACAGTATTATAAAGCAACTTTACAGAAGAAGCCTAGCAGTACTGTGTGTAGTTTTGGGCTCTATCCTCCAAGAAAGTTTCAAGAAAAATGGAAAGAAAAAAAAAAATCAGGAGTGGTGATCTGGTTTCTAGCTCTCTAACAAAAAAAAAGAGGAAAAAAAAGAAAAAAAGTAATTGAATTTAACCAGTTTATTTGAAGAAAGGAAAAAAAAATGGAAGAGAGATGTGACGGTGCAGCCTTTTGTACTCATCAATGTGCAAAAGGTTGCTGCATAAAATGAGAGCAATTTTCATGTCTACAGTGGACAAGACAACTAATAAGCTTAAGGGAAATTCATATTAGGTACTAAAAATATCAAAAGAAAATACTCCGCCTTATCAAACCTTTTTTAGTAGTACCGATAGTGAAGTATTACAAGGTGTGTTGACCAGGGATGTTTTAGAATCTTAATCATAGAGGTTCTAAGAGAAAATATCTGTATGTATCAAGATTAACAGATATAGATAGATAAGCCTGTCCTTAGGCTGGTGTATAGAGCAGATCACCTCTTTATGTCCCTTTTTATTTTTTCTGATTCTACATACACTTCTTTAGAAACACAAATAGTCCTATAAGTAAGAGAAAAAATGGTACTTGAGTCAAAAAATGGAAGTTTCTATAGTATGACAAAGGTTCCTTTGGTAAAAACAAGCGAACACCATCATCCCAAGTTTCCCACTTAACTGCCTGCTTTGATGGAAATGAGGACAGTGAAAGATTCTAAGCATGAAAACACAGCAACCGAGCAGATGAAATTTGGCATGATTAAGGTGTTAATGGTGACTTCTAGGTTACATCACAGGCTACAATACTTGAAAACAGACCCACACACAGATTTTCGACTCTAGACAAACATCAGGTAAGTGAAAAACATCTAGCAGCAGCCATGCTGGAGGCTAGCAACTGCATCACCTGAATTTACACCTGACAAAGGCTGAGTACGCGCCAGTCTCTGTATAACGGCTGAAGAGCTCCAGCAATTCTAGTCTATGCAAGCTCTTCAACTAGTCTTGCAGTAATCATCATTAAACAACACAGCCAACATCTTTCACCCTCAAAAGAAGCACATGCAGTGAGTACGTTGATCAGACACAGCAAAGTTTCCTTTCTTAATCAAAAAAAAATAATCTAATATGCACATGGATGTATACATAACTCCCCCCAAACACACTTTGCTATGTGTTTATCTCCTCAAGAAACAAAGGTCAATAAACCTTGAGTGTTGGACCACGTGGTGGAGAGTTCTCAAGTGGTTTCTTGAAGAGATGTTCTCAGACTAGTCTCCACATAGATGGAGCTTAACCATCATTTCTGTATACAGACCCAGTATGCCACAGCAGGACACTTTTATGACAGAACTGACACGTCCTTAATACTGGCAGCTTCATGCCACATATACTGAATTGCCACAGTTGAGCTGAGAAGCGATGAAGTAGGAATGAGAGGGCCACTGACCTCACACAACTCTCCCTAGTCAACTGGATATGATCTTGCATACGCCACTATATCAGATCTCAGTGCAATAAATTAATCCAGTAACATGTTTTGTTGCCAATTTAAGTAATTAATTGTGGACTTGTAATTTCCAGTGGAGACAAATTTAGGACAGTCAGTTCTTCAAAATTCTTTCACTGACCACAGTACCACTTTTGTCTTCCAAAATGTGCTTCAGTCATATTTCAGCTGTCTTTGAACATATCAAATAACCAAGTCATTTTGCTGGATGGCTCCCCAGGAGACCTTTTTCCTTCAACTGCCCCTTAAAAGGCTGCTACAATCATCAACCTGAAGAGGGGAAACAAGAGAAAGGAACACATACAATTGCTTTTTACATATGGAAGGAATAAGGAAAAAAAAATAGCATTGGAAGCTGAAAGACTACACTCAGCCCCCAGCTGCAAACATCAAATGGGAACTGAAGCCAGGCTGTGCGGCATTTAAAGACAGTTAAGAATCACACTAGTCTACCATTCTCTAATGAGTTTAGGCAGTTTGAATGAATATGGTGCCAAGGAAGAGCTACTTTTCTTTTGAGAAGATGAAATAAGGAAGAGTATGTAGTCCTCTGACAAGCCCTTTCCCGACTCCGTCAGGGAACCCTGCACAGTTGATAAAACCTTGTAGAGTAACACTTCTCAACCTAGAATTTTTCAGTACTTCGAAGGCTGTTAAAGCAACTGCAAGGGCGACACACAGTAGTTTTAGTTAGTTGGCTTGTTCTCTTTTCTCTACAAAAATTCAGAAATATCATTCAGAAAACAGAACAGAGTCTAGAAGAATGGAAATATGGACCTGGATTCCAGGACATATATAGTTGCAGGGTGGGGATGAGAGAGAAGATAGTAAGTTTGTAGAGTTGTGGATGGAGTTTGGCTTTTGGTACTTTGTTCTTCTAAGCCCTTTCTTTCCTGCAACAAACGAAGCCAATACATTTCCATATGATAATATGGAAACACATCAGGACTTAAGAATGTATTATTTGATAACTTTATGCCTGTGTATTTCCTAACGATAACATCAAATCTGTAAATGTTCTTTTTAAAATTTTATAAAATTGTTCCAGATAAAACTGAAACTGATTTAAGTCTATTTGTAAAAACTGCTTTACTGAAGACATTCCAAAACACAATTGTATATACACACATAAATCAATAGTCACATGCAGTATGTGTTTAAAAATAGCCCTCCTCTCCACCACACAACAATTTGCAGGAAGAATAAAGTTTAATTCCAATATATTACTTGCAATCTTGAAAAAGGTTAGTTTCCTGTAAAAATCTAAGTCACTGCAGTACAGTGTTGTGGTTTTTTTCTGTCCTGGAGAAAAATTACACTGACAAATTTTATATCTGAGTTCAAATTGCAACACTTGTTCAGCACACTACAATACATCTTCAGGTCACAGAAAAACAACAAAAAAGCTGACATTGCTTTTATTCTTAGATGATTTTGTTCTACATATAAAGTCATTATACAAAACCCCACCACATGGAAAATTTTCCTCAGAAGGTTTTTTTGTTTTGTTTTAATTTAATTTAATACTTTTTATTAGCAGCAAACACAAGAAAGTGCCATGAGGTGTAACAAGGAACTTATATGTATTTACATTTTAAATGTGTTTTAGTGCTAGAAGTGGTCTGGAGATTGTACGGAAACAAGCTTAAAATATAAAGGAAGACTAAGCAGAAAGCTGTGTTCCAAGCAGACACAGGTGTAAACAGGAACACTCCCATACTTTACATCTTGGGCATTAATTTTGTCTTTATTACTATAAATTGGCACATGTTTCAGGTTCTTCTCAGTGAATCTGTCATCTGCAAATTGCCAAGGAAAACTATTATTCAGGAAGAACCACAAAGATATATTTGTTTTATATATAATTTATTTTAACATTCCTACCCCTAATATTTAAGGATCTTTACACTTAGAAATCACCTCCTACCACATCTCTTCTAGTTTAAATAGCTTTTGAAGATCCTCAAACAATTTTGAGGCAGGCCATAAAAAGACAGATCACTTCATATCATGTTTGAATATACTTAATGCAAAACACAGAAGTGAGTTTATCAATATTTCTGACAACAGAGACCAGTATATATCTGCTCTAAAAACCTGAATCTTCCTGTTACTTTCTAGATACGACATAGCAGCACATGCTTTTAACTTCTAAAACCAGACCAGGTAACTCTCATACATTTAACTCGCCACATTCCTGAGACAGGCAAGGGAAGGCTATGAGTGGTGGAGAAAGGGACGGATCTTTCAGTGACTAGTAGTTACAGAGACGGAGATGCTGTTTAAGACTGTTTAATAGCCACTTACTCCTGGAGTCGATTACAGATACCAGTCAACACCAAATCCTTCACAAGAAGGAACAGAAGAATAGCAGACAATTAGAACTATTGTAAAGTACAGGTTTTGCTGAAAATGCCTGTATTAGAGTATAAAATTAAGAGGTAAAGATCATGTATACTGTGGGCATTGGTGTGTAGTAGAAAGTAACAAGTGGCACCATAAACAAGCTCAAAAAAAACGTATGATTTGCTCTCTCCTAAAGCTTGATGACAACGCCAATAATTCTCTAAATATAAAAATGAGCCTAAGTGTAGATTTAATCCAACATTAAGTAGTAAAACTTGCCTGAATAAAGAAAAAAATTATTTCTATCACAATAACCCAGATACCGATTTATGCAAAGTCATGCAATGTAAATAAACATAAAGCTAAGTACCTATTAATTGAGAAACATTATTAAACCTCCATTTTGGAATGCCTTCTTACCAATCCATCAGTATGACTCCTTTCATATTGGAGCTGTTCACATAGTTCTTTATTTATACTGCAAGAGTAACCAAAGACCCCAGTTAAGGCTTTACCATGCTAGATGCTATCCAGCAATAGACATGCACAATTCCTATCCCTAGCAGCATTGACTACTAAAGAGTACATTAAAAAAATACAGTAGTTTCATTGTCATGTGTACTTTCATATTTCTCTCTATGCTGTCACAAAAAATAAACACCAAAAATTGTTTTTAAAAAAATCACAACAGAAAATAAAAAAAAGCTGGTGTAAAAAAAATCTAGTCTAAAAAAAAAATAATCTGTATTTCTATCACCCTATCTCCACCAACCTCAAGATTAAAGAAAACTGCCAGTGGTAGAGGTTTTATCTGTATTGGTAACTTTGAACCTAGGATTATTTACAAATTCTCATGAAACACTTGTTTTTCCAGCATTTATGCCATTTTCACCAAAGTTCCCCATACTAGCTGCCTATTCCATACAAACTGATTAAAAATAAGCGTATTAGTCCTATTAATATTATACAATACACCCCTGCAAAAGCATTAGTGGATACATACAGTGTATGCCAAAATTTGGTATTTTGCTTTAACAGTATCATCACTTATAAAACTGTACATGTTACTATCATATGTGAAGGCAGCTAATACTGAAAATGGAACTGTAACAGAGTGTGCAAAAAACCTTTTCATTTAAATAGAAATCATCTCTACTCATAGCATTTTTCCTGGTAGAGAGACATTGACTAATATAATACTTCAACACCATCCAAACTACCTTAAAAAGGATACCTCTTGAAATTCCAGCTTTCAGAAAAGCGTATGGGTTCCAGTTATCATGGGCAAAAAAAAAAGAAGAAACTGATAACACGCTAATTTAAATAAAAAAAAACAATTTAAGAATTCCACAAAATTTTGTGCATCTGATTTTGAAAGCGCAACAAAGCTTGTCTCTTGAAGGCTTTGTGAAATTCTGTTTCTAAAAAGAAGAGTCTTAACACTCTTGCTTGACAGCTCCAGAAACACCGATGGCTAACATGACTGAAAGAGATGGCCTTTACTGAACTCATCTGGAGCGGCCACTCTTACGCTGAGAACAACCCGGGGGAGAAGACCAAAGAAGCAAGAATTTCAAGATACCCATCCTTTCTCACTGCCATTCATTCTTTCTCCTCCGCCAAGCCTGGGGGCTCCCCAGCCTCAGCAGCAGCAGATTTCATTACTGGCAGTCCCTGAAGCCACTGAGCACCCCAGTGTACTCAAACTGCTGCACAGCTGATCAGCATCTTTTTGGGATGACTATTCTTTTGGACTGGATTAGACAAACTGCATAGTCAGGTGTGGTTAATGCTGATTAGCTGAACAGCAAGAGTCTGCATGGATCCTCTTGCCACTGTTTTACATCCAAATACTCATGAGATGCTGTTTGAACACCTGAAGAGTAACCCCTGTCTGGCCATCTTTATCCCATTTTAGAAATCAATAACTTCAAGAACTTTTAAAATGTTCCTCTACAACTAAATGTCAATTTCTACAATTAAGAGGTATGAATAAATTATCCACTTTACTGGACAGTAAACTTTAGGATTTTTTTTTTTTTTTAGTCCCAAGACTAATCACGTAATGGAGGAACACACCCATGGTAACATAAAAGTAGTCAGATTTGGAAACAGTTTTAAGTATTTCTGTAATAATCATCTATTTTCAATTTATCAAAAACATCAAAATCGTAAGATTATGAAACAATTGCCCTTTCCTTCAACACAGATTTATGAATCATATAATAAGTGGTAAAGTTTTTAATTCCAAATTTGGAGAGAACGAAATGAGTAAGTACATGTATCACTTTTCACCTGAAATCATTTGATATGCCCCCTCCCACTTGGTATTCATTAAATTGGGTAGTATAAAGAAGTGAAATTAGAACTATTTCACCTGTAACTCTATTGACTTGGCAAGAGGAGGCTTAAATTCAAGCTTATGTCCATCACTTATTTTAACCACTGGATGCTGAAAATATATATAGCCTCCCAAATGAATACCTTTACTTAACTGATGCTACCACTTGGATTGCAGTTCCTCAAGTCCTTTTTCAACTCTGCCTATGAGAATTTCCACCCCAGGAAAAAAGTAATATAAAATGAAAGTATATTCTGCTTATGTGTATCAAATCACAACCAGAAAAGTCAGCTGTATTAAATATTTTGTCAGAAGGTCTTAAATAAAATCTAAAATGCTAAAACTATCAATAAACTTCAGTATCATATCAAATAATTGTATTTCCTTGAAAGAAAGTATAATCTAATTAACACTTTTTCAGCCAGTGACAGACTAGAAAATTCATAATAAATTGAAGTCAGCAATTCAAAAGTCATTCAAGTAAGAGAAATAATCACTGATTTTAATGATCAGAATTCTACAATGTGAACAGCTGAAAATGAACAGAGCGGTGTCATCTTCTGGAATAACAGCATCTTAACTACTTGTACTTTGCACCATACTGTTTGAGCAAACATACCAGGGTAAATCCATAACTTACCCATAATATTACTGTGTTTGAAATGTTACATTTTCCCATCCTGCCATCCTCCTTCATCAAACCTTTTTTTTAAACAAGCAGATTTGTTTTGGAGTAGACTGCAGTGCTATTGTTTTATTATTTTTAGACTACTTGACCATGGACATCTAGTCTTTTACTTAAAAGTTGAATCAAAAATTCTTTACTTGAATTCAGTTCACATCTACATGAAGGAGTTAAAAGGTTAGATCCAGAACAGTTTGACTGGACACTCACCATAAGCTTACCCTATACAAATCTACTGAAGGTTTCTGATCTTGGGCTTAAAATAATCCTACTTTATTTATCTGTCCATGACTTTTTCCAGACAACACTGAAACTATGCCAAATTATCTGAAACGTAGCTTCAGCATTTTCCATCCTTATAGCTGATCCTTTCCTTGACTTTAAATACACTCACTTTTGGAAGCTGCTGCTGCTGCCAGCCCCTGGCTTTAACACACTGTGATGAAGAAGTCCTGAGGAGTCAGCGTATTCAGTGAATTGGACAAGACAGACGAGAGGACAAAAATGAGAATGGAGGAGAGAATGAATAATGGCAAAAGAACAGGGTGCGACCACCATTTTTTATCACCTAGCATTTCTACCAGCTTTAGGCAGCAAATAATTGGAGAGTATAGCTTTCTTACACAGAAAGTTTAAATATTTCAACTTTATTAATCTAAAAGGAAATTATGAAAGATAAAAAGCACTCCAACTGCTAAAGGTAAATGGTTGTATTGGGTATATGTGGCCACGTGGCAGGGTTTTGGTAAGCTGGGGTCAGCTACAGAGGTGACCTCTTTGGGAAGAGTGCTGTTCTGTGCCCAACAGCCCGATCCAGCTGGATCCAAAACAAACCCACCATAGGCCAAAGTAGAGCCCAATTTGTCTGTGGCACACCTCTGGACAAGCTGGGAAGGGGAAGTTCGGGAAGGAAAGTGAGAAACAGCAGAGGGAACACTAAGGTCAGAGGAGGAGGTGGTGCTCCAGGGCAGTTGAGCAAATATTCCCCATAGCTCATGGAGGACCCAGGATGGAACAGATATCCCTTGCAACTTCTGGGAGAGCCCACACTGGACTAGATGGATATTTCCTGAATGAACTGGAGCACATTTTTTCCCCTGGAGGACTGCGGCCCAAGAGAGAGCTCCACAGTGGAGCAGGGGAAATGTGAGGAGGAAGGAGCAGCAGAGAGAAAATGCTATGTAATGACCATAACGCACACTTCCACTCCATGATCCTGCACGGCTCAGGGAGTGGGATAGAGAAGCCTAGAGTGGGGAAGTTAAGTTGAGCTTGGGAGAAGGGGAAGGAAAGAGGTTGTTTCAATGCTCACCTTTATCACTACACAAATTTCTTTTAAGTGGCAATAAATTCAATTTTTTTCCCCAGGTTGAGTCTGTTTTGCCCACAACAGCAAGTGGTAAACAATCTCCCTGTCTTTGTATTGACCGACAAGTTTTCTCATCCTATTTTCTCCTTCTGTCTCACTGAGAAGGGGAGCAAGTGGCTGGGAGGGAGTTTGGCCCTTAGCCAGGGTTAACCTACCATGCCAGTACATGTGACTGTGAGAGAACCATCTTTTGACTTACTAGAAGAAGCGGGTTTCTTTTTTTCTGGACTTCCTGCATCTTCCATTTCTGCTTCAGTGCTCTCACTGATTGCAGCTGCTGCCTTTCTTCTTTTTTGGGAGGGAAAAAAAAAAAAAAAAAAAAAAAAGGAAAAAGGGACAACTAAACTCAAGAGCAGAAAAGAGCACAGAAAGTAGAAAACTTCTTATCCTCACAAGATATTCCCCAATTTTAAGCAATACTTCTTCATATATTATAAAATGTCTCCAGTTGCAGAGAGAATTTATTCATATATTAATGCAAGAACACCAGGCAATAGACAATCTTAAAGTTCAGTTCCCCTATCTGCAGATCACATTAGGAGTTGAAATTTTAATGTATGAAAACATAAGATTTTATGATCAAAACCTGTTTTTTATTTACATTGAATAACTGTTACAGAAGGAGCAATCTGAAAAAAATCTTCAAGAACATAGAAAAACATTTTATTCAAAGTTGATGTTAATTGCTTTTTTAAAAGCAATTACAGCACAAAAAAAGTCAAGTTTATCTGGATCCTTGCTTCTTAAGGTTTTCTTTGCACAGCTTAAAAGTAGCTAACACCCACTGACAGTACATTATTAGTTTTTTTCTAATAACAACTATGGGTTCTGTTCCAAGGAGAGGTACTTGGGAAATCTGAACTCTATTCAAGGTACATTAGCTTAAAACCTCTAAATGGATAAAAATGTTATTATCTGTGTGTTACAATTAATCTTACTATTGCAAAGTATTCTTATGGTGGTTATGGAAAGATTTTTTTAAAGCCATGTGATTTTTGCAAAGGATGAGTTGACCTGTATCTATATCAGACATAGATGATAACTTTGATGAACACTGGAAGAGTTTACCTTTTCCTTTTTTTTTTTTTTTTATTATTGTGTGAGACTAGAGCTTTACTAATACAGCTTTAAAAGTGGCTACAACTTCACATAGCTCATGAGAGAAGGGGAGAGTGCATTACATCTTTCCTTTCCAAAGTGTTGCTTCATGATTACCATCTAAACCCTGCTGGGCTGAACAGATTGGTTCGATAATTACATACAATAACTGCAGTGGGCAGGTAACCCTCAGCTGGCACAGGGCAGCTCCCCTGTGAGAACTTCCATATGCAAACTGCACTGATGGAGTGCATTAGGTACATCTTTCCTGCCGGTGCACAGGCCTGATTACCGCCAGCCAAGACTCCAAGGTTAGCATGTCAGCAGATTTGTGATGCATTAGGCAGGAATAAACACAGACACTTTTGTTCATTCTGACCAAAATTAAGGAGGACTATTTCAGCGCTGTACTGCTTTTATACGAGAGATAATGCATTCCTCCCAATTGTACTAGAAAACATTTTAAATGCTCATCAGAAAAACAGATATCCAATACATGCTACACAAAAGCAAAATACATTTATCTTGTTTCCAAGCTTATTTAATAAAAAGTGGTTTCTTAATCTTGATGCAGGTGAATTACATAGAAGTAGAAATCAGGCAGCATTCATCTGACAAAAGCAACACCTGCGCATCTGAAGCTGAACATTAGAAGGAACCACAAATCACCAAGATCCATATTTTTCCAGTTTAGTTTACTCCCAATATTTCCCAGCAACTCCTCAGCACTAAACAAGAGTAACATGTGGTCCTTACCCCAAAAAATTTAGTCAAGAGCTCCAGATACTTCATTCAACACATGGCACTGTTAGCTTCTTGTTTTGCTAGAACTATTACAAAATACCACACACACAAACCAACATGCATTTACTATACAGAAAAAACAAAACAAAACCAAACCTCCAGCAGAACTGTGGATTGTGTTTCATTTACTCATACATCTGGGAAAACTTGAGTCATGATATAGAAAATAAAATGTTAACTTTTAATATAGCAGACATCTGTGAGTTTCAACTAGCTACCAATACTGGAGAGTGACTGAGATTCCAGAACAACCATGCTTATATGCAACATATAATGCACATCATGGCTCAATTAGCTATACAAGCTGAAAGCACAGGAGAATCCTACATTCTAAGAATTTATTTACACAGAAGTTAGAAATATTGTCTCCTAGCTCTGAAACAGCATAACTTCAGAACACCAAATAACACTGTTTTAAGAAAGTATTATGGTAGACTGCCCCAGAGGAACTGAAGAGTAGGTGACTTAGGACCTGTTGTGATTAGAAGATCAGTACAGCCAAAATGCCATAAATACTGTATATTAGAGGTCACCATCTTCTCAAGGGTGAATGCCAGACTGCATTTTTCTTTTCCAAATTAGACATTAAGCATGCCAGAAGAAATGCAGCATGTGCTAGAAGATACTGGCTTTCAGAGGCAAGATGCTACTGATCAATTTTAAATTATCTTTATGGAAACCAGTTTCTAACATAGTTTGGAATTTGGAGCTTATCTTTAAAACACTCAGTCATCAAGTTGAGCTTCCTGTCGCAGCTGAAAGTACATATAATTTTAATTGACATTCTATGTTCCTTTCTTCCTCTATGTATCTAAGTGTCCAGCTATTCTCAACTACACAAATCGTCTTCCTGCTTTCCTAGCCTCTCATTAATGCCTGACACCCTCTGGAAGAAAAACCTCGTAGCTTGAA
>NW_009649864.1:0-21142 GCF_000708025.1 Charadrius vociferus | reverse complement strand
CTTTTTCTTTTCACTCTTGAAGAAAAGTGCGCCCTTGGAAGAAGGACTGACAATCTATTCTTCTACTCTAGCCTACACCACAGCTCTTTCAAGACCTAGAAAATCCAACATGGAAGGAAGAATCATCTGTCCTGGTATTTGGTGAAAAGCAAGCAGGTTATGTTAACCTGATTTCAAGCAAACATTTTTATCCTGTCTAGACACTCTAGCAGTAGCTGGCATGAACTAGCTAGCATGAAGTCCACTGCAACATGAAGCAGACAGCTGAAAACACTTACTTAACAGGCGAGTAACACTCATTGTTTTATAAGTACTTGAACATACTTGTGAAAACTGAGCAAGCTGACCACGCACATGGTTCCTCAAAGTAAAAAAAAAAAAAAAAAAACCCACACCCTAAAAAAACCCACAATATAAAAACTAACTCCTAATTGATGCTAGTAGGTAAGTAGGTAAGAACCTAATGAAAAGTATTATCCCACCCTTCAGGAATGGTCTTGACTGATATTGGCCAAAGAAATAAGATTTTTGAAGTTTCATTCCATTGGAAATGTGCACCAGCCATCTCTGCTAGACAAGGACATTAAAGGTCACAGATGTTGGCTCTGCAGCAGGCCAACGTATTCAGCAAAGAAACCAGCCAACCATTAAAAACAGATTTATTTTTTTTCCCAAAACACAGGTCTCAAGCCATGTCGATCCACAGGGGGAACAGAAGAATTTATGCTAATGAACTCGCCTTTTGGACAGATCTTTACACTCAGTTCAGCAGAAAATATTAATATAGAGACCATGGCTGTACAATTTTAGCCAAAGTAGTATTTACCGGGCAAAATGAAATAAGAAAAGGTGGACATATATCCTCAGAAGACTTTAAAATCCTACAGTTTTTTTCTTTTCTGCTTTTTGCCCATCTTTAACACACTGTTGATCATGTCAGTAAGAAGGCAGAATTCTTGTACTATTATCCTGTATTATAGTTCTCAGTTCCCTGGTTCATCTTAAAGGAGCCAATAAACTACCCACCTGTTATTAACAAATGCAAGTAAACAAGTAATAAATGCAGTTTGAAGTACAGGATAATATTTATTGTTCCATTATTTGACTATTTTTTTTATTATTATAAATCATTTTAACATACACTTTCCCTAAGGCTTAAAAAGTTCTTACGCTGTACTCAAATGCGAGTCCAAACCTCGAGTTTAAGGCTTCTTAAATACAAGGAATAAAATACCCCTAGCCAACCACTATAGTTAAGACTCATAAATAACATATTAGATCACAGTGAATTCAATATGTGAATTCCAGAATCAAATACTTGGCATAAAGATGTATACTTTAAACTAAGCTTTGAACTAGTCACGGAAAGGAAACTCATATGAAACAAAAACTAGACTTATTTTACCTTACATGTATTTCGATCCATCTGGAGTTTTACCAATTTAAGGAAAATAAGTTAATTGAATGTTCATCTGTTCAAATGTCATTACAACTACACATACACATTCTGTTATCCAAGGTATTATCCTTTATGAAAAATACATTGTTCTGTATTAAGTTTTAATAACAATTAGTGAAGTTAAATTAAAGAAATAATGCATAAGAGTAGGACTTAATCAAACAAACATTTCACTATTTGCTTATTTTCTACTGGATGCAGTTATGACACCTACTTCCAATACCACTTTAACTCTTATTTAGCTAAAAAAATGCATTAAAAACTGACATAAATTATTAGAGTAAAAACCTTTTGCGTGGGATTTGTTTGCAAGTCTCCATTCTCTGACAAGCCAAAGTCAAGTACTCCATCATCTTTCTGCCCAATGGCCTTAAGACCTTGCAGAAGTATTTCTCGGAAATGCTGATAAACAGGTTTCTCTTCATAGCTCAGTAGCTTCACCTTTTCCATGTATTTGGCTATTTCATCTAAAGAAATGGTACCTCCGATTAATTTCTATTTGAAAACATTTTAATCATTCACTTCTACCACAAAAGTCAGAAATTATGCATGCACCACTTACGCTATTTTTTGAAATGGTTATTTATAAACTCGTAATTATGACTTTACTACAACACGTTTTAGAAAAAAATTATACCAAGGTTCATTACCCAGTGATGACAGCATCACTGTTTTTTTTTACACATTCATTGCAAGAAAACAGTCAGTCGTAAAAAATGTAATAGGCCAATCTTCACCAATGAATGCTTGTTTACATGGTATTTCTTATGTCTATGTTTAAAAATGCTGAAATAGAAACTCGGTGTTGCCTCAGAACTTCCATCAGTTCAAGACTGAAACATACATTAAAAAAAATACATGAAACATTTGACCACTATAAAAACAGACAAGTCACACTTGACAAAGAAAACTCTCTTCTGATCACCAGCAGTAGCTGGAAATAACTAAATATTTAAGATCCCAAGAAAGTATATTTCTGACAGTCAGTTTTAACAAAATAAAAAAAAAAATCCACTCAGCAAATCAGCAATGACAAATAGAAATAATCTATACTTCAAGTTTCCATTACTTTGTATTTTGACTCTCTAAAATTCACTTGTGAAAAAACAACTTTCACATCTCGTGTTTGCAAATACTTAATACTGTCTTTAGCTAGAAGCAACACAGTGTCTGCAGTTCATATAACTGCAGCCAAAAAATAAAGAATCTAAACTTCTCCTAAACCTCTTAATCAACAATGTAATTCATGCCACTTTGTTGCTGATAAAAGTAAGAAGAAAAATAGGTACAAATTTAAGTAAAAAAGGAGGACTTAAAGAAGCAGAAGATTAGAGTACAATGCCCGAGAGAAACCTCTCAGGAAAAAAGCTGCCGACAGTCTGGTAACTCCTCACCTTTTGCAGCAACTTAATTGATCTCTTTTTATTTGAATACAGAGTAGCACAGCCTTCCCTTGTATGCACTCAACGTGCCCCACGTAAATACGAATTTCAGAGCTTCTCACCATTGTCTAAAGTCATCAACAATTTGGTGATGGCACCCAAACAGACTGATAGATTTTATTATTTTAAAGAAAAAGGACATTCAAACAAATTATTAGAGAATGCTTACCACATAGTACAAACCAAAGTATTTTAAGTTAAAATAGCTCCTCTTACCTGGTTTATTTTTCCCAGGAAAGCATTTGTCCATCAAAACTGAAATATTATCTCTACATCTGAAAAACAAAATTATTCAAAACTATTGTTTCTTTCAAACTTTGAATCCTGCCCTGTTCTGATAAACTTCCTAGGTACCTAGCTAGGGCCACCATCAGAGACAGCAACCACTACAAGATAAACCTTTCATATGGCGTAGTACAGCCATTTTTAGGAGTGTAGTACTTTTGAGAACCTGATGAATGCCAGAGAGGCTATCTGAAATATGGTAAGTTTTTGTTCAACAGTTTTTAGTTCTTACAAAAGCAAGCAAGTATAAGACTAAAGGAAAAGAACTGGTCCGTTTTAATGCCTCACATACCAGTGCTCTCACCTCTTCCTCCTAGAGGACTCTCTCTGGCTGGTATTATTCAGAGCAGATCCCCTGCCAAAATAAGTAGGGGCGGGGGTCTTCACTAACACTGATGGAGGCCAAAGTGTTAAAAGTAGAGATAAGGAAGCTAGATAACAAATACTTGTTAATGAGACAGAAACTGCTGCGCCTTTACAGCTTTCTTCATAATAAATATCTGACAAGAGAGGGTTGAGCGGGGGTGTGGGAAAGACAAAGGAATGTAACAGTGAGGGAGGGGACACAAAAATACAATTAACGAAATCCCACATCAGTAGTCCTCTAGCTGCAGTGATGCTCAAAGACATTTAAGATCCACCTTTAGCTCTCATCTCTGCCACTGTCTTCAGAGCATGGTGTTATAAAGGCTACTCATACTCCACTCCTCCTCTTTCTGTTAAGCAGGACTAATGGTTACTTGCATACTGATAAGAGTGCTTCTTGTCTTAACCGAAGTACTCTAAAGTGACAATACTTCGGTGAATAAATAAGCATCTCACATATGCAGAAAAAGACAGCAGAAGAGTACAAGTGAAGTTTAGTTACAAGTGAAGGATACATGAGACAGGATGACGAGAAACTGGAGGGTATACAATACAATAGCCTACTCACCAAAAGGGAACATACTGAAAGTACATTTCTACACTACAACATTTTCATGCCTATTTTTTATTTCAAAAAAGAAAGAAAACAATTAGTTTCTCACCTGATTTTTGAGTCTCTGACAAAATTTGGATCTTTCAAATTATCCTCCCATGGTAGATGGCCACTAAGCCAATGAATCATACAGTAACCCAAGATCTCCAGATCACCACGTCTTGATGGCGCTAAACACATACGCACACATAAAAAAAGAACCGTGAGAGCAGCTAATAAAGCACACACAGTTTAACAGTTCAAATTTGTAAATACGCTAAGAAAATAGAAAGCCAGTGCTAAAAATTTAACACTACTCTATCTGATATGTATTTATTTTAGTGTGAAAGCAAGGAAGAAAAATATATTGTTCCTACATCTGGAAGGATAACTTCATTTTTAAGTCCTTTATCAATCTCTTTCTTCTACTCAAGGACATGACATGCTGCAGTTATCCCAATTTGGGAAGCTTTTGAAGTACTCAGATTGTGGAAAAAATAGAGCAAGTTAGTGAAATGATTGACTTTCTGTTCAAAACAGTTTTTACTTTCCTTCTGCTATAAAAAGGTAATAGTGCTGAAACCCTACCTCCTGAAAAAAATATTCCGCAATGCTAAAATATTTTATGTGGCCTGAAAACTGAACAGAGGACAGTAACAGATCAGATCCCTAAGCCCTGCCAAAAAAAAATCCCCACCCCAAAAAAAGCCAACCACGCACATGCACATTGACCACAAACTACACTATAAACAGGCAAATCATGTCATCTTTGTTCATGTTCAGTTTTAAGCACAGGTGCAACAGTTCATCCTGAAGTAAATAATAATTTTCAACAACTGATATTTTTGCAAAACACGCTTTTATGTTAATAAAACCAAATTTAAGAATGAACAAAATAAAATTGGTGTTCACTATAAATGCTCAGCATTTAATCGGACATAGACCTGTCCTTTTCATGTTCAACCTTTTCTCACTTCTTGCCTTTTGATGTTCAGTGACTATAGGCATAATCACGAAATAAAATTTCATAATTAAATGAAGTTTTGTTTAAAAATCTTCTAAATATGAAACAATAAAATGAAAGAATATTGTGCATCTTTGCCCAACATGAAGGAACAATGTTCTCATTGATAGCAGAAACTATTTATCTCCTGAAAACAGGGTCTGTTTTCCTATCAAGATCTCATAAGCACTATTCGATGTCTACTCAGTTAATAAAAAGCAATACAGTCAACATCTTAATAGTCTTTATAAATTAAGGAACACTATTTAAGAAAGTTACATTAAAAACACAGTAAATTAATATCAGAGTAAAAGTTAGTAAATGGAAAAAAAAGAAAAATGCCAGCATAGTCCATAGAAAAGACAACATTTTTATAGATTCAGAAACCTCGTTGTTTACAAAACTCAGTGCAGCAAATAGTCTTCTGCATTTATAAAAAGGATGCATAAATGCTTATTGCTGAGAACAGTTTTACATACTTACCCACACCTTTGTGTGCATCAATACTGGTATATTCAATAGTTCCATCATGACACCTTTTAGGATCTTCTTTATACACTTTGTGAACTCCTTCAGGACAGTATCGGAAGGCAAGTCCATAATCCACCAAGTACACCTAGTAATTTCCACAAAGAATTCTAAGATTAAAGAACTATAAACAGAAAAAATAAGCAAATAATAAATGTAACTCCCAACCATTCTTGTAACTTCTTAAAAGGTATTAAAAATTGTGAGGTTTTTTTACTATAAATGGTCCTTTCTTCAGTGCTTTATTGAGATTACTACGTATGATTTGAAAACAACATGTCAGATTGGTTTTGTTGTATTCCATATAGCAGTCTGATCTGGAAGTAAATTCTTGCTGATGCGGAGGACACATACAGTAAAATAGCCAGTTATTACCAGTAAGATTAAACAAAAAAAAAAAAAAAAAAGAGACATAATGTTCATAGGGGTATAAATACACTTACTGTCCTATCCTCTTTAAAGTCAGCTGTCCCATTTGAACATTACTATATACTATGACTTCTCACTAACGCCACAGTTACTTTAAGAGAACCAAGACTTTCCTTACTTTGTGATCTAAAACATTTGGGAAGAAGACATGCATAATTCTGAAATTCTAATATGCATTGTTTGAATAGTAAAGAGAGTTAAAAATGCTGGAAAATGAAAGACTACCGTAAATCAAGTGGAACAATCAACACTTTAAAGACCGATTTTTCAAGTAACAGAACACTTATCTGATGGATTTCTCAAACAAAGGAATAAGGTAACAATGCAGACAGGCAAACATAATTTACCAGTGTGCTATATAATTTTAAGCTTCCACCTGCAAATACCTATTTGTGAGTCTTTTTTTTTTTTGGAATCTTGAGAATTTCTCTAGAATATTATTTAGGCCAAATAGTCAATTTGATAACTGTCCAGCAAAATGCATTAAAAAAATCGTAGAATATTAACTAGATACAAATGTCAAGCAGAAATAATGTTACCATATACATTCTTAAAAATGAACTTCTGCTAGATTTCACAGGTTCAAAGCACTTGTGTTGTCAAATAGAAGGTTTAAAACATGAGGAATAAAATGCATCAAAAATACCTGATTAGGGTTCTTGTAACTCATAAGAAGGTTTGATGCCTTGATATCTCCATGCACATATTCATGTTCATGGACGTATTCCAGAATATCAAGCTAACAAAACAAAATACAGTCATATAAATGCAGTACCCAGCTCCACCCAGCAGAGGACCTGTACTCAGCACAAAATTGTGATTTAACTGAAAGACTTACACGGGGAAGGCAGATTGTAAAAATATATCTTTTCAACTTACTATTCTCAGGCCTAATTGTAGTACAGTTTTATGGGGAAATCGCTTTGCATTCTCTTCATACATTTTCTGAAGATCTCTGCCAAATCGGTCCATTATCATAAATCGATAACTAATTCACGGGGGGGGAAAAAAAACAAAACTTACTGAATTGTACTTAGCAAAGTACTTTATGTGTTAATTGTACAAATTACTGATTGAAAACATCTCTCAAATGATAAACTGCAGGTACACAGAAAACATAAGCGGGAAATACTTGACGATTTTTTTTTTTTAATATTGTACATCAATTCTTAACTTTTTTACATCACCTAGTCAAAAGTTTATCCATCAAAAGAACTGCTCTTTATTACTGACTAGTTATGCAAGTATAACAAGCACCCTGACCTGGCAGAGAGCTACTAAAACTCCTTTGCAGCATAGCTGTTTAGAGAAAGCCCACTGGGAAACAAGGATTGTTACATAAACAGACATAACATTCAAGACCAAGTAACAAAAATATTTCATGACATGGAACAATACTAAAAACTATCCCCAGACTGAAGACAAATTTAATGAGAGACTAGCGATTATTTTAGCTCACAGATTAAATAAAAAAAATATATATATATATCTCGCCAAGGAAAATAAAATAGATTTAGAGAAAGCACGAAGACCTTTATATGTACGAGTGAAAATACTCTAATTGCACACCACACCAGAAGAAAAACTTTAAAAGTAGTCATATTAGTCACGGACATACATTAGAAGTCGACTTTATTTTAATTCAAATACGAAAAGCTTCTAAACCACATAGTATAGCATCACAGTATTACAGCAATGTTCAACATAAATGAAAACTAAATCACAAACAATGTAATAGACACAAATATGAGTAACAAACAGTACAGATAAGTGTACTTATTCATCTATTCCTTAAACACACCCTGTTATGAACATGAAACTTTGTAGCAGAAACGAACATGAAGATAGGTGGAAAACAGATCTTATGAAGTAAATTAGGTTAAAAGGGATAGTGGTTCTGGGTGAAATAAATCCCAGTATAGGCCAACAAAAGATATATTCACCTGTTTCCATTTTTTTCATGCAAGCCAGAACCCCAATACCTTGGTACACCTAAATATTTCAGTTTATGAGACTTAGTCCACTTCTGAACTGAAAATATAAATAAAGATAAGTTCATGAATTTGCACCAGTGAAGACTTACATAAAAAGGAAGTACTCATATTGCTTACAGTTTTTGCACACATGTGAGCTGCTTATTTCATGGAAACTTGTATGCAAACTATACTGGAAAGTTAATGATACATCCGTCGTAGGAACAGAGATGCAACTAAAGTTGCAATTTAGACAATACCATCAACACAACTATAAAGAACAACTTACCAAAATTGCGTAATTTTACTATATGTCTGAACTGGATTTCAATCATTTAAAAATAATTTTGAAAATTACCTAAAAAGATTCTCTTAAAGTTCGACCTTACTCCTGCAGGCTCTATTTTCCTAAACGCTTGTAGTTCATTAAAAACATTTTAATAGACTGCTTACTTTCATCTGGCTTAGCAGCTCGCATGTAGAACTTTAACTCAGTAAAAAGAGGTCCATTCTGGCTGGGTTCCTTTAAGACAATTTAAAATTAGTTAAAAACTGCTGTGTTAGTGCCTAATAATTATTAAAAGCTCACAAAACGTAACATTCACCCTATAAAAACATATTCACCCTGAAATACTCTACCCAGTGCTGATAAACACAAACAACAGTTGGCTCTAAAAAGTTATTTTTATTATAATTTTCTTAGCATTAAGGGTATCAAAGAATCCTTTCTCATAACAGAAGATTAAAGAATCACAAATTAACTGAAATGTATAGAAATATTACCAGTAATTTGAAGCAAAAGTTTAGCAGAGAACATTAAGCGACATTAATTATATCAGATTTTCCAGATTAAAGCTGGATTGCATCAATTGCAATAGCCATTAGTGAGCCTAAAATAACACCTGAAATGATTTGATGGAAAAATCTTAACAAAAGTTAAATTCTTGCTGAACTTACGGTATTTTGTCCCCTTCATACATTAGTTGATCAGGGTAAAAATTACAGAGTATTTCACAATTTCTCTTAAACTAAATTATAAGAACTACACCTATTTTGACTTTAGTTTACCTTGTATTTAAGTTAACATAAGGTATTTCAGTTCCATTTTTTAGGGACAAATCTATGGTAACCACATATTGCAAGTAAAGTGCAAGAGAGAAATTGGTTTGAAAACACCAAAGCTTTGCAACACTGTAAGAATTGCAAATGGGCAAGTACCTTGACTCAACATTTCCAGAACTTGGCGCAGAAAAAAAACCCAAACTGATTGCAACTCTTGCAATTTCTAAGTGATTGATTTTGAGATAAGCTTAAGCAATTTGTTTTAGTCTAGTTCATTCTATATCAGTGAAAACAGCCGTTTTGGAACATCCTATGCTTTAAAAAAAACAAAAAAAAAAAAAAAAA
Source organism: Charadrius vociferus (assembly GCF_000708025.1). NCBI lineage: Eukaryota > Metazoa > Chordata > Aves > Charadriiformes > Charadriidae > Charadrius > Charadrius vociferus. Next base: position 11,658 of record NW_009649864.1, on the reverse strand, counting down.
GACTACTGGCAAAGAAAGCCAGAAAGAATACAATCACGTGATATTAGCAAAAGTTCCAAGATACATAATGTTAATCTTAAATGGTTTTCATTGTAACTTTTAAATGTAGATGTAGTGATCCAGAAAATTGCTAAGGGCCAGGCTGTACCACTCAGCTAACAGAGGTCTACTGCCAACATTAACGAAGCAAGCCATGTAAAGAGATCAAACACACTGATGAACGTGGGCTCTAGTGTGCATCTGATGTATTGGCTCAGAGGCAAAGTAGGAGGACTGGTGAGAATGACAGCAGATACCAGCTTAGGCACCACTCCTGGACCTGGACACTCGATTACAAAGCTACTGCCTATCTCCGCCTCACTTTCCCCAGCAGCATCGCCCTGATAAACCATGGAGCCAAGACAACAGTTTTCTGGCCCCTCCTTGCGGGACCAACGGTCAGACTTAAGCCATGAACCAGACAAAAAAAGAGACAACTGATCAATGCACATAAACTTTGGTGCATGTATATTTACTTTCATTTAGTTTATTTATCCACTATGGACAACAAATTAGACTATATATACAGAAGAAGGGTTAAATAGATGAATTCTTATACTGCAGTTATCTCAAATAAACGTTACTTAACCTATTCACTTGTTTCTGTGTAGCATAATCCACTAATACTCTAACTTAATTAGAATATAAATAATACATATTATTTTGATTCAATTTACATAGGTTTGAAGAATGTTATTGTCTTACTAAAACACAGCAAAAAACTGTAGGTGTTAAAAATTCTTAAAATATTTATCTTTAAATAAATCATTCCACAAAAAATTATGTCTCGGTGCTGAAAAAAAAGATATATATTTCTCGAGTCAGAGCAAATGCTCAAAATCTGGTATCTTTTCATACTTGAGGGGATGGATAAATGATTTAACCACTAAACAGATCTTCATGTTGACTATGAAGCTGTTTCCCCATAATACCATTAATTCTACATACAGATAAATAAATGCATACGCTATGTTAAAAAGGCTCATGTTATGATGTCCAATATTTGCCATACTAGTCATCTTGTAATATGCTAAACCCAGAAAGACTTCAAACATAAATTTCTACAACTTTATGCCCAGGGTCATTCTAAACACACGACTTGCAAAACTGAAATTAAAGTCTAATTAGAAAAGATATCATAATGAAAGAGATTATGGAGGAGTACGTGTCGAAACCCAATAAATTTCTTTAAGTAGTATTTTAAGAATTCTGATCTTTTTCAGTCAGCAATTTAATGAAGTGTTATTAAACTCTGCATCCACTCCTGAACAATGACATCTGAAAGGTCCACATGTTAAAAAGCATTTCCTTTTTTACTAAAAACTGTGATTCATTTCGTACTGCTCAGACATCAATACTATGAGTATATGTCAAAGACTAAGCCAATTTCCGTCCCGCTTTAATAGCTTAATTTGAAGAACATTACTACAGAAGCACATATTTTGTTAAACACTAATAATTGTTCAAAGCTGTTAACCACTTTGCTTCAGTTGATGGACCAACCTAGAATTCGCCCAAGCATCAGAAAATAGGCCCTTATCTGTGGTTTTGTAATAGTAGACTGTAGGGCCATGATACTTTACGGGTCATTTGTGAGGGCAGCACAAGGACTGGGGCTACTCTTTATTGCCATAAAGACAAAATTATAAAAGACAAATTAAAAGTGAGCAGTCATCTGAGAGATTAGCAATGGAGGTATTTAAAAATTGCTGCAACAAAGTGAATCTAGCATAAAAGCAACCCAGAACTTACGGCAACTCTTCTATTCAGAGCCCAAAGTGGCAGAGAAGAGAAGCAGATGGACAGGCCTCAAACTCGGGGAAAGAGGAAGATACCAATTGCACACTGCATAATATAATGCACAGCTGACAATTTTCCAAGCAAGTCAAACTGGATTCTTCCATGAAAACTAAATGGTGCTCCACTTCCTGATCAGTCCAAACTCGTCAGGAGCCAGCACTTAGGGGCCAATGCCTCTTGTAGGCAAGCTACTGCAGATAACCTGAGTGTCTGTCATCTACCTCTAACGGGCCACAGCATAACAGACACTCCCTGCACTCGATGGCACGGGTTGGACATACAAAAGCAGGTCGCCACCATGCAACAGCTGCATGCTGGGACTCTTGATCTATGTGGAATTCCTGCCTGTAAACACCTAAGGCAGCAGCAGTACACTGATCTTGAAACTGTGGTCATTTGGCACTTCCATCGTAAGCGATGCTTTTTTCTGTGAGTGGCAATGTTTCAGAAAGAGGGTCATCACCAACAGTATCTCGGGGTATCTGAACAGTATCAAAACCAGTACTCTAGAATTTCCCTGTAGTCACAGATATAAATACCAAGATTAAAGGCACACACTAACTAAAATGTATTTTATTCTAAATTAACCTGATCATACTTTTATTATTATTTAACATTTTTAACAAATGTTAAAAGTATGAACATATTTACATAAGTGGCCAGCTATTGCGGTAAAACATTTCAGTATCACCATACAGTCTAATAAAATAAAAGATTAAAACATTGCAGTTCAGAACTGTGTTGAAGAATTAATATTTTACAATGTGAACTTCTTGTACAGTTTTCTGTTATTTGCTTTTGTAACAGGATCAGAAGTACCACCATGATAATAAACGGTCTGAATCTCCTATGGATATTCCTATATTCCCAGGTGTTTTACTGAGACTTTACCAGGGAATCATGTATAATAGTAGGATCTATACAAGGTACTCTAGCAAAATCAAGGTGTAAATTGTTTTGTCTTAAAGAAGAGCACATTATAGCCAAATCAAGTTAAATAATTTTTTTTTTATTTTAAGATCACAAACATAAGAGAATTTCAACAAATAAAAAGAATTCGCTGATTTGCTACAATGAGCTAAAGATGAGCTATCAACAATGCCTTTTCTTCTCCCTAATCATTAGGTTAAAAAAATTATGTGTCAGTGCCATTTTAATTCAGTAGGAATTAGAATACGTATGTGTTTTATGATAAAACATTTAAAGGACTTTCTATCTGTGGGGATGTCAGGAATCAAAGTTTTGCTGTTTCTACTCCCAAGCCATCTGTCAGCTTACCAACATCCAGTGGTGAGCAACAGTTCACACAGACTCACTGTTGAATCACAGAAATTCTCCAAAAGCTAGCCAGATTTCATTCATTTTGTGATATCTGGGCTGTTTACAGGAAGCAGCAAATGAAACAGAATCTGATCTACTTCATGAACCTTTATCAGCTTCCCTGATGTTCCACCCTCATACATTTGAAGTCCCAATTCTAAGCAGCGTTCCTCTGTATCACCACAATTACTTTTATTTTAAACAGCACTATGGAATTGTGTTATTTTCAGTCAGAAGATGTTTTAAATTACACATGATATTCTAGAACAAACATTTTCAAAATGTGAAGTAAAGATTCAAATTGTCTCTTACCACTTTTGCAACATAAGGTGCATCACTGCCAACCGACTTTGAGGAATTAACATCAGCTGTTAAAAGGGAAGCATTTATTAGGAGTACGAGAGGGAACTGTCACAAAACATACCCTTATTTACTACACAGCATGGACAAACAAACGACAAAGCAATTAAGTACTGACATGAACATATATCAGTACCTTAGGCTTTGGTAAGAGAACTACTCTATATGGCAAGGCTAGTCTACATGGATACTGTCTTGCATTCTCCCGTCTGTTTAAGGAGTACAGGCACTTTACTAAATAAAGGAGTTGTTCCTTCTTATTCAATAACTTTTTCCTCATCAATAGCATTTCTTTCATTTTCTAGGACTGTGATGAAAATGTTGTGGATGTAAAGATGAAAAACACATTCTCTCTACTATTTTGCCATGCCACATATCCAAAAGTGACTTTTTGTCACTACTAAGCTGTTGATATTTGTGACAGAAGGAGATACAGGTATAAAGGGCATCAAGTTAGGCAAGCACAAAGTACAGGAACAGTCAGGGGCACAGCTTTGTGCAAATGATGGAGAAACAAACAGAGAGCCAGCTTTGGCTTGAACAAATCCAGAATTCTTAACACGAAGGACTACACAATTTGAGTGAGCTAGAACTCCAGTCTCAGTAAATTTAGTAGCTCATTGAGCAAGGCTGAGTAAGTACTAGAGAGCTTCTTTGGCACAAAGCCACCCACTGGTCCTGTTTTTCTTCTTAATCCACTTATGCTGCAGTCTGTTCATTTTGAAAGCGGGACAGATTAATTTTTTTTTCAACTCAGTATGAATTCAGTGCAACTTTTCACCAACAGGAGGAAGACCACAAATGCACAGCAAAAGAAAACCTTATTAACATGAGCACATTAACTTTCATACCTTCAAAATTGTTTGGAAAATGAGGAGGGGCAATCAAGGTTTTTAGTTCTCTGAGGTATACTCAAGATCTCTCTTATCCATTCATCTGTTCAAATAACTAAGTATGGAACACTATCCACTAAAACTTTTCCTTGAATTCAACAAACAGCATTGCAAAACAAGATCTGTGCTGATGCTTTAAACTGTGAAGTCCAGGATTTCAATTTGTTTTGAGCATTGGTTACATAAAAAAAAGTACACGAGTTATGTCATAAGTTCACAAGGCAATGAAAAAGTCAAAAACAGCACCGAAGTGAAAACCAGCCAAAATACTGCTGATCAGTAGCCTCCATAGAATATGCTTAGACAGTTTCAGTTCAAAATTTGTGATATTAAGACACTCATGCAAAAAGTCCCTTCTTTAAGCCAGACCAAAAATAAAATTTAAATAAATACTAAACTATACTTTCACTGCTAAAAAGTAGTAAAGATTTTGGTTTAAAAAATGAAGAAACTACCACCAGAATCTCAAACAACCACAGTTCTCACAGTGACCATTTGCCCACTCTTGTTGTTTTTTTTCCCAACACCATGAACCAAGCTAAGGTTCTAGGAAAAAAGGTCACTTGAAGATACTCTGCGTTTCTAACTTCGGGTCAATTTTTCATTGCTTTGAGTAAGGATAAACATCTTGCTCTTCATTTTGAAGCATTATCAAAGATAATTATACTCACCGAGGTATAGGCGTCCAAAGCCTCCTTGCCCTATAGGGACACCTAATTTCCATTCTTTTCTTGATGTATCCGCTAGAACCTCCCCCAGAGCAAACACTTCAGCAAGTTTTCTTTTTGCAGGGGCTCTTTTTCCAGCAGTCTTCTTATTATATGGCATTTTCCCTAGAGGGAGGGGGAGGAAGCAAAGGAAAAATAAATTAAAAAAACCCATAAGTTACATGCTGCCCAGACTTATTTTATGTAGAAATCTGTTAGAAACATGAAAAAAATATGGATTCTTTAAGTTTTAATTTGTTACTACAGAGATACTCGAAATACAGTAAGTAGTTTCATTGCATGACTTCTAAGTGAAAAACAACTAATTTTTCCCGGCATCACAAAAAAATTTGACAGCAAAAATCTTCAGAAAAGAAATGTATTAGAAGACCTTGTCTAATACATGCTAGAAAAATCTCAGAATCTATCATACTCAATCAATCACAACCAATCATAGGTCTAAACTTAGAAAAACGTAAACTGATGAAATATTTGAGTTTTCCCGACAAAAATGCAGAGAAAAATATAGGCCATTCAAACAGTTAATTATTTTTTCCTCCTATATAACTGCAAGCAACAAAAATTAAAGTCTGCTTATTGTTCACAGGGCAGCATTTCATAGATCATCAACAAACTAGTACCTAACGACCTATTTTGAGATCATAAATGTAAAAAAGTATTACCATTGCCTTCTCCCAACCTCAGATTGCAGATAAGCAGTATTTCCAGAAATAACATAATGGCCCACTGGCACCAAACAAGTGCATCTTTCTGCAGTAGAGGCCTCATTTTGAGCAAATAAATGTTTTGAGTTTTTAGCACCGCCAGATTTTGATTCAGTAAAAGAACTGACTGAATGTGCGGCCATGACATGGCAAAGAGTGCACTAGATCTCTTTATATGAAAGGCTGTCATGATATGTTTTACAAAGAACTGATCTTTCCCTGTACCCCATGAAGACACAAAGCACACAAAGCAGAAAGACTTTTTTTTTTCTAAAATATACCGTTCTGACTGGTGGGATTTTATTACTATTATTTTATTTTGCTTGGGGAAACAGAAGCAATATTAATACACAATTCAGGAAGTTTCTGGATAGCAAAGTATTTTTTCTCCTATTAGTCTTGATACTCAGTATAATACCCCTAAGCCAAATGCAGTTACTTAACATCAGTTTTCCTCTTTTAGTTATAATGTTCCTCTAGGACTTTTCTTAATTTCCCAAATAGAAAACTACGTAACAATGACAACTGTTCCAAAAGCACTCCCCCCTTTACAAGCCTCTTTTCTGACTGGGTAGTATCTTCAGGAAATTTTCTTTCCCAAATAATGTCTGTTACCCAAGAGAAGAGAGCTAAAGAGAGCAGCGCATACCCATTTCTCTACATTCCTCCTATTACTAAATGCAAGAATAACTGTCAAGTTTTCTGAAAATGTTATTCTGTCTGCTAATACTCAAGTCTGCAGCTGCGATTGACCAAATTCCTACGGGTGGAATGGGACAATGATAGAACACTCCATGGAGATGGGATGTGGCCAAGGAGCTTACTCAACACAAAAGCGACTAATTGGTGGCCTTTGTTTTAGGTAAACAGCTGAACAACAGTTGAGGGGAGATCAAATTGGTTGAGTGGATCAAACAGGGGTGTAAATGTCTCCTCAAGTTAGCCAGGCCAGCGTGGGGGGAGTGAATACGAGGCTCAGCCCAACATAAAGAGTATAAAAACTAAACAACTAGCAAAAGAATTTTGAAGAGAACAATGGGCTCGAACTGGTTTTAACCCAGGTATTCCTTTGTGATGGCTGGCGACACCAGCATCATGAGAGTAAGCATATTATAGAGAGCAGTAATTGGAATCACATTGGTATTGTGACTGAACTGCGTATTGCAGTTGCTGTATATTGCTAAGTGTAACATACATTTGTATTGTTTTCAGTATATTTTGTATCACTCCTAAATCAGAAATCCCATATAACGTCAAATATCCTCAAATATGTAAATCTGGTATTACATATTATGCCCTCCACACATGGAAGAGCTACAAGAACCTGGTCAGAGTATTGGACTCTGTCAGCAAGCAGTCTGCAGATACCACAGTCATTCAATATAGGAATAAACACAGAAGGTGTATGATTCCACACCAAAAAAAAGTTCTGCTTTTTCAGAGTCCCTAATAATCTGAGAACTATTTCTGTGCCATAGAACCATGTCTGAATATCTACTGCAATTAAACGAATAACTACAACAAAACAGTATTATGAAATACCCACATCACAGGAAGAGACTGACATTTATCAATACATACATTGCACAAGCTTCCTCATTATCACAAAACAGGATGTTTTAATTCTGCATTACTCTCCCACATTTCCACTTACTTCTATAGAGTAACATTCTTCCCAACAATCAAGATATAGTTTTGACATTTTACACTTAAATTCTAAGACCAATTTTACCCACAGCTTTTTCCATAAACTATCTTCAAGAAACTCCTCTCTTTACACCTCTTCATTTTATTTTTTTTTCTTTAATCTTCAAGGTGATACATACTGTATTCTTAGAGGAAGGTTTTTCCTCTGGATTTGCTACAGGAGAAAAGTGGAACTTCCAAGCACCAAATCCAACTCCAGTTATCTCAGCTAAGACCATACCAATGAGAACACAAAGGTGTCAAAGAGCCAGAAGGAACAGAGAGTGGTAGGAACGGCTACGTGTTGATATCACTTAAAAGAACAGGTCAAAAAGATCAGAGCAGACCTTTAAGCAACTTCTCAGGACACCCAGATCAGGAACAGGATTAAAACAAAGGACAGAATGAAAGCATTAGAAGTGGCAATGGGAAAATAAATCAGAAGTCTGGAGCCCCAAGACTGACTCAGATAAGGAGAAAAAGAAAGCGCAAAAAAATCAGCAGTGTTGCCTAATGACTCAGATGTGGGACAAGATCACATCTCACTGTCATCTAAAGGGTACAAAAACGCATACAAAATGAGCATACTGTCCTCAAGCTAAGAACAATATGAGACACATGAAGAGGGCTAGAAGGACTGCATCCCTTGACCTCTGAGTTACTACAAATAATTCCAGCGAGACTTGGACAGACACACTCAGGTGATGAATGCTGGACAGACTACTGTCCAGTAAAAGAAAAATTTGTAACCTCTTTTCAATAAAGCTAGGAAGCTAGTGAAATAAAACTATTGATATGCTTCACATCTTTGACATTCACAGCGAGTGTCTTGATAGTAGCCTTGCCTAAAAGGGAATTAAGTTCACTTAAAATACCTCCTCAAAAGTATTAAAGGAGGAGCCGGTGTTTCCCTCTATTTTTTTTTCCCTTTCTTTGTTTAACATGGTCAATAATTGTATGCCTGAAGGTACTTAATTAAAAAAAAAAAAAAATTAATGACAACTTCCCTTTATCCATAAAAGCAAAAATTCAAAATGGACATAAGTTTGAACGTCCCCAGCTGGGAACCCTGCCCTTAACAAATACACTAGATACACATACATGGTTTCTTGGCTGTCTATATTCATATCCATCTGTTAAGATGGCACTGTGCCTACTTACAAGTTGGTCAAACTATCAGTAGGCCATAGGTGCCAAACACTGATCGCTTTCAATGGGCAGCATGCACAATACTCAGCACTCACTCTTTTACAAAAAAGCTGTTATCCCCTGAAATATTTAAGCAATGGCTGCACATGCTTTCACATTTATTTGTATAAATCCATTCATAGATCTTCTATTGATTGAAACAAAAAACACCTGGAGAATGCAAAAATCTTCTACATGAAAATACTGAACTGTGGAAAAAAAAGACAAAAAAATGAAAAAAGATAATGACATTTTAGTGCAAATTCTATCATTCTATGTGCTTTTCAACTAGCTATACAGCACACATGAGGGGTTTGTCAGGAAACTTATGAACCAGCAAACACAATGTAGAGCTGCATACTGTACATTGCACAACTGGAATAAAGTCATATAGTTCTCCCTAAAATCACCATTTAAAATTCACATTTACAACAACAAAAAAAAAAATCACCTTTAACTTTCCTGCATTTCAATTACCTCTCCCCATCAGTAAATGGAAATATTTTCTATCCCACAGGTATTGTGAAGCTTAATTCATTAGTGCCTGCAACCACGCTGAAATCCTTGGAAACAGAGTGCCATAGATGTCAAGTACTATACTATCATTCAAGTATCAAACAGACCTGACCCTACTTAGCTAAGGTATCTGACAAGAACAATTTTCAAGGTACATGATTGTAAACAGCAGCATTTTATGTGGCCACAATATGCTCAAAACAAAGATTTTGCCACTAACAAGTATGAATAACAGAAGTCTATTTGTCTAAACTCTCTCCAAAAGCCTCTTAGTACTACAAAGTCTATTTTTCCTGCTTCTCCCAAATAAAACATCTTGGAAGAACCTGAATACACTGTACTTGAGATATGCAGACAATTTTGTATCAATAGTGTTATCAGTGGTGTTACCTTTACAAATGTTGTCTGCAATGGTTGCTACTCTAGCGATACTTGAACTCTTAGAATAAATATGAATAGTCACTTCTCAACTTGTGTTGGCATCCATTCTCAATAAATCCCCAAAATGAATACATATTAAATTTATTTTGAAGGAAGTATTTCTGCTGTGTGGCAAGTCAGACTGGTTTCTTCCTGACCCTCCTCTTTTTTTTTTTTTTCCTGGAAATTGTCATTTTTATGGTTGTTTATCTCAGTAGGACCTATTTTCATTCTCAACACAGAGAGGGCATGCTGGTTACCTGTGCTTCTCTTCAAGAACAGGTAATCCCAGCAAGACCTGAAATCTATGCGTCATTAATACCGTTCATTAGTCACAGCAAGACATCTAAGTTGGCCTGCAAAGAAGAAAATAAAGACAAGCAAAAAACAAAACCAAGTTTTTGCTCAAGGAGTGGGAGGGAAAGAATATGACACCGAATACTATAGAACTGTTTCATAAGACAGACCACCAAAACAAACAAACAAAAAAAAGTACCTGAAGTATCAGTGACTTGTAATACCATGTAAGGTAAACAGTGAACAAAGGCTTTCTTGCATAAATTAGACATTCTATGACTGGTCCATCATTGTGTTACACTTTTGAGTACCACTATAATCTCATTTCGTGGCGATTAAGATGTCTGACAAATAATGGTACTTATGGAAGAAGCAGCACTAGGGTTCTTTCACCAAGAAATAAGAAAAAGTCTTTTTAGACAAAATGAGTAAATGTACATAGGTGGACCACAAATACTGAGAAGCATTTCATCACAATAGTGCCATACTGGGCAAGCTGAACTTTTTTTTTTTTCTCTTCTTTTTTTTTTTTTTTTTTTAAATAAGCTGCTGTGTGACAGACTTTTTAAAATTTCAGAATGCAGCTTGTTCAGAGATAGGAAACAGTCATTCACAACAGAAATTACTGCGTTGCTAATTTTAAACTGCCTTCTCAACAATGCGTTTTCTTCCTTTGAGCAGTATTTAAGGTTCTCCTGAAAATCCTGAGCATCGCTTAGTTATTGCAATAAAGAACAGTGAGCTATATAAGGCACCAAATTACCTGTCACTCCACATCACCACCAAACCAACAGCAAGTACCTATGCATGTAAATAACACACTTAACAGCTTTTTGATAGTTTGGCATACTGTACAAAAATCAACAGCTCCGAAATTCATTAGGAATCCTACCTCATTTGAGGATTATCCCCAAGAATTAAGTGGGCAGCTTATACCTACAGAGGAAGGCACATGTCTTTTGACACAGTAATAGCTACAGGAAGCTTCACAATAGCTTTTATAGTTTTGCTAACAATAAAAAGGGCCTACGGATTCCCCATTAATTTATAAAAGCCTTAAGCACAAATTGAAAAACAAAGAAAACAACAGGGTTTGCCCTGCCTGCAATCACGTAAGTCTTAAACAAGGAAGGTAAATGGAGAGAAATAGGAAGTGAAGATAAAAACCACAACCACGGACAAGACAGAAACCAGCTTAGTCCAGTTCTGTCACAACAGGCCTGTCCTGATCCTAAAATTGGAGACTTTTATTTCTGACTTGTAGGCTTGGATTTAAAAAAAAAAAAAAACAAAAAACAAAAAACCTATGTTTACTTTAAAGCAAAACTCAGGAATGCTTCCCAACCAAGGTGATATTTTGTTTGTTAGCCACACCGGGATGCTCCTGAAGGTGACAAACCTCTAAATGGCACTGAGTATTGCTGTTACTCTGCTTTCCGGGTTTATAGTGACAGCAGATTAAAGCAAAAAAAAAAAAAAAAAAAAATCCCAGCCATGAAGGAAAGCAATTTAGGCCGCTGCCACCAAAGGCAGCTTTAGGGGAAGGGGCAAAGAGGAGGAAGGGGGTGTGGGTGTGCAGCAGAGCTCAAGGGTGAAACAGTGCTCTTACCCACCTGCCCCCCTTCTCTCCCTCCCTGCCTGCCCAGGGAGATGCCTTCGGCCTTCCCTACCCCCGGCAGCAGACGAGAGGGAGGAAGAGGGCCCCGT
>NW_009649863.1:0-468 GCF_000708025.1 Charadrius vociferus | reverse complement strand
CACTCTTCAGTCATTAAAGGTCCCCCATAGACTTCAGTAGTCAGGCACATTTAATTCTTTAGCTATGTCTGTTGCCAGATTTAAAAACAAGTTAACTGCTTTTGCAGCTTCTGGTATATACTTTCGTTTTGTACTTTTAATTCTTTTCTTTTCTGTTTTATTACCTCTGTCACGTTCTTTATTAGTTCTTCTGTCACCGTATCTTGTACTCCCCTTCCGTCTGGAATATCCCAGTGACTTGCCTTAGTGAAGCAGAGCCATTGTTCCCCTCTAGGACATCCTACTCTTAATCTTGTTCTGCCTATTCTTAAGTTTTGTCCGACTCAGTATTCTTGTTCATTGTATTTGCACACTTTTAAACTTTCACGGTTATAACATTGGTGATTGATTGATAAGCATGTGCATGGTCATAGTATAAAAGAACCATTCACCCCAGGAGATCATCTGATAGCACTTCTGGCATTCGTC
>NW_009649862.1:0-791 GCF_000708025.1 Charadrius vociferus | reverse complement strand
TCACCCTGGGACAGGGGTCATGGACAGTCCCCTCTCTTGCCCTCTCCCATACTCAGGTTCTGCCCACTCCAGAGGGCTCAGGGATCCCGTGGGGCCCCGCACCCTTTGTGGGGCTGGAGGCACCCCGATGCTGCTCACCTAGACATCAACCCCTACAGCCACACGTCTCTGGCGTGCAAGGTCCACCGCCAGCTCAGCCACAGGAGGCTGTGGAGAAAGGGAGAGTTAGGGACATGCTTGGGTGAACTGGGGTGTGCTGGGAGAGAGGGGAAAGCAATGGGGTCCTTGGGGAAGGCGCCTCTGGGAAGAAATTGGGTACATGGGCTTGTATGGTGGTGCACAGAGAGCAGTCGGGGTTCTGGGGAAGGGGCCCACTTGGTCTCCTGGCTGTGTACGGTGTCACCATGGGGTGTACTGGGTTGTAATGGGAGGGATGGGAACGCAATGGGGGCCCTGGGGAAGGGGGCTTTGCTGGGAAAACACTGGCATGCAGGGGTGTTTTCTGGGGTGTCAGTGGCGTGTTACTGGGGCAATCTGGGATGTTGTGGAGACTCTTGGCCATGGTAGGGGAGGGTCGGGGGCCAGCAGAACTCGTGGTACCCACCGCAGACCTCTTTCCTAGCAGGGCTTTGCGTAGCGTCTCCTGTAGAGAGAACGTGAGACCTCACTGGTCACTGGGGTGTCCTCAGTCCCAGCAAGGGATGGGAGGACCCAATTGCCCTCCCATTCCCCAAGTCCATGCCACTACTTACATCTAGGTCATTAAATGCACTTCCTTCAAAGCGTGCCTA
>NW_009649861.1:0-548 GCF_000708025.1 Charadrius vociferus | reverse complement strand
AACTTGTATTCTGATCCCTCGGACCAGTCAAGGTCTCCCACATATGACATTTTGAAAGTTGGGCTTTTTATACCAAGACACTCTTCCAATTATCCTTCTTCATATAATTCTGTATAAATGTAATGCTGAATTATTCTTTGAGAATGCTCATTGTAACAAAACATTCATGCAATTTAATTTGTGGAACTCCCTGAATTTCATCAAATATTTAGAGTTAAGCCTTTGTCACAGATGGAGTGATGCCCTTCACTCGTAAGAGAGAAGCTGCAAAATATTTATTGATATAAAACAGCGATTTAACAAAGGTTGGTAGTAAATGTGACAGTGTTTTAACTAGAATCGATGGCAAAGTACACTTGGTTATTTACTGCATAGAGGACAGGGTCAGACAGAACTGTCAGGGAGACCCTCCTGTTGAGTCATGAGGTTCAGAAAGGACCCCCTTGCTTTCTAAACCCCTTCTCAGAGAAGAGTTTAGGTGCGTCTGGATCCAATCCTAGCCCCAGGTCAACGGTTTATGCCTAAAGGATTATATATGCGCAATCAAT
>NW_009649860.1:0-935 GCF_000708025.1 Charadrius vociferus | reverse complement strand
GCTACATACCCTATATAAGAGCCACTCGCCCTAATAAGAGCCACTTACCCTATATAAGAGCCACATACCCTATATAAGAGCCACACACCCTATATAAGAGCCACTCACCCTATATAAGAGCTACATACCCTATACGAGAGCCACACGTCCTATATAAGAGCCACACACCCTATATAAAAGTGATACACACACTAGATGAGTTACATACCCTATATAAGAGCCACACACCCTATATATAAGTGATACAAACACTAGATGAGTTACATACCCTATATGAGCCACACACCCTATAAGAGCCACTCACCCTATAAGTGCTACACACCCTAATAAGAGCCACTCGCCCTATATGAGCCACATACCCTACAGAAGAGCCACTCACCCTATATAAGAGCTACATACCCTATATAAGAACCACACACCCTATATGAGAGCCACACACCCTATATGAGCCACACATCCTATATAAGAGCTACACACCCTATATGAGCTACTCACCCTATGTAAGAGCCATACACTGTAAAGAGAGCTACGTGCTATGAGAACTACACACTATATGACCCCCACCCTATGTAAAAGTATACCCCATATAGCGCTGCACACTAGAGGAGTATACCCCATATAGCACCGCATATATCATAGTATAACGGGAACCGCGCAGTATATAAGAAACCCGCACAATATATGGGAACCGCACGCTCTATACCAGCTGCACGCTATAAGAACACACTATTAGGGCTACAGCCTATATGAGATGCACCCCTATATAAGAGAACTGCATCCTATATGAGCTATATACCCGAAGAGGACTGCATCCTATATGAGCCACACACTCTATAAGCACCGTATGAGAGCGGCACCCTATAGACGAGTGCGGCACTGAGATTTCCTATGAGAGACCCGGAGGGACCCCCATACCCCCCGCTATTTCCTATAGG
>NW_009649859.1:27790-39769 GCF_000708025.1 Charadrius vociferus | reverse complement strand
GACTTTTTAAATGTCACTGATATGGTCCAGTAATATTTATGATTTATGATTCCTTCACAGTTAGTGTTTAACAGTTAGAATATTAAGTAATTTTTCAGCTTCCAGAGTTTATTTTTCATTTGGGCTTTTTTAAGAGGACAAACATATGATTCCAGATAAATATTTATCCTATTACCACCTATTTTGATCACAGTAGGTAACATAGTCATCTAGGTATATCTAAAAGGATTAAGAACTCTTAGGAAATTGTGTCTTCCTTCTATTAGAGCTGATACAGGAAAAGGTCACTTAATACAGAGTCCCCAACATAAGAAGGACATGGACCTGCTGGAGCGGGTCCAGAGGAGGGCCATGAGAATTATCCGAGGGCTGGAGCACCTCTCCTATGAGGAGAGGCTGAAAGAGTTGGGGCTGTTCAGCCTGGAGAAGAGGAGGCTCCGGGGAGATCTTATTGCGGCCTTCCAGTACCTAAAGGGGGCCTATAGGAGAGCTGGAGAAGGACTTTTTACTAGGGCACGTAGTGATAGGACAAGGGGGAATGGCTTTAAACTGGAAGAGGGCAGGTTTAGATTAAACATTAGGAAGAAGTTTTTCACTTTGAGGGTGGTGAGGCACTGGAACAGGTTGCCCAGAGAAGTTGTTGAGGCCCCATCCCTGGAGGTGTTCAAGGCCAGGCTGGACATGGCCTTGGGCAACCTGGTCTAGTGGGAGGTGTCCCTGTCTATGGCAGGGGGGCTGGAACTCGATGATCTTCAAGGTCCTTTCCAACCTAAACCATTCTTTGATTCTATGATTCTATGCAGGCTCAGGACAATGGAATATTGGGCAAACTTCAATATAAGAAGGCACTCAGCTCAATTCTGAGACAAAATAAAGCTCACTCAGTACAGCAATGAAACAAACTGAACAATTTTCCCTTAAACTGTATACTATTCAAATGTATTTTTAAGTGCTCCAACCTGAATGGAATCTTCTTGTGAGAGAGTGACATAGTAAAGGAAGCTTCACAGACAGGAAGCAGAGAAAAAGAAATAACTAAACACACACCCACACCCATAAAAATGCCACCCCAAAGAAGTGCATGAGAAGATAAAGGAGGGGGGATGTAAGTACACAAAATAGATTTTAAAAGGGCAAAGATGTTAATAACTGGGTGTTGTTACAATAGGTAGAAACATGCTATCTACCATAGTTTCTAGAGAAATTACAGTAAAAAATGTCAGCATTATTTTATAGCTTTTCATTAAAAAATAGAACAGATTCATTCACCTGTGATTTGCCTTTGATAAAGACAAGTTCAAGTAGGTTAGTCCTTGTCAAGATGAATCTCTCCTTGTCAATTCCTGCATATCTGATGGTGTTCAGAAGGTAGTACAGGCTTATTCCTACTCACTATGTAATCTGACCTAAAAGTAGATGCCACTTTTTTCTCCCTCTGTAAAAATCATAATTCAGTTTGTTGCCAAGTCTGGTTCCTCTTTTTTTTTTGGTGAAAATAATTATAAAAGACTTCAATTGAAAATATAACTTCTTTGAGGTTGAATTTAGGGGAAAAATTGATAATAAAACCCAGTTTAACAGTATCATCTAAGTTATGTCGGGGGGGGGCTTAACTTAAGCAAAACACATGCTGACAGTTCATTATTATAAATATGATTTCATCATCCAAGGCTGAAACTGATTTAGGCAATAGTTGGTATTGCAGTTAGGCTTTGTGTTATACTGAGTTGTTTAAATTTTTAGGGTTCTGCTGCTCGAATGGACCATGAGACAGCCAGTGTTACGAACTCTAGTAATAACTATTCTGTTCCTCGCAGACTGACAAATCATCTGGGTACCAAGGTAACTGAAGATTACAAACCACAGGTCACTAATGCTACATTTTTACTAATACAATAGTCTCATTGTTTTTGCCAATAGTGCCAATATTAGCTGGATGATCAATAAGGAAAATTTGATTGCAAGAAATTATTTGAGTACCTTAAAAACTTGTGATGTTGATGCTTAATCCATTATGAAAAATAACCCTTTTAAAAGCAGTTCTTGGAATACATTACTGGAATCTGAGTCCTCAAAACAGATGGCGTTGCAAATAAAAAGTTGTGTAAGCCCTTGATGGTAATAAATGTCTGTTCATTGTCTCTATAGTGATTCAGATAATACGACGTAGAATAATGGAGAATGGAAAATGCTTGTCGTGACTAAAATATTTGAATTGAAGAATCATTGAAAATAGGAAATGTGAAGGGACTTTGAGGAGATCATCTAATATATCTCCTAGTAATGCATTAATGTTATCAAGAGCATTCTTGACAGCATGTGAAAGCTGTCTAAGCTATTGTTAAAAGCTTTAATGATAAGCAATCTCTATCAATTTTTCAGTTTTTACTATTAAAATTTTTCATATTTAACCTAAATCTCCTTAGCTGCAATTTCTTTTTTCTCAATGGAAATAGGAAGTCCTCTTTCCATCTTTTGAACCAACCATTTATATATCTGCAGTGTATTCTAAAAAGTTACTGAAAAAATAGAGATGGAGCTTGATATACAAGAGAGAGCGTACTCAAGATATACGGGCAGCATGAAGAGAAGAAAAAAGGGCAAATCTGTAACACACAGTTGAGTTCCTGAACCACTGAAATCTATACTATCTCTGGCATCAGCAGCAATACAGATATTATCAACGTGGTGTTGATCCCAGTCTTCTGGGACCTTGACATAGTATTAAGTTAAAACAGTGTTATGTTATAATTTCTGCCCTTCATTGTATGCGTGCACTAAATAGAGGTGACATTAGTTAGTGTTTGTTTGCTACATCCCATTATAAAGTGTAGAATTCCCAAAAGGTCCAGACAAGGGGAGAGCCCTGAATGCAGAGAAAGGGACTGAGCGTAGAAGGAAAAAGACAAATAGGTCCATCTTAGTGTGCTGTGGGGTAAGAAAAGCTTGAAATTAATGCATGAGAAGAAGGGAAAGCAGTAGAGATTTTAAGCATTTACAGATTCAAAAAGAGATACCTCTGTGTGTAATGTATACATAAAGTATATATATATTAGACTTTTTACTGTAATATATGTGCCACAAATCTGGAGGCCAGATTTTGATGGCTACTATAGCTTTATTCTCTGATAAAAACTTTATCTTTCAAATCTAAATAACCGTGGACTAAAGCTGCTGCTTAGAATGTTTGTAAAGAGGTGTGCATAAAGCAGACTGAACTCACTCTCATTTAAGAATCCAAGTGGATTGTCTTAATACTGTATTTGATTTTTTTCCCAAACCAGGAAGTAAGGATCTACAAACTGGAATGCTAGGCTGTCATAAAATTGGCTCCAAGAGTATTTCAGAGGATTTTGCATATGATCATGCAACTTTATAAATTTTAAGATTTCTATTGCTTCAACAATTCTAGTATTTAGAAAAATGCGTGTTGCATGTTAACACTTATTGCTTAGTCTACCCACCACTATCCATTTTTTTTGTAACTCGGTATTTGTACTCATAGAATCATAGAATAGTTTGGATTGGAATGGACCTTTAAAGGTCATCTAGTCCAACCCCCCTGCAATGAGCAGATACATCTTCAACTAGATCAGGTTGCTCAGAGCCCCATCCATCCTGACCTTGAATGTTTCCAGGAATGGAGCATCTACCACCTCTCTGGGCAGCCTGTTCCAGTGTTTCACCACCCTTACTGTAAAAATTTCTTCCTTATATCTAGTTTGAATCTACCCTCTTAGTTTAAAACCATTACCCCTTGTCCAATTGCAACAGGCCCTGCTAAGAAGTTTGTCCCCATCTTTATTTTAAGCCCTCTTTATATATTGAAAGGCCGCAATAAGGTCTCCCCAGAGTCTTCTCTTCTCCAGGCTGAATAACCCCAACTGTCTCAGCCTTTCCTCATAGGGTTGTTCCATTCCTCTGATCGTTTTTGTGGCCCTCCATGTCTTTCCTGTGATAAGGGCTCCAGAACTGGAGAAACCAAATAAAATAATTCATTGGTCTGGCAACCAGTTCAAAAATGTAGTTATTATTAGAAAACTTTGTATAACAGTCTGCAAGTCTCATTTCTTCCTTCTTAGTTGGTATATTTTAAAGAAACATACCTACTGCTTTATTGCAATTCCCTTTTCTTTATGTTGTGCTATGATTTTGAAATTTGCTGTATTCTTGACTTTCGGAGTTTGGGGTTTCTAGATAGTATCTAATACTACCTTGTTGTATTGGGTTTGCGTGGCCAGATTTTGATAGCGGGGGGGCTACAGGGGTGGTTTCTATGAGAACCTGCTAGAAGCTTCCCCTATGTCCGATAGAGTCAATGCCAGCCAGCTCCAAGACAGACCTGCTGCTGGCCAAGGCCGAGGCAATCAGTGATGGTGGCAGCACCTCTATGATAACATATTTAAGAAGGGGGGAAAAAACTGTGCAACATAAACTGCAGCCAGAGAGAGGAGTGAGAATATGTGAGAGGAACAGCTATGCAGACACCAAGGTCAGTGAAGAAGGAGGGGGAGGAGGTGCTTCAGGCACTGGAGCAGAGATTCCCCTACAGTCTGTGGTGAAGACCATGGTGAAGCAGGTTGTTCTCCTGCAGCCCATGGAGGTCCACGGTGGAGCATATATCCGCCTACAGCCTGTGGAGGATCCCATGCTGGAGCAGGTGGATGCCCAAAGGAGACTGTGACCCCATGGAGAGCCCATGCTGGAGCAGGTTTGTTGGCAGGACTTGTGACCCCTCGGGGGACCCACGCTGGAATAGTCTGTTCCTGAAGGACTGCACCCTGTGGAAAGGACCCATACTGGAACAGAGGAAGAGTGTGAGGAGTCCTCCCACTGAGAAGGAAGGAGCGACAGAGACAACATATGATGAACTGACTGCAACCCCCATTCCTCATCCCCCTGTGCCTCTCGGGGAGAGGAGGTAGAGAATTCAGGAGTAAAGTTTAACCCAGGAAGAAGGGAGGGGTGGGGGGAAGGTTTTTTAAGATTTTGGTTTTATTTCTCATTATCCTACTATGATTTCATTGGTAGTTAATTAAGCTAATTTCCCCAAGTCGAGTCTGCTTTGCCTGTGACAGTAATTGCTGAATGATCTCTCCCTCTCCTTATCTTGACCCACAAGCCTTTCATTATATTGTTCTCTCCCTTGTTCAGCTGAGGAGGGGGAGTGATAGACCTGGTGTCCAGCCAGGGTTGACCCACCACACCTTGTACATCATGTTGTTCTACTAAAAGTTCACTAAAAGAACCAAACACATTTCTCAATCTAAAGCTATTACTGAAGAAAATAGAATGCAAATACAAACCAAAT
This sequence comes from Charadrius vociferus, assembly GCF_000708025.1. NCBI lineage: Eukaryota > Metazoa > Chordata > Aves > Charadriiformes > Charadriidae > Charadrius > Charadrius vociferus. The sequence continues at coordinate 34,458 of NW_009649859.1, read as the reverse complement.
AGTGCACTGACCACTATATTATATGGCAGCCAAAGGAACCCCTCAAAAATTGCTATTTTTTAATTTGAAATTTGATTGCTCTGAATTAAATGTGTAATGCTGGTTTTTCATGACTTGATTTAGTTGGACAAATGCTTAGTACTTTATACTGTATATATTAAGTGAGCATATTTGCGTCATTGGTTTTATCCCTGTAAACTTGAAGAAAGTGCTAAATTAACTCTTCAATTTTGCATTAGCTGTAAATAATTTGGCTCATATGCAAATCATTCATCATAACAAAAATTCATTGGTTAATTTGAAATAATTTTAATGGAAAACATTAAAATATGTGTAAGATTTTTTAGCACAATGTATGTTAAAAATTAATGTAAACAGTCTTATCTTGTCTGGAGTAACTGTATTTAATGCCATACATCAAATAATTTTTCAGTGAAGAGCATCTTTTCATGAAAGTATGATTCATACAGATCATACTCTTCTGAGATAAAATTAATTTAAATTATATTCCTGCATTCCCAAACTAAAGCATTTTCATTAGTATGTTTTTTTAATCATTGTGCGCAATGGAAAGTTAGAAGACTTTGCCATTAGTCTTGCAGATTAATACAGGTAGATATAATTATCATTCTAGCCATTTAACCACTAAGTGAGATTTATTAAGATTATAAATGGTGAAGAACTAATAGTGCTTATTTAATTATCTTGAAGTAGTACAAAACTGGATGATGGATGGATTGAGAGCAGCCCTACAGAGAAGGACTTGGGGATATGAGGTATATGAGGCACAAAAAAGACATGGATCTGTTAGAGTGGGTCCAGAGGAGGGCCACAAAAATGGTCAGAGGGCTAGAACACCTCTCCTATGAGGACAGGCTGAGAGAGTTGGGGTTGTTCAGCCTGGAGAAGACTCCAGGGAGACCTTATTGTGGCCTTTCAATATATAAAGGGGGCTTCTGAGAAAGACAAAGAGAGGCTTTTTACTAGGGCCTGTAGTGACAGAAGGGGCAACAGTTTTAAACTGAAAGAGAGTAGATTTAGATTGGATTACAGGAAGAAATTTTTTACAATGTGTTGCATTAAAGGGCAAAGTAATTTAGCAGAAAATAAACCCCCTTGCATTCCAGCTTGTCCTCAGATATCAGAGGGGCTGGGGACAGCTTGGCTTAGATTCTGAGTGATGTCCAATTCAGCATTAGAAGTCCGGTCGCATTCAATGTATTGGAACTGTCATGATTACGGATGCACTAATAACACTATACACCTTCAGTCTAGTCGTGTTCCATGAACTAACATGGCCACACTTAAGGAGTTTGGTTGCATTCACTATGAACTCTCACAGCTAGATTAATGAACAGTGTAGTTTATTGAAGCAACAGATGCACAAGTTCTTTTGGATTGCCAGTGATAAAGTTACTGTCTGCAACGCACATGCAAATACTAAGAAAGTTAGTAATACAGCCTGGCTACAAACACATTAAGTCATAAAACAACTCTATAGAGATTTCTAAGTTTCCTGGGGAAGCACTTGGTATAACCAAGTGTTCGAACCTTACCCACAGGCATCCCTATGGGGGGGAAGAGAGGCTCAGCCCGTCGACTGATCCCAGAAGTCAGAGGTGGTCAGCAATGGTATCCCTCCTGACTGCAGTGGTATCTTCCCTGACCACGTTGGTATCTTCCCTCCTCTCTTAAGCTATTTTTATACTATTTTTTACCTTTTAGGTGGAGCTCGAGGGACTCTAGTCATACATACTTTTGTTATGATTGGTGTAAAATTTTCTCGCTTCACTTTTAAAGATATAGACTAGTGACAGGTGGTCACATCTTGGAGGCGGGTAGCTTTTGCGATGGAGGTGTGTTTTGGTATTATAATGCGATTATAATGAGCAAAGTTCACCCAAAGGATAGCATTTTGTCAAAAAATGACAGATCGTTGGCTCAGGGTAGCAATTAGGCAGCTTATCAGTTCTGTAAGACCTTCCAGTTCCCATCTTATCACAGAGCTTGGCCGCGGTGTCTCCACTCCTCTCCATCCCCTGTGCAATTTCTCTTAGGGTCAGAACATTAGGCTCCCCTGGTGTTACCAACATCTAAGGTTGCCTAGGGAACCTCTGTGGAACGTATACCAGCTGCACTCCACCCTGAAAGTTTCTTCAATGCTGTACCTTTCCTTAAAATGTGAATATAAGTTTAATTTCTAAGTCACCTCCAGCAGGGGGGTTGGAACTAGATGGTCTCTTCTAACCCAAACCATTTGATGGTTCTATGATTCTATGAAATTCTTGCACCATTATATAAATAAATTTTCTTTTTTGCTAATGCATGCTATTGAGAACTGTGTTTTAATTTGATATGTATTTTTTAAATGTAATTGTATTTTTAAAATCATTTGACCTGCAGGTGGAAATGGTGTATTCATTGTTATCAATGCTTGGTACTCATGATAAAGATGACATGTCAAGAACATTGCTAGCAATGTCTAGCTCCCAAGACAGCTGCATAGCCATGCGCCAGTCTGGATGTCTCCCTCTCCTCATCCAGCTTTTACATGGCAACGATAAAGACTCAGTGTTGTTAGGAAATTCCCGTGGTAGTAAAGAGGCCCGTGCCAGAGCTAGCGCAGCACTGCGTAACATCATTCACTCCCAGCCTGATGATAAGCGAGGCAGACAGGAAATCCGTGTGCTTCATCTCTTGGAGCAAATCCGTGCTTACTGTGAAACGTGTTGGAAATGGCAGGAGGCACATGAAGACAGCATGGACCAAGACAAAAACCCAAGTAAGGTTCTGTAAACTGTATAAAGATGTTTAAAAGATATTTTGAAAGCAGTGAATTTATAAAAAAATCAGCTTTAGTATGACTTCTTGTTGAATGTATATAAGGTTTCTTTTATTTTTATATTTATTCATTTATTTATGTATATTCAAGTTGAGGTAGTATCAGAAAATAGTATCTATTATAGATATGATATCTCATTTATAAACTTGTTCTTTAAATCATAGGCTTTGGTATGCTTTCCAGATATAAATCTAGTGTTTATATTTATAATCTACAAAATGAACATTAATTTCCACTCATTGCTATTTTATATTTGAATGGATAATGAAATATATCTAAACAAATAATCCCAAATTGCTCTTCATTCAGATGTGTTCAGAAGATAAAAAATTCATCTAGAAAAGGGATAGAGGACACAAATTAAATAATCTCAGTATAATGTGAACTATTATTTAGAATGTGATACATAAGAAATAGTTCAATGTTAAAATACCAGAGAAGCGACAATTTAAGTGAATTGGAGTTTTCTCACATAACAGTTGTTTTTTAATAAACAAAAAGATGTAACGTTCTGGATTACTCAAAAACCGCTTTTCTGAAGTAAGGGTGGATTGGAGTTGCCATTTTGTAAATATATGCTGTAGATATCTATATCAGAAATACTACTGAAATCAGTGGGCTCTGTTCTGGATGTTGGATTTTACTGCAAGAATCGTTTTGTAGAAATGGGTCTCTGAATAAGATGTAACAATACAATTTGTGCTTTAGGGAAAGTCTAGCTCACAGAATTATGAACTTTAAAAGTTGTTATGAAACAAAAGGCTTAATTAACCATTCATAAGGACATAACACCCAAAGAAACAGCTTTACCATAGGTGTTTTATTTTTTAATGCTGCCAGAAAATTTAAACTTCCTGATTTGTTTCACTAAGATTATTTTTCCAATTTTGTACCTAAAGTCATATTTTTTACTTAATACATACATTCAGATTTCTCCCTAAATTATTTTCCATAAAGAGTCTTTTCAGCTTCAAGTATATTTCTAGTACATATATGTACCTGGTTGCATGTGCACATATTCAAGCCTCTGTATACTCACATTTATTAGTAATGTTCTAAATTAACTGTCTGTTCTTGTGTTACTGGGAAGATACAAACCCTGAAAAAAACCGAACTTTATTTATTTTGAGATTAGATTCTCTTCGGAAAGCTTATGATCTAGACAAAATTATACACCTAAGAAATACTAATAGTTAACAATTTCCTGATCAGTGCCAGCTCCAGTTGATCATCAAATCTGTCCTGCAGTGTGTGTTTTGATGAAACTTTCATTTGATGAAGAACACAGGCATGCCATGAATGAGCTTGGTAAGACTAAATGTGTTTCTCTAACTCCTTTTGAGACACTTCCTGAAAGTGTGGACATTCCTTTCTTGTATACCTCACTGAATATGTGGCATTTTGGTTTTTTTTAACCACTAGTTTAAACTCTAATTGATGCAGTTTAAATGAACTTATAGCTAGACTATTTCCTAGTAGACGGGTTGTTATGCAAGTTACTCTTATATCTCTCATGAGCTGTGAGGTTTTGGAAGGGTATTTGTATCCTAGAAATATTTGCAATTTTAGAAGTATTGGACTTATAATGGAGACTACTTTCTGAGGGGTTTTTGCATCATGAGTTCAATGTATTGAACATTCCTGTATAACAGCCTGAATGCTTTAGTCCATCTTCAGTGAATTCTGTGCATGCAAGTTTACTTAATTTGCCACTTTTCATTATCAATGAAAAAATTATATGTATTTTTTCTGGAATAATAAGATTCAGTAATAATAATTATTAAATTAATAATTATCAGGTTTACTGAATAACCTTTTATGTATTTGGTGTGAGTTCATCAGTCAAATGGGATTTTAACTGGGTGGAATTAAAAGATGAGTGTGCTTCTTACCTCTTCATAAATGCTTCTGTTCTCATCTTCCCCCAAAATCTCAACATCGTGCTACCATAACTTTCAGCTTGTACTAAGCACACAATTCAAGATTCAGAGTCAATATTTAACAGTGTATTTAAGAAATTATTATTTACCTTTCTGAGCCTTTTGGCTTTCAGATGTTTGAGATATATTCTGTACATATGAATACAATTTATTCCTTGATGTGTGTATACTGTATTCTTGATATTAGGATTGAAATTTATTATTATTAGTAGTATTGTTTGTTTTTATTTATTTATTTTTTAAGGAGGTTTGCAGGCCATTGCAGAACTGTTGCAAGTGGATTGTGAAATGCATGGACTTACAAGTGACCACTATAGTGTTACATTAAGGAGGTATGCTGGAATGGCTCTGACAAACTTGACTTTTGGAGATGTGGTAAACAAGGTAAAAATAGAATTTCATACATACAATAATTTCAGTTCATAGCTGTGTTTGACTTGTAGTTGTCAGAAAGGTGATGAAAATCTCTGGGATAGGATATTGCATTTCTGGGATAGAATTTTGCATTTCAGCTCGACACAGAAATTCCCCCAAAATGTTTCCATTCCATCCTATTCCTAACACAGAGCACAAACTGAACGTTATATCATAAAAGTATGCTGTCAGCTTTTGTATTAAATTAAGTTAATTCTCTTTTGTCACTGAAAGTAAAGATTTTATCTATTGGGTTTATTTTTGTGTAAACAATATACTAGATCTTTCCATAACGTACCAATGATTATGGACAATTAAGGCAACCAAGATGATTGAGGGATTGGAGCATCTCCCTTATGAAGAAAGGCTGAGAGAGCTGGGACTCTTTAGCCTGGAGAAAAGAAGGCTGAGGGGAGACCTTATTACTACTTACAAATATCTAAAGGGTGGGTTGAAGGAGGATGGAGCCACACTCTTCTCGGTGGTTCCCAGTGACAGGACGAGGGGCAATGGGTGCAAGTTGGAACATAGGAAGTTCCGTTCCAACACATAGAAAAACTTCTTTGCAGTTAGGGTGACAGAGCAGTGGCACAGGCTGCCCAGGGAGGTTGTGGAGTCTCTTTCTCTGGAGATTTTCAAAACCGGCCTGGATGCAGTCCTGAGTAATGTGCTCTAGGCAATCCTGCTTTAGCAGGGGAGTTGGACTAGATGATCTCTAGAGGTCCCTTCCAACTCTGAAAATTCTGTGATTCTGTGACAATAGATTTTTCTGAAGATTTTGAACTAAACCTGGTAATTTAGTCAAATTTTGTAAAGTTATCACTTACTTACTAATATTATTACTGTCTGACAAATTTTTGCAAACCTCTTCAGCCTGGATCCTCTTTCTTAAATGTTTGGAGCATGTCTGGCTCATAATGGGTGCTAATTCAAATGACTGGAGAAAATAGATTCCCTAATTTCTATCAAGGATTTTGCTGTCAAAAGATACAAAGTTTTAATAATTTCTTGCCCCAGAGTTTTCCAAGACATGGACCTTCAAATAACTTCATTCTGACAAGACTTTTATCTTTCTACTCTAATGGAAGACACTTCAAGAGTGAATGAAAATTCCATCCCAACAAGCAGGAACTTAAGCAAAAATGCCAGAAGGCCTGCATGGCTGAACAAAAGAGCTCCTGACAAAACTCAGATATGAAAAGGAAGTATACAGAAGGTGGAAGCAGAGACAGTTAACCTGAAAGGAATATAGAGACACTGTCTGAGCTTGCAGAGATGCCAAAGACCACCTCGAGTTGAATCTAGTGAGGGATGTCAAAGGCAACAAGAACGGCTTCTATAAGTACGTAGGTGACAAAAGGAAGACTACGGAAAATGTGGGCGGGACTGGCCACTGAAACAAACGACAGATGCTCTCCCCCATCTCTCTCTCGAAGGAGAGGAGGGAGAGAGGGGAAGAGACTTATGAGTTT
>NW_009649859.1:25460-27751 GCF_000708025.1 Charadrius vociferus | reverse complement strand
GCAGGCACTGGGAAAGTCCCAGACTGGACTCAGCGATGAACAGGAGCTGGATTCCAGATCTGGACTCAGGAATGCACAGATCTGGATCAAAGGCAGACGAACAGAGTCCTCCTCAGAGTCAGCCATTGAAGAAAGAGGGCTGACCCTTTGATCCCTCAGTTTTTATACTGAGCATGAGGCAGATGGGATAGAATACCTGTTGGTCAGTTTTGGGCTGCCTGTCCCGTCCGCTCCTCCCCACAGATGTGATCCCTCTCCGCTTTTCCACTTCTGACCCTCCAACATGGCAAATAACAAAGTTAGCTGGCCTTGGTTGTTATAGCAATAAGTATAAGCAGGAGCCTCTCTACATACCATTCCTTGGCATAATTATAAAGAATCAGGTCTTATCTCTCTGAGAACAAACAGTGTCTCAACAATATGTTGTTAATTTCAGAGAGTTCAGTTAGTTAGAAGAGGCTTAGCTGCAAAGTAAAATTACTGAACAGAAAATTGGTTCTGTTTTACCTAAAAGCTGGACAGCCACCTAATGTGTCATTTAATACTCTATTTATTTTCTTTTTTCTCCTGATTCCTAACAGGCTACATTATGTTCTGTGAAGGACTGCATGAGAGCTCTTGTAGCAGAACTGAAGTCTGAAAGTGAAGACTTGCAGCAGGTACTTCCTTCTGAGATTAAATCTTTCCTTGGCTTGCACATTTCCATCATCTTGCATCCCTTCAATTTCATCGAGTTGTATTAAAATGTTGTATAAAAATGTTGTATTTCTGCTCCCCTTTCTTTCTGCTCATTTGGCCTCTCCATGAGTTATTTTTACGCTTAAATTTGTATCTTCTTTCATGACACTGGCTGAGTATGAGCCAGCAGCGTGCCCAGCTGGCCAAAAAGGCCAATAGTATCCTGGCTTGTATCAGAAATAGTGTGGCCAGCAGGGCTACGGAAGTGATTGTCCCTCTATACTCAACACTGGTGAGGCCACACCTCGAATACAGTGTTCAGTTTTGGGCCCCTCACTACAAGAAAGACATTGAGGTGCTGGAGTGTGTCCAGAGAAGAGCAACGAAGCTGGTGAAGGGCCTGGAGAACAAGTCTTAGGAGGAGCAGCTGAGGGAACTAGAGTTGTTCAGTGTGGAGAAAAAGAGGCTGAGGGGAGACCTTATCGCTCTCTACAACTACCTGAAAGGAGGTTGTAGTGAGGTGGGTGTTGGTCTCTTCTCCAAGTAACAAGTGATAGGACAAGAGGAAATGGCCTCAAGTTATGCCAGGGAAGGTTTACATTGGATATTAGGAAAAATTTCTTCACCAAAAGGGTTGTCAAGCATTGGAACAGGCTGCCCAGGGAACTGGTTGAGTCACCATCCCTGGAGGTATTTGAAAGACATGTAGATGTGGTGCTTAGGGACATGGTTTAGCGGTAGACTTGGTAGTGTTAGGTTAACAGTTGGACTTGATGATCTTAAGGGTTTTTTCTAACCTAAATGATTCTATGATGCTATGATTCTATGATTTTTAATGCTCCGTTCATAGATTGCTTTCTCTTTTTTCAATTAGGCTATTTCTTTGAAATGTTCCCTCCTTCCCAGTCTAATTCTCTTTTTTTTTGGTACTCATTCTTATGTTGTCTTGTCAGCATTAATCGTGATGCAAAGTTTGTACCTGTATTTGTTCTGTAAATTATGAAGTACAACTTTGTGGTTATAAAAATGCTTAACTCTGGGTCAAATTCTGTTTTCTGACCAATATGTGTATATATATAATCTATAAAACTAACTTTTATGACACTGATCTGTTAGTGGAAGTTCAGTTTTCAAGATAAATTTGAGCAATCTGAGATTCATTGATTTAGTTTACTAGTGATAGTGTTAATGTGTGGACAGACCCAGACGCAGACCAATATGGTCAATGCTGAAGCCCCTTTATTAAAATACTTAAGCCATTATATACTTTTTACTACAACGTAGGCTAGCTCTGCGGCTTGTGCTCATTGGTTTCTAGACTTATACACACAAACTATTATTGGTTAAACACAGCTGTAACTTATCTACACTTTGTTACTATTTCTGCCAAGTCAGTCTTTTAATTAATACACATTCCGCATCTGTTGGGGAGTAGCAGTAGTTTCAGTGTCAGCACATGATTTCCTCCTTCATGTTGACCTTCAGTACGTGTCCGTTGTTTTCCAAGAAGTTTCCCACATTTCCCCCTTTTTGTTTTTCAATTAAAAATGCCGAGTTTATCGTCTTCTGCAGGGCCCTTTGCAGACAAGAGTATAAACACGGAATAATTAATG
>NW_009649859.1:12795-21975 GCF_000708025.1 Charadrius vociferus | reverse complement strand
CAGACCAATATGATCAATGCTGAAGCCCCTTTATTAAAATACTTAAGCCATTATATACTTTTTACTACAACGTGGGCTAGCTCTGCGGCTTGTGCTCTTTGGTTTCTAGACTTATACACACAAACTATTATTGGTTAAATGCAGCTGTAACTTATTATCTACATTTTGTTACTATTTCTGCCAAGTCAGTCTTTTAATTAATACACATTCCGCATCTGTTGGGGAGTAGCAGTAGTTTCAGTGTCAGCACATGATTTCCTCCTTCATGTTGACCTTCAGTACGTGTCCGTTGTTTTCCAAGAAGTTTCCCACATTAATGGACTAGGATTACCCTGAGGGTTAATGCAGTATTGTGGCATCTGAGGCTCCTCCTACACTAGCAACAAATAAATAATAGACTAATAACAGTAGAGGAACCTATACTTCAAAAGAGAATCTGTATGACACTTGTAAGGTTGTTCTCTTAGTACATATATACCCACTTTTACACCAGCACCTCCTAGAGAAACTTTGTTCAAGTGTTAGCAAAGTGTTTGGTGTTAAACCAGCATGTCTCTTCCAGTGTGTCATGCTGTGTAAAGAAAAACACCCTGTAAATAAACAGTCTTTTCTAAAATCTTATAAAGTGCTTAGGGTGATCCTGAAAGTTGAGAGCACAGAACTGTTATTCAGTGATGTGGAAGTTAAAAATATTAAATATGAAATTATAATCCACTTTAATAAATAGGTAATGTAAACAAATCAGAACAGCTTTTGGAAAGGAAAACCCTCTTTTCCTCGTAGTTTGAGTGAATCATCAGAAAACAGATAAAAGAACAATTTTAAGTAAAATTGAATTTATATCTTAAGACACTGTTGACAAAAATAATTTCCCCAATAGTTGAGAAGCTAAGTAATTATGGTTGAGAAAATAGTTAAAATTACAATAAAGGATACTGGGTACAGTCTCTGATTTGTTATTAGGACAGATATTAAGTATATTTAGTACTCCTGAAAAGGAAGTCAGGTGCGGGGTGCCAGTGTTGTATAATTATTTAGATTCATCAAGATTAAAGAGGACTGTGAGGAAGTCCAGAAGTGTGTAAAACATTTTAAAATAAGCAGCACAGGCAATCATTATTTAAATGGAAAGTACTGTATGTTTGAAGAAGTAAATGCAACTGTTCATATGCATTACTACTTTTCTGAATGGTTGCAGTTCATTTAAAACACAAGCTTGAAATCACTGCAGTGACAAGTCAACAAAATGCAGCAAGTGTTTAAAAAGCAAAGAATAATTTGCAATAGATGAATTTCTTAGGGAGGGCCGAATCCGGTATCCCAACAGAGGCAAGGCTGTTACGGCTCTATTACCCCCAGATCCAACCATTAGTGAGGATGAAAATGTATTTCTAGTAGGCACACACACACAGAGTACATGTATACACCACATATATACATAGGTACATAGCTGGCCTCAAAGATCACAGATGGACATGCAAAACACTCCCACAAGCCTTATCCTGCTCCCCTCACTGGTTGAGTGGGATGGAGATCCAGTAGTGAGAATATATATATGCATATGTGTAAGGTGGATCCCTCCAGCAGCTGGGCTCAGACACTCAGTCCGCCCAGTAGCTGGCTCCTGGATCCCAGTCTCCCCAGTTGCTGGCACCTGGACATAGGAGCCCCTGAGACCACAGCCTTACTTCAGTTGCTGGTACAGACTGTCTCTCTCTCGCGTGCACACACACGCAGAGCTGGACAGGACTTTCCAAGTCCCAATAGTTGACCCCCCTGTGCTCTTGCCCCTAGAGACACACAGGCACTCACACAGACAGAGCTGACCCTTAGAAACCCACTCACCCCCTTGCTCCCAAGCCACTTCGCCTATTCACCAGCTAGTCCGGCTTGATATTTGCTAGTGCTCATACCTGCACTTGTTCCTGTTACTGTCACCACAGACACATGGGCCCCTATGACACTCACCCAGGGAGTCAGAAAGTTAGAGTTAGAAAGGAATTTAATAAGAAGATAGGACAGACGCAGGAAGAAGAATATGCATGAGAGAGATCAAGTGCAGGGTGTAGCCAGAGAAACATATCAACTAGTAAGCTATTTATATGCAACCAGCCCCTCTTATCACATCATTTCTCTATTTTCCTACACTTGTTTCTCCTCAAATCACCTAGATTTCTCCTTTTCCCCTCCTTTGGTTCCTCCTCTAAACATCCCATAATAAGTCCTGTGCAATCCTGAGATGCTCTTCCCTTGCATCCCATAACGTGTCCTTTACCCCAGGGCAGTAACTCCTCTCAGTCTGAAAGGTGCTTCAGGGAGTGCTCACCTTGATGGGTTTCACACTTGGATAACAGGGCTGATGGCTCTCTTGGGACAGCCTTGGGAGTGTCCTGGACAGGGGGTCCCTTCCTCTGAGTCCTTATTTTGGGTTCCTGCCTGCCATTGTGCATCCCTGTGCTCCTCTGGGCTTCTGCAAATGGGCCTGTGATGGGCCTGGGAGGAGCTGGGGCAGGGTATTATTTGGGTCCCCCACCTTCCATTGCCTCTCTGAGCTCCTTTGTGGGTGCGCAGATGAGCTTTTATCGCATAACCTAACAAGGTTATACACTTTTGTGACAATGAGAACATCCATAGATAACTATTCTATCAAATATATTTTAATGAGGGATATACATACTTACAGCTGTCCATAAATGGATGGAGTTAAATATTTAATGACCGTCCAGTGTCTTGACAGTTGCACTTTACTTTGAAGAATATCAGTCTAGCTGCTGCCAAGGACAAGAACCTAGGCTGAAAGGCTACCCATCTTTGACAGAAAACTATTCTGATTATAAAAGACATAGTGTATTCAAAGAGCTTGATAAACATTAATAAATGTAATCATATCATACCTCTGAGGGACAGGTTAGTATGATGTCCTATTTTACAAGTGGAAAAGCTGAGGAAAAAGATTATAAAAATATCTCTTCTGAGACTGCATAATAAGTCTACGGCAGACATCAGAGTAGAGCACAAAGCTGAGTTTTTGGTCGAATTTTTCAGCCAGTGTGGAAAGCAGGGAACCTGCTTTCAAATCTTTATTTATTTTATACACAAAAGCCAGTACCTTTGATCAAACTTCATATTGAAATCTTAGGACAGTCTAGCTGGCAATAGAAAAAACAGTGAATGTCAGCAAAAAAAGGTAGTTCAGCAGCTGAACATTGACATTGTTAATGAATTCTATAGTGTTCCAGAAATCCAGAAAGAAATGCTGATAACCTACTAAAGGAGCAGCTATTTTGAGATACGTTTTTTTTCTTTCATTTTTTGCAGGTGATTGCAAGTGTTTTGAGGAACTTGTCCTGGCGAGCGGATGTAAACAGTAAAAAGATTCTACGTGAAGTTAGAAGTGTGAAAGCATTGATGGAATGTGCTTTAGAAGTTAAGAAGGTATCATATATAAATGATTATGAGATAAATTTTTGAGAGATTGCATTAATTTTACACAAAATACAAATATTGTTATCCTTTTTTGACACAAATATTTGCAGTATTTCAGGTACTTTCCTTTGAAAAGAATTGCTTTGAGTTAACGGGGCAGCAGATCACAAGGTAGCAATGACATCTGAGAACTACTAGTGTTTCTGTAATTTTATTTACAAGGGTTGATAGCTTTCACTCTTCAGTTTCATGAGCTGTGCTGTTCCAATAGCCTTTTTTATAATTGCAGTTTTAATAAAACCATCTTCTGATTTTGTGAATGTGTCATTCTAGAGATGTCTACTTGATATTCCAACAGGATTACATTCTATCACAGTGTCCCCTGCCAGCTAATCTACGAACTTTTTACTGTTATGGTAGCTGACAAGTATTGTGGCGCATACTTCAGAAGCTTTCTGTCAAGCAATAGCAAATCCATAGCTGAGGAAAGGAGAGAGAAGCAAACAAAAGTAGTTATGTTTTCACTGCTGCTTGCCTCTAGTTTATCAGCACAGAAAGCAGAGCCTGAAACACACTTGTTTCTCATTTGTCAAACTATGCAGTGAACTGGAAAGAAGCTAAATTCCATGGTCGATTAATTCTGTTATTTACAAATCTGGATTAGAATAAGTGAGGCAGTTTGTGTTACTGAGCTTTTAGACTGCGTGCAGGTTCAGCTAATTATTTTTTTTGGTTTTTCTTGGTTCACATTTTCAAAGCTATCTTTGCATCCATGAGAGCTAGAAAAACATGTTTGTCACTACCACCTTGAAGCTAACTTACATACTTCTGAGAGCTTATGATCAATAGTTGAAAATTCTCTAATTCTGTCATTTTATTATTCTCCTAGGAATCCACCCTAAAAAGCATTTTGAGTGCCTTATGGAATTTGTCAGCACACTGTACTGAGAACAAAGGTGATATATGTGCTGTTGATGGTGCTCTTGCATTTCTAGTTGGTACACTGACATACCAGAGCCAAACAAACACTTTAGCCATCATAGAAAGTAGAGGAGGAATACTAAGAAATGTTTCTAGCTTAATTGCCACTAATGAGGACCACAGGTGAATATACTTTCTATTTTTCTGAGTATCAGTAGTGGTACCAAAAGTATATTTAATAGTTTGTATGAGCAAGTCTTAATATGAATGCATATTTTAAGTATAGTAATTAAGCATTCATTTTTTAATGGATTTGATAAGGCAAGTATTTAATTTAGATAACGGGAATATGCAAAAGCATTCATAGATTTGCTGCTTGTTAAATGATGAATTATACTAAAAGCTTTTCCTGGAAAGAGAGAGGAAATTTATAAGTTATCAGCTGTAGGAAACTACCTGGAATGGCTTATATGGAGAGGATAGCGTGGGAGCACACTGTTCATATTTGTATAGGATTTGATTAACATTCAGATGAAAACTTGAGGAAAAAATAAGATAAATTTGCACTGAAGAATTCATCATTATCCTTACTATGGTTCAAACTTGCCTATAGCATAATAGGTTTTTGTTTTGCTTTGTCTCTTATCCTTTTGAAATGCCACTTACCGATTTTTGTTTTCAATCACTCAACACCAGGCAAATCTTGAGAGAGACCAGCTGCTTACAAACCTTGTTACAGCATTTGAAGTCACACAGTTTGACAATAGTCAGTAATGCGTGTGGGACCCTGTGGAATCTTTCTGCACGAAATGCAAAAGATCAGGAGGCGCTGTGGGACATGGGAGCAGTGAGCATGCTCAAAAATCTCATTCACTCAAAACACAAAATGATAGCAATGGGCAGTGCTGCAGCTCTAAGAAACCTGATGGCAAATAGGCCAGCAAAATATAAGGATGCCAACGTTATGTCTCCAGGATCAAGCTTACCATCTCTTCATGTTAGAAAACAAAAGGCACTGGAAGCAGAATTAGATGCTCAGCATTTATCAGAGACCTTTGACAACATAGATAATTTAAGCCCAAAAGCACCTCACCATAATAAGCAGAGACATAAGCAAAATATATACAATGAGTATGTTTTGGATTCCAGTTGACATGATGATGGGATTTGCAGATCAGAGAGTTTTAATACTAGGCATATGACTGTACTTTCACCATATTTAAATGGTACAGTATTGCCTGGCTTCTCTTCCTCTAGTAGAGGAAACATAGAAAACTCTCAATCTGAGAAAGACAGAAGTCTCGATAGGGATGGAGCAGTAGGTTTAAATAGCTGTCATCCAGCTACAGAGATTACTGGGAACTCTTCTAAGAGAATAGGAATGCAGATTACTGCTACATCTCAGATTGCCAAAGTTATGGAAGAAGTAACAAGCATGCATATTCTACAAGAAGACAGAAGTTCTTGTTCCACCTCTGAAATGCACTGTTTGCCAGAAGACAGAAATGTTCCAAGAAGAACAGGTGCTGCCCATACTCATTCAAATACATACTTTGCTAAATCTGAGAATTCAAACAGGACATGTCCAATGCTTTATACAAAAATGGAATACAAGAGAGCTTCAAATGATAGTTTAAATAGTGTCAGCAGCAGTGATGGCTATGGTAAAAGAGGCCAAACGAAACCTTCCATTGAATCTTACACAGAAGATGATGAAACGAAATTTCATAGTTATGGTCAATACCCAGCTAACTTGGCACATAAAATACATAGTGCAAATCATATGGATGACAATGATGGAGAGCTAGACACTCCTATTAATTATAGTCTTAAATACTCAGATGAACAGTTAAATTCTGGAAGGCAAAGTCCCTCTCAGAATGAAGGATGGGCAAGGCCTAAGCATATAATAGATGATAAAATAAAACAAAATGAACAAAGGCAGTTAAGGATCCAAAATACAACTTATTCCATGTACACCGAAAGTGGAGATGATAAGCACATGAAATATCAGTCACCTTTTGGACAGCAAGAGTGTGTTTCTTCTTTTAGATCAAAAGAATCCAATGGTTCAGAGCAGAGCAGAGTAGGCTCAGCTCTTGGAATGAATCAGAAAACAAACCAGTCCTTGTGCCAGGTTGATGATTATGACAATGATAAGCCAAACAACTATAGGGAAAGCTACTCTGAGGAGGAACAACACAAAGAGGAAGAAGACGGACCAACCAATTATAGCATAAAGTACAATAAAGAGGAACATCATGTTGATCAACCTATTGATTATAGTCTAAAATATTCAACAGAAGTTCCTCCCTCTTCTCAGAAGCCATCTTTTACTTTTTCAAACAGTTCATCAGTGCAAAGCACTAAAACAGACCATATTTCCTCAAGCTGTGGGAACATATCAAACCCTTCAGGTAGTTCGGAGAGACAGAATCAGCTTCACCCAAGTTCTGCACAGAGTAGAAGCAGTCATGTTCAAAAGACTGCCTCCTGTAAGACTCCCTCTATTAATCAGGAAACTGTACAAACTTACTGTGTGGAAGATACACCAATATGTTTTTCAAGGTGTAGCTCTTTGTCGTCTTTGTCATCAGCTGAAGATGAAATAGGACGTGATCAATCCACACATGTGACAGATGCTAATAACACATTACAGATAGCAGAACTAAAGGAAAACAATGGAATTCTGTCTACAGAAGGTGCAGTAAGTGAAGTTGCATCATCTCAGCACATCAGAACAAAACCTAGTAGACTTCAGACTCCTAGTTTATCTCCTTTCGACACTTCTAGGCATAAAGCTGTTGAATTTTCTTCAGGTGCCAAATGTCCCTCAAAGAGTGGTGTGCACACTCCTAAAAGTCCACCAGAACATTATGTGCAGGAGACTCCACTCATGTTTAGCAGATGTACTTCTGTAAGTTCCCTGGATAGTTTTGAAAGCCATTCAATTGTTAGTTCAGTTCAAAGTGAGCCTTGCAGTGGAATGGTAAGTGGTATTATAAGTCCCAGTGATCTTCCAGACAGCCCTGGACAAACAATGCCTCCAAGCAGAAGTAAAACTCCACCCCCTGCTCAAGGAGCTCAAGTAAAGAGGGAAGTAGCTAAAGGCAAAGTACCTAATGCAGAAAAGAGAGAGTCTGGTCCTAGACAGGTAGCTATAAATGAAGCTGTTCAAAGAGTTCAGGTACTGCCAGATGCTGATACATTATTACATTTTGCCACAGAAAGTACACCAGATGGATTTTCTTGCTCTTCTAGCCTAAGTGGTCTGAGTCTTGATGAACCATTTATACAGAAAGATGTAGAGTTAAGAATAATGCCTCCTGTACATGAAAATGAACATGGAAATGAAGCAGAACCTGAACAGCCAGATGATATAAAGGATAACCAAGAGAAGAAATCGGAGAAGCCTACTGAAGCAGAACAAGACATTATGGATGATTCTGATGATGATGATATTGAAATATTGGAAGAATGTATTATTTCTGCAATGCCAACAAAATCTTCACGTAAAGCCAAAAAGCCTTCTCAAGCATCTGCTTCAAAAATACCTCCTCCTGTAACCAGAAAGCCAAGACAATTGCCAGTTTACAAACTTTTGCCTTCATCAACTGGATTGCAATCCCAAAAGCATGTGACTTTTACACCTGGAGATGATATGCCATGGGTATATTTTGTTGAGGATACACCAATAAATTTTTCAACAGCTACATCTTTGGGTTACCTTACAATAGAATCACTAACAAATGAGTTGGCCAATGTAGAGAATGTGAGTACAAGGGCAGAGTCAGGGGAATTTGAAAAGAGAGACACCATTTCTACAGAAGGTATAAGTACAGATGATTCTCAGAGAGCAAAAAGCTCAACTAGGACTGCCCCTGGACTGGATGATGACAAAACAGAAGAGGGTGATATTCTGGCCGAATGTATTAACTCAGCTATGCCAAAAGGAAAAATTCACAAACCTTTCAGAGTGAAGAAGATAATGGATCAAATTCAACAAGAGTCTTTATCTGTAAGTAACAAAAATCAGTCAGAATGTGATAAAAAGAAGCCAACATCACCAGTAAAGCCCATTCCCCAAAAGAATGAATATAGAGCATGTGTAAGAGAAAACACAGAGCCTAAAAGCTATATTAATAATGAAAGAAGCTATTCAGAGAACAGAGGCACAAAGAAACAGAATCTTAAAAATAATTCAAGGTATTTTATTGACAAACTTCCAAATTATGAAGAGCGTGTAAAAGGAAGCTTTGCATTTGATTTCCCTCATCATTACACGCCTATTGAGGGAACTCCTTATTGTTTTTCACGGAATGATTCCCTAAGTTCTTTAGATTTTGATGATGATGATGTTGACCTTTCAAGGGAGAAGGCAGAACTGCGAAAAGGAAAAGCAAAGGAAACAGAAACTGAAGACTGCACTAATACAGAACAGTCTTCAAATCGGCAACCAAGTAATAGGACACAAGTTTGTCAAAAGTACCAAACAGGCAGAAGCCAACCTGAAACTTTCTGTCAATCAACTAAAGATATTCCAGACAGTGGAACAGTTACAGATGAGAAAAGGCAGAATTTTGCTATCGAAAACACACCTGTATGTTTTTCTCACAATTCATCTCTTAGTTCCCTCAGTGATATTGATCAAGAAAACAACAACAAAGAAAGTGAACCTGTAAAACAAACTGAGGCTCCTGATTCACAGATAGAATTAAATAGACCACAGATTTCTGGTTATGCCCCTAAATCATTTCATGTTGAAGATACTCCTGTATGTTTCTCTAGAAACAGCTCTCTCAGTTCTCTTAGTATTGACTCAGAAGATGATCT
>NW_009649859.1:1059-12772 GCF_000708025.1 Charadrius vociferus | reverse complement strand
AATGCATTAGTTCTGCTATGCCTAAAAAGAAAAAACCCTCAAAAGTAAAGAGTGAAACTGAAAAAAATAATTCCAGAAATATGGGTGATATATTGGCAGAAGATTTAACACTGGATTTGAGAGTGATACAGAGGCCGGATTCAGAACATGGTTTCTCACCTGATTCAGAGAACTTTGATTGGAAAGCTATACAAGAAGGTGCAAATTCTATAGTTAGTAGCTTGCACCAAGCTGCAGCTGCTGCATCACTGACTAGACAAGCTTCATCAGACTCTGACTCTATCCTTTCATTAAAATCTGCTATTTCTATAGGGTCACCTTTTCATCTTACCCCAGATCAAGAAGAAAAGCCTTTTACTAGTAATAAAGGTCCAGGAATTCTTAAACCAGGAGAGAACGGCACATTGGAGTATAAAAAAACAGAATCTGAAAATAAGGGAATCAAAGGAGGAAAAAAAGTATATAAAAATATAATTACAGGAAAAGCTTGTTCCAATTCAGAAGTTTCAAGCCAGGTAAAGGAACCACAGCAAACAAGTATGACTTTAATTTCACGTGGTAGGAAAATGATTCATATTCCGGGAGTTCGAAATAGTTCCTCAAGTACTAGTCCTGTTTCCGAAAAAGGTCCCCCACTAAAAAATACAAACTCGAAGAGTCCCAGTGAAGGCCAAAGTTCTGTTAGTTCTCCAAGAGGAGTCAAGTCATCAGTGGAATCCGAGTCATCTCCTGTAAATAGGCAACCATCTCAACAGAGCAGATCAAATAAAGGACCTTCTAGATCAGGATCTAGAGACTCCACTCCTTCTAGACTTCAACAGCAGCCATTAAGCAGGCCTCTGCAACCTCCAGGCCAAAACTCAATTTCCCCAGGAAGAAAAGGTATAAGTCCTCCCAACAAACTGTCTCAGTTGCCAAGGACATCATCTCCTAGTACAGCTTCAACTAAGTCTTCAGGAAGAATGTTATATACAGCACCAGGCAGGCAGATGAGCCAGCAAAACCTTACAAAGCAAACTGCCTTACCTAAGAGTAGCAGTGGCATTTGTACAAGTGAGTCTGCTTTAAAAGGATTAAACCAAATTCTCAATAGTGGTGGATCAGACAAAAGGGCTGAACTATCCAGAATGTCATCCACAAAATCTAGCAGAAGTGAATCTGACAGATCTGAAAGACCTGTTCTTGTTCGTCAGTCAACTTTTATTAAAGAAGCTTCGAGTCCAACTCTAAGACAGAAATTAGAAGAGTCTGCTTCATTTGAATCTCTGTCTCATTACAGGCCAGGTTCTCCAACTAGGTCCCAAATACAGACTCCAGTTTTAAGTCCATCTCTTCCCGACATGTCTTTATCCACTCATTTAACTGCCCAGACTAGTGGTTGGCAAAATTTACCCCCTAATCTGAGTCCTTCTGTAGAATATGATGGGAGACCAGCAAAATATCATGACATAGCTTGTTCTCATTCTGAGAGTCCATCTAGATTGCCAATCAATAGATCAGGAACATGGAAGCGTGAACATAGTAAGCATTCCTCGTCGCTTCCTCATGTAAGCACTTGGCGAAGAACTGGAAGTTCTTCCTCAATTCTGTCAGCTTCTTCAGAATCCAGCGAAAAGGCAAAAAGTGAAGATGAAAAGCGACATGGAAGTTCTGTTTCTAGACACAAACAAAGTAAAGAAAGTCAAGCACCAGCAAAAGGTACTTGGAGAAAAATAAAAGAAAATGAAATTCCTCAAATAATGAATGATCCTCAGTATTCTTCCCCAGGTGCAATAAATGACTCTGATTCCAAAACTCTAACTTATCAGATGGCATCATCTGTCTCGAAGACAGAGGATGTGTGGGTGAGGATAGAGGACTGCCCTATTAATAAACCTCAATCTGGAAGATCCCCAACTGGAAATACCCCCCTTGATATTGACAGTGTTTCAGAGAAAGGGAGTGTGAATGACAAAGATTCTAAAGAGATTTATGAAAAACAAAATCCAGGGAATGGAAATGTTCCTGTTCATACCATTGGTTTAGAAAATTGTCCAAACTCTTTCTTTCATTTAGACAGTCCAGACAAGAAAGGAACAGAAGCAAAACCTGTACAGAATAATCCTGTTCCTGCACCAGAAAATAATGAAAGTACTGTTAGTGAGCGTACAACATTCAGTTCCAGTAGGTCAAGCAAACATAACTCCCCCAGTGGTACTGTTGCAGCAAGAGTGACTCCTTTCAACTACAGTCCAAGTCCCAGGAAAAGTATTGCAGACAACAGTTCTGCTCGGCCATCACAAATACCAACGCCAATAAATAACAGCACAAAGAAACGTGACTCAAAGACTGAAAATACAGTCTCCAGTGAAACTCATAGTCCTAAACATCATTCTGGGTCTTACCTGGTGACTTCTGTTTAAGTGCATCAAAAAATAAATGCAATCGATGTATTATATACAGCAGCTATTTAGAAATTTTGTTTCAAATGAAACTTTAAAAGACTGTTGGTTTTATTTGTTGTTTTTATCTTTTGTAAATAGGTTTGATTCTTGTCAGAGGGTCCTTGTTCTGGAAGCCATATTTGATAGTATACTTTGTCTTCACCGGTAATATTTTGGAGGAATGCCTAATTGACAGATGGGAATAAAATTGCTATTGCAATTATATTTGTACAGTATGTTTATCATATTTAATTAGCATCCCATCCCATAATCCTTTAAACATTGCTTGTCTTGAAATCATGACCATTACAAATAGAGATGATACAGTCATAGTGCTTTATCAATTGTTTATGGATTACAGACTGACTAAACTACATCAGGGAAGAACTGGTATTATTTATGCAAAAAAGTAACTCAGTTTTAGTATTTGTGAGTCCTTCTAACACAATAATTAATCATGTGACTGTGAAATTCACAGTACTATGGTTTCTGCTGAACAAGCTTTACCAGCCTGCTTTTCTGCATGAATAGACCTGATGGTTCATTTTCTGAAGTAATGATTAACATTTCTGCGGTCACATAATGTGCGTAGATAGTTATGGTGTAATAATTTACACTTTCTTTGTGCTCCACAAAAAAACAGACAATTGTGTAACTGTAAAAGCTTGAACAAAATTATTTTACCTGAACAAGATTTTATCTTAAAGTAAGTAGAATTTTTTTGCCAAGTTTACTTGTTATATATGCTGGTACTTGAGGTAGGGTGGCTGCTCTTCTATTAATGAGACATGGGTGATGTCTCAACAGAGACTAAAATGAACATTTCAGAATAAATTATTACTATATGTAAATTGTATGTGATACTTCTGCATTACATAAAACCACAGTATTTTATTTTGAGATGTCACCTTATAATGTGTTGTATAATGCACTTACGCTTAAGGCCTGATCCAGCAGAATCTTGCATCTCAGATATTCACTCTTCTTTATCACTGACAAATGGCTGTTGTAGAATGCTTATAACCACTGCAGGATTGGCCCTAGGTCTTCTGTACTATATTTGTAATTGAGACAGTTTCACACATCTCAGGAGCATAACAAGGCTAAAAGCAAGGTATTTCCAGAAGCCAAGCAGTATAACTGTTTTCACAACTGCAAGCCTGAAACATTATCAGATTTTTTTAAAAAAATATATATATTGTTTTATAAATATTACTTTTAATTGGGGAAAATAATGTAGAATGTGAAATAGAGACTATAAGATGAAACTTTAATTCTATTTTAAATCTTAATGTATTATTTATTTATTTTTAAAATATGATCAAGGGAAAATATTGCAAAAATCCTATGGCAAGAAATTTGTTATCAGAGTAGAAAAAGTTTTATATGAAACCAGGACATTCGCTGCTTCAAGCCTTTTTGATGTGGATATGGCTTGTGCTAAAAACTTCACAAAATATAGCCTCAATTTAGATGAGATTTGGTTCAAGGTAGAAACGCTTAGGAAAGAACATAACATTTGATATTTTGTGCATGATTGAATGAACCATGAAATGGTATCTCAGTTTTGTTGTATCTTAACTTGACTATTCTAAAGTTAGCATTCTAAGTAATTGGTAATCAGGATTCAAAATGCCCTAATTTCAGGAAGCACTGAAATAGAGCAATTTAACTTTATGGTGTCTTTTACACAGTTGCAGGCTGTATCACTACTGTGGCTTTTGTACTTCATCTGATTTTGAAATGAATTTATTTTTATCTTAAATTCAGCATATGTCATGCACTGTTTATGAACAGAAATGAGATACTATCAGCAGACAAATCAATTTAGATTAGTTTAAAAGCCAATACAAAAATATCTTTTTTGAAGAATTGGTATCTTATTTGTTCTTTTGTCTCCTGTCAAATTTGCTTGTACATGTGCCATACTTCTGTATCATCTGGTGAATCTGTAAACAAACAGCACTCTTCATGTTAGCATTTAAAATATTTTCTATATAGTAGTCCTCACAAAACCTTTGATATGAATGTTATTGCCCTTTTAAAGATTAAATAGAGACAGAGATAGATTATACTATTTGTTCAAAGTCAAGACTTTGCATTGGAGTAGAATACAGAACACCATCACCGTGTTTAAAATGCAAGAAAATTTTTCTTATAAATGATGTGATTTTTTTTTTGTGCTGGGTTTTTAACTATTAATTTCAAGGTATACCACGTAATCCAGGATTGTCAGTTGACATCAGCTTTACATCTACATCCTGTTGATTTAAGACTTTAAAGTTAAATTGAATCCATATAAAGAAATTCTGATTTCAGTTTTATAACTAAATAATTGTATGCGTATCAAACACCAGAATGTCTTTGAAAATTATAATGGCTTCTCTAGGTAGTCTTGAAGGTACTTCATGATCATTATAATTAGGAAATTTCTCTTAATATCCTCATAACTAGCCTATATTTGTAGCAAATATAGGTAAAATAAACTTTCCAATAATAAGGGTAGTGAAACACTAAAATATGCTGCCCATGGGAGTTGTTAAATTTTCATTATAGAAGTTTTAAGAGGTTTAGCAAACATCTCTCTGGGATGGACTTTAATATATTTCATATTGCCTGTATGCAGAGAGATGGGCTTAGGTGACCTTTTGAAATCCCTTCCAGACCTACATTTCTCTGATTCTATGTCTAAAATGCTTAGTACCCATTAAGAGCCTTTTTGAATATTTAAGGACATCCATGATGTTTAATTTATGTTAGAGATTATGATACAAAGTTATGTTTGAAGCTTAACTATAAAAATGGATGCTGGAAATACAAAATCAGAAAAGTGGAAAATGGCTGTAAGTAATATATTTGGTTCTTGGATTTTGTTAATGATGTCTAAGATTAATGATAGCCATATTTGTTTTATGCTGCTAAAGATATACTCTTCTTCCTTGGTTTTATTTCTATGAAGTCACTACAGCAGATAACGGGACATTATATCAAGGCAAAAGGAGGAAAAGCGAGGTGCTAAGGAAACCAAGACTCATTTTGCTGTTCTTCTGAGATGCACTGCCTTTTTGTTTCTCTAGATTTTGGTAGAACTTTTGTAATTTGTATGTAGACCTTTAGTTGTCCTTACCATTTTCAGTACATATCAAACTTGTACTTGAAAATCAGTTTGCACTGAAAATATATTCACAAAGCTGATTTCAGACTGACAGCTTTGTCTTGTGAAAACTGGAAACCTGACCTCCCCACAAATTCTAGTTAGTTCATTGTTTTAAGTGTATATTCATTTTAGCTTCTCTCTGGAAGTTACATAAGTGTGTCATAGTAAGGTTATTGCTCAATTTCTGTGAAAGCTCTTCTGTCTAAATATTGCAGACTTGAAAAAGGAACTAAACTACTTATATTTTTTATGTGCAATTCTCTATCAGAATATTTCCTCCTGTTAAAGCTTAAAGATAATTCTCAAAACTCTTTGTCAGAGATGCCAGCTTAGATGCCAGGATTTCCTGACATGACCGGAATATTGTTTCAAGCAAGACTTGGCTTCAGAATACAAATATAGTTTATACTGTATTCTTCAATGTGGACTATCTCTGATGGATTTGGGGAAGTTAATTGTTGTGTCTTGGGCAAAGGGGAGAAAAGGAAATTGATAATTTCAGAGACTGTCAGCCATACTTCCTCAGGGATATACTTTCATATCTTCCTCAATAAACTGCATAAGCTGCACAGGAAGGAGAATAACATTTGTCCACAAATTAATGAGATTTTATTTTGAAAGTATACCAGTAGGCCATGAAACTGAAAAACTTATGTATGCTAATCTGACAGCTGAATTCTTTGATCTTCACTTCAGAATATTTCCTAGCTATCTGTCCATCTGCCCCCCCCCCCCAGTCAGAGGTTAGAGAAATGGGGATTACCAAGAAGATAATGAGCAGTTTATTAATAGATGTCTTCATTCTTTTTTGAGGGTAAAGACTGCATGTTATTTCTGAACTGAAGTAACAGCTTGCACTGTTGAAAGGAGAAGTTTCCTTCTCCCTTCCCATGCTCCTGGCTGCTCCTGCAGTCTGGCACTCGTCTGACCCTTCAGTGGGCCAATTCAACTCTTACCTGGCAGAACTGGCAGGGGAATAAGAGAAGATTGCAAACAGCTAGGACTGGTGGGAGGAGGGGGTGGGATAGCTTCCTTTATGGGTGGTGAGCATTATATTAGATCAAACCATTGCATGAAATTTTTTACTGGTATGCCAAGTTTCAGAAGTGATCTTCAACCTTTTTGAGACATCAAAAACAAATTAAAGTTTTGGACACTTTAACTGTTGTTCACTCTGAACTACCTAATAGCCCCAAGCACTTTGCATTTAAACATATTATGTTCCAGACAAGTCTTTGTCCTGAAAACTCTGACAAGTTTCTGCAGAAGTGTTATGTTAGTCTATAGTTTGTGTTCATATAAAATAATTTTTTCTTAATCAAAGCTTTCCAAAGAACCAATTTTTCTACCATATATAAACTTCAGGATGACAATTTTTAAATTTAATAAAAAATTAAATTTAATTTTAATTAAATTAAATTAATATTTAATTATTTTACAAAAATTAATTTAATTACATTAAATTAATATTTAATTTTAATAAAAAGATTCACTGCAACTAGTTGTTTTCTCAAACAGGCTTGAAGGGGGGAAAACATATCCCTTTCCTAATGAAGACAGTACTACTTGTAGGGATTATTTGGAAAACGTTTAGGTGAACTCAGAAGCTCTTGTATTCTCTTTTTACTAGATGCCTCCCAAACTTTTTTCTCACCCAGCTCTCATTAAATAATATGAACAGCCATCTCTAAAATCCCATGTAGACTTCCACCTAAACATAACCTCATATACCTACTGTAACGTCTTGCAGTCTCATCCACCTGACAGCTTTGTTCTTGATAAGATGTGTGATCTAGATAAAGCTGTGAATTAGAAGTGAATTGTCAGTCAATAAGCAGCCTGACTTCCTCCACATGCTTATAACTTTGAGGACTTTCTTGATACCAAATCACCCAAATGTGTTCACTCTTTGCTTCCACAGCTGTCTCCTTTTCACTTTTAAGCATAACCAGAAAAAATGCTTATGCTTTTTTTTTTCATTTCAAATCACATTAGAACCTTCATCTCTGCTTCATAGTTTCCTGTATGCAGAATAACAGATTGCATCTGCAAATGTGTTTATAGAGAATGTTAATATAGTTAAGGTTGAGGCTTTGGTCAAAGTGGTAAGTTGGTTGGTTATGTGTTGTATTTGGTTACATATTAGAGGTGCAAGGGAATTTGGTGTGGGGTTGAAGAGCTTAGGAGTTTACAACAGTACTGTAGGTGTCTGAACTAATTGGTAATGTCCAGATGAATGTAAGATGTGTTTTTAATACCTAGGTTTTCTGCTGTCAACTTTCAGTCTACCAGATGTGCTGTTTACTTATTGGAAGACTGGGTAATGCTTCCCTAGCAAAGTTTTGCAAGTGATCTGTTTTTCATGATTTTTCAAACAGTTCTGGGTTTATGTATGTATGAATTTCTGTCACTTCAAGATTTGAGGAAACTCTTCTAATTTTGCTGTTTGTGCAAGCATCCTTTGCCTGAGTGGCTGTGGAATTGCAATTAGGATATTATGAAGATTTAGAGTGAGCTTGTTCACTCAGTGAAATGCACTTCTGTCCAGAGTACAAGCCCAAGACCTACATACAAACTGAATATCTCTTATGCCCTACTTTTTGGTGGGATCTAAGATGCATAAAGCTTGTGCTGGTTCTCTGCAAAGAATTAAATCATCATCCTCAGAATTTGGATGCATTTTCCCACCTGTAAATGTTGTTTCTCTTTAACAACTCAGCCCACAATTCTTTTCTTTGGTTTTGTTGTTTGCTTCTGCCTGAGATGCATTACTGTTTATATCCTAACTCTGTAATTAATTCTTCTTTCAACTGTTATATTTTGTTTCACAGTATGCTAATTCTGAATTTAGTCTCGCTTGCTATGCATAACTTATTTATTACTTGCAGTGTTATAAAAAATTTCTTCTTGATTGCACTTTGTCGTTCTTTTCTTGGCTACTACTAGAAGTTACACGTTGTTTTGCTGTATCAAAATACAATTTAATTAAAATTTTTTTTTAATTTAATTTTTTTAAAATTAATTAAATTTAATTAAAAAGGAAGTTGCTGTTAAGGTACTTAGACAATGATAGAGCATATCAGAACTAATGTCTTAAAAATCCATTCTATTTCATTTTGGTGGTAGTCACGAGTTTCTTATAAACAAAAAGTGGAAGACAGACATAGAGAGACATAGAATTCACCAGTAGAGCTCTCTGTTCTCTTGCATGTTTCATTTTAAAATGAACTAACAGAACTGTCGTGGTTTAGCCCCAGGCTGGAACAAAGAACCACGCGGCCGCTCGCGCAACTCCCACAGCCGTGGGCAGAATCAGAAGGAATAAGGCAGAAACTCGTGGGTTGAGATAAAAGAAGTTTAACAAAACAGCAAAAGCAAGAGAAAACGATAACAATAACACCGGCAAAGGAATATACGAACGCGATTACAGTGCCGCCGCTCCCCGACCGGACCCGGACCGACGCAGCCCCCTCCAAGCCGCGACTTCCTGCCCCCTCCCCCGGCTAGCTCCCCCCTCAACCTGGGCATGGGTCACATGGCATGGAATACCTTTGTCCCCTGCTGGCTCCTTGGGAAAATTAACCCCATCCCTGCTGCAACCAGGACAAGAACAAAATCTAGTTCCAACATGATCTAAGTCCATAATCTCTCTCCATTATTTACAAGAGGTTCCCAAGAGATCTTAATTCATTATGACTTTTAAGCACAGTAGAGACTCAGTTAACTCCTAAGTCTTTCTTTTACATAATGAATGCAATTCTTTAGTCCCTAATTAGAGACTATTAAGGGACCTAGATTAGTTGGATTCCCAACACACACACACACACACATACACATGCATATTTTGCACTCTTTTGTTCACTTTAGGCTTTGACATATAGTTAGAAGCATTTCAACAAAAAAGATGCAGTTAGTAAGATCCTATGTTTTCTAATACATGTAACTTCATAATTTAGAAGATGAGTTCTGATTTCAGGATTAATAAGTTTGATTAGCTGGTACTTTATTTTTGAAGTGTTCTAGTGAAAAAATATCTTTTCAATATTGTTGTATATAATAAAGGAAATTCCCTAATTAGTCATTGTTTAAAAGCTAGATTACATTTCATAGCCAGAATATAGAAAAGGTACTATTGCTATCACCTGCTGTTTAAAGTGAATACAGATTAAAAAAACTAGGAGATTTTGACTAATTAAATTTAATACAAATTACCTTATGGCTAGTTCTGTCCCTTCTCCTAACAATCCTCTGTATAAAATAGCATATTGTGGGGGGGAACAGTTTGGATATACAATAAACAGAATTCAGATTTGCTTGTTCATCTCATCTAGATTGTTACTAAGGACTGTGTTGGCAGATACTTTATATGGAAGTAGCTAGGGAAGAGCAAGAAGGTAGATTAAGCCATAATATGAATGGCTAGAAAATTCCCCTTTTTTATCTGTTTTTTTGTTGTGCTTTTTTTTTTTTTTTTAATTGGGTGATGAGAGTTGTCACCTTTTTTCTTAGAATAATTGTGATTGATTATTTGACACTTTTAGGTGTTTAAAGCAATTTGGAAGCTTTTCAGAAAGAAATCCCCTAGCTTAAGTCAATGCTATGAGTTCAGAGCAAATACTGTATTATTGTGTCACATACACATGTGGATGATTGATTGTTCCTTTTGGTTTTGCAAACTGACTTTACACAGTTGTGATTTTATACAGCTGTCAACTGTTCTACAAGGCAAAAATGGAAGGCCAAAGGGCAATTGGGTGTAAAACTGAAACCTCTACTTTTTTCCCAGTCACATATTCTTTTAAATAGCAAGGAATTAGAGATGGGTAGAATTCCCTTTTTCTTGTATTTGCATTGTGCCAATTCTGTTGCCAGCTAAACAAGGATTTGGATAGAGTCCATTGGCAGCGTGGTCCATGCTAGTCTCCTCCATATGTCAGTGAAATAGTGTATACAGTGTCTGCTGTATTTTCTAAATCATTCCATGTAAGTCGAAGGCTTGTGTCTGTTTAAAAAAGTTTTAAAAGAGAAGCCATTAATCCACATATCTTGGTATTAAGGAGCTACATGAATACAAAGGGAAAAATGGCATGCAATTATCAAATATAGCAACACTAAACACAAATATATAAAAGGTTTTTCAGGGCGGGGAGACTGAGAGCAAAATTAATATGTAATGACAGTACTGGACCACTCCCAAAGTGCAGCTGTGTTTGCTGCCATCTTTAATGTAATGTCAGAGCAGCATTTCTCAAGTTGTTGTCCAATGACACTCCATTACGTACAAGAAAGTGGTCTACAAAGTAATTTAGAATTTAAAAAAATACAGAAATCTAAGAAAAAAATGCAGGGTAAAGAAGCAACTTTTAATATTTGTTCTTTAATTTTTAGCATAACTGGTATTTAATTGTATATGAAATTGTGGCAATAACAAATAAATATTTCTTAGTATTTTTTCCTAAAAGCATTAGTTTCTTTGATTTAAACACTGCTAGAGCACTGAGCTTCAGAAGGAGATCTAGGTTTGTACCCTTTTGGTGGGTTCAAACCCATGTGTCCCAGAAAGAGTCGCCGAGGTGAGCTGCTCTGGAGTTAGCCCAATCCGAAGCAGAGTGGTAGATCTCGGCGCACGGGGGGGTTCCTGAGGCAAGGAAATGCCAGGACAGCAGAGAGACCTGCCAAGAGACGGTAGCTCTCCTGAGAGACGCTGACGGAGGCCTTGGTGTTTCCAGAGGAACCACGGCCACCCACACATCTATAAAAATGCAGCCTAGGGAACACTAGCGACCAGTAGCGCTACAATCAGATGTCCTGGTTCCGGCAGGGATGGGGTTAATTGGCGGCAGCACGGGCACGGGCACTACTGTAATCTCGTTTTCATCTTTCCTTTTGCTGTTCTGTTAAATTGCATTATTTTAACCCACGAGTTTTGCCCTGACGATTTCTTTTTTTTTCCACGACTGTGGGAGTTGCACGAGCGGCTGTGTGGTTCTTTGTTGCTGGCTGAGGCCAAACCATGACAGTCCTTTTTGGTGCCCAACGTGGGGCTCGAAGGGTTGCAATAACAAATTTCTTGTATCCATTTCCCATATTGGTTAGATAGTTGCTGGTTACAATGTTACTTCGTTTGTTTGCG
>NW_009649859.1:0-246 GCF_000708025.1 Charadrius vociferus | reverse complement strand
TTAGAGGGCAGGGAAGCCAGGCAACTGGGATCCCTGTCTAGAGAAGCGGGCATTGACAAGGCGATTGGGAAAAAGACACAAGCCCTCAGCCTCTGGAGGCGACTCCTGTCAAGTGTGAGAGAAAGGTACCCTTTCAATGAAGATGTATGTCGTCCAAGCAAGTGGACCACCATGGAAAAAGGTATCCAGTGCCTGAGGGAATTAGCTGTACGGGACATAATTTACTATGACCCAGATAACACACAG
>NW_009649858.1:8404-10191 GCF_000708025.1 Charadrius vociferus | reverse complement strand
ATTTCATGATCACTGTGCCCAAGACAGATTCCAACTGTCACATACCCCGCAAGTCCTTTTCAGTTTACAAATAAGAGGTACAGCAGGGTCCCTTCCCTAGTCAGCTCCTTCACCAGCTGTGTCAGGAAGGTATCCTCAACACAGTCCAGGAAACTCCTAGACTGTTTCCTCTCTGCTGTATTGTGTTCCCAGCAGATATGTGGTAAGTTGAAGTCCCCCACGAGGACAATGGCTAGCGATCTTGAGACTTCTCCCAACTGTTTAGAGAATATTTCATCTGCCTCTTAATCCTGGTTGGGCAGTTTGTAACAGACTCCCACCATAATATCTGCCTTGTTGGCCTTCCCACTGATTCTTACCCATAGACACTTAATGCTATTGTCACCATCATTAAGTTCTAGACATTCATAACACTCTCTAACATACAGGGCCACCCCACTGCCTCCCCTTCCTTGCCTATACCTTCTGAAGAGCTTATAGCCATCCATTGCAGCATTCCAATTGTGCAAATCATCCCACCACATTTCCGCAATGGGGACTACATCAGAGTTACCTTCCTGCAGAAAGGCTTCCAGTTCCTTCTGTTTGTTGCCTATGCTGCACGTGTTAGTATAGAAGCATTTCAGTTGGGCTATTGGTCACGCCACCTTTTTAATGGGAGAAGCCCTAATTCCTGCCTGATCATTCCCAGGTGCAGCTGTAATTTCTAACCCATTAATGACCTTCACATCTCTGCTGCTGCATGAATCTGCATCCCCACCTTCACTGAGTCAACAGACCGAGAGACCTCACTAGCATCCTGTCCCACAGACACTGGCACGTCACCCCCAAGCTTGCCTCTAAAGAGCCTGGTTTCATCCTCCTCCCCCTTCAAATCTAGTTTAAAGCCCTTTCAATGAGCCCTGGCAACTCCTCCACCAAGAACCTTTCCTGTCTGATACAGGTGTGCCCCATCAATCACCAGCTGGCCTAGTATCATGTAAACCAACACTAAAAGATAGGCCAGCAAGGTACGGTGGTGGAGTCGCTCTTTATGTGAGAAAGCAACTGGAATGTATCAAGCTCTCCCTGGGAGCAGATTAAGAGCTAGTTGAGAGCTGGAGGGTAAGGATTAAGGGGCAGGGTAATATGAGAGACACTGTTATGGGTGTTTATTACAAGCCACCTGATCAGGATGGGGAAGTTGATGAGGCCTTCTACAGGCAGCTGAGAATTACCTCACAATCACAGGCCTTGGTTGTCATGGGGGACTTCAATTACCCTGATATCTGCTGGGAAGGCTACACAGCTGGGCATGTACAGTCCAGGAGGTTCCTCCAGTGCATTGATGATAACTTTTTGACTCAGGTGGTGAGGGAGCCCACAAGGAGAGGTGTACTACTGGACCTAGTACTGACAAACAAAGAGGGACTGGCGGAGGACGTTAAAGGTTGGCTGCAGTGATCATGAGAAGATAGAGTTCAGGATTAAGTGCACTATGCACAAAACTACAAGTAGGGTTGAAAACTTAAACTTCAGGAGTGCGAACTTCAAGGAATGAAGGAGTGCGATCGCTTCAAGGAATTGCTTGGACAAATCCCATGGGAGAGGGCTCTAGAGGGTAAGATGGCTCAAGAGAGCTGGCTGCTATTTAAGCATCACTTCCTCCAAGCTCAGGATCGGTGCATCCCTAAGAGCAAGAAATCAGGCAGGAAGGAGACCTGCATGGCTGAGCAGGGAGCTTCTGAAGAAGCTCAGGTGGAAGAAGGAAGTTTACAGTATGTGGAAGAAGGGGCTGACCGCTTGGG
>NW_009649858.1:0-6534 GCF_000708025.1 Charadrius vociferus | reverse complement strand
GTAGGTGACCCTGCTCTGGCAGGGGAGTTGGACTAGATGATCTCCAGAGGTCCCTTCCAACCCTGACCATTCTGTGATTCTGTGATCAAAAATCCCGAAGTCCTGCCGCTGATACCAGGCTCGGAGCCAAGTATTGATCTGCTGGCTCATTCTGTTTCTTCCCTCATCCTTCCCTGCAACCAGAATGATAGAGGAGAACAGTACTTGTGCTCTTGATCCCTTAACCAGTTGTCCCAAGGCCCGGACGTCTTTCTTGATCGTCCTCGGGTTTCCTGTTGCCAGTTCATCGCTGCCTGTCTGAAAAATCAGTAATGGGTAGTAATCTGAAGGACGTACCATAGAATGAATCTTTCTTTTTATATCTTTAACTCAGGCCCCAGGGAGGCAGCAGACTTCCCTGAGAAGTGGGTCTGGTCTGCATATTGGGCCTTCTGCTCCCTTCAGCAGGGTGTCACCTACAACAGTGACCCGCCTTTTTTTCTTTACTGAAGAGGTTTTGATGCAGGGTGTAGTTTGGCTTAACCTCAGTGACACCTCCCCACACATTGAATCATCTTCCTTGTCATGGTTTGGTTCCACTTGCAGAGCCTCATACCGATTTTGCAAGAGTACCTGAAAAGGTGGGAGAGTTACTGGGGAGACACGCCAGTCTTGCTGGGCAGGAACTTGTTCCCATAGTCCACCATCCTCTAAGTTAGCTTGTTTGGCCAGACATTATAATATTTATATAATTATAAGTAGTTATAATTATTTATAATATTTAAAGAGGAGACAGACAAGTTCAACAAAATAATGGCCTCCAAAATTTACACTTTTCTCAGCTGGAATGTTTAATTAGGCTGAGGACTTCTTTTCTGTCCCTAATCAGATAGGAAGGCTGTGAGAAATTAATTATTGTTTTTTGTTTTCTCATGTTGATGTGAGGGTATGAGTACCCATTACATTTCATTATAAAATAAACACATCACAGTTATCTCCAGTAGTCTGCATGTGCATAGCGTATGCATATTGACTGATGAATATAAATTGTTCTTATGATCAGAAAAAAACATATGGGGCCAACATATGGAGCAGAAGCATACATAACATCCATGACCTGGTAAAAACTAAAAATGTTTGGAGTTTGTATCAGATGACTTCCTCCTCCCTAAGTTCTCAAATGACAATTCACTGTCTATTTTTATCTTCCTTACTGGATGTTTCAAATGGCTGGTCAAATTATCAATACCACTCTTTTTCTTGGATCCAACCCCTTTTTATAAATCAAGCAGTAGTTTGTATACCTCACCTTTCTCATACACTTGAGATTCTAAACCACTAAGCTGCCCTGTAGTTGATCTGCCAGACATGGTACAGACTCAAAAATCTCCTCAAAACCCCGTCAAGCTAACTTAGGATTTCTAGAACAGGCTCAGTCCACTGAACTCCTAAAAAACACATAGCAAGAGCCATACACTTTGACAAGAGTTAGTTCCATCAGGAAATCAGGACTCAGAAACAAAACAGAAAGCTCAGATAATTATTTTTAACAATTGAGAAAAAAATATGACAAGGCAGAGTTGGCACTTTTAGAATAAACTGGCTATTTCATTAGACACACAGGAATCCAATCCTCTAGAAAAGTGCTAACACCATGGAACTGAGAATTGGACTGTTATGATAGCAGTCAGTGGCTAGTCATGTTTGACCTACTTTACACATTTTCACAGAAAAAAAGAAACGGAACAGACAGAAATTCACCTCAGGGATTCAGAGGCATCTCAAATATCAAATTTTGAATACTTCACAAACAAAAAAGTCATTGTGTTCCTTTGGCCAATTTTAAATAATGAGAACAAAACACACGAATGTATTTTAATTCCAACATTTCAACTTTGTTTCTGTTGTATTTCTTTACTGAAAGTTATTAAATCAATGGCATCAGAGTTTTCCATAGAGTGTATTGGGTTTACGTGGCAAGGTTTTGGTAGACATGGGGGGTGCAGGGATGGCTTCTGAGAGGATACACCAGAAGCTGCCCCCACGTCAGACAGAGCCAGTTCCAGCTGGCTCCAAGACAGACCTGCCGCTGGCCAAAGCTGAGCCAATCATCAACAATGTTGCTAATATCTCTGTGATAACACATTTAAGAAAGGTTAAAAAAAAAGCTGCAAAACAGCATCTAGGAGAGAAGAGTGAGAATATGTGAGAGAAACAGCCCTGCAGACACCAAGGTCAGTGAAGAAGGAGGGGCCGGAGGTGCTCCAGGTTCCAGAGCACAGATTCCCCTGCAGCCTGGGGTAAAGACCATGGTGAAGCACCTGGTTAACGAGAAGTATGGTGAAGCATGGTTAATGAGAGTATAAGACCCCCAAATTCTCTCATCTTACCACCTCACTAGTTAATTCATAACTGACCAACATTTTTAGCAGTGGTAGTAATTGACCATTTGAAAGACTGATTAAATAGATTATTCACCTTCTTGTGTTTGGAAACTAAGATTGAATGCCTTTTTTCACCAAACAAGTCACTGTGCTCAGAAGATTTGAATAAAAATGTCAGGCCTGTATGATTAAAAGGTCAGACTAAATGATTTAATATTCCAGTGTAACATAAAGATCCATGCATCTCTGATTTTTTTTTTATCTGAAGCAGTTTGTTCATCTTAGGACAAAGACAGCTACATAAAATCTGCACTGCCAATTGCCAGAGGGGTGAGGGAATAGACAAGGAAAAAAATTCCTTTGCCTGGAATGAGATTGACTGTTTGAATGAATAAAATCTCATCTCAAACTACTTTCCAAATCACAACCACTCCAGCTTAAAATAAGGCTTTGGAAGTTTTCACATTTTTATTTATATTTTTGCTCTTAAAGTAACTATAATACTTCCACCAGAATTATATTATCAGGATATGACATTACTATTGGGCCTCCTTATTTGCGGCTGTTATTCTTTAAGTATTCTTTTAGTACCAGAAGTATTAATTAATTCACAAGTATTAATTAATTAGTTAAGTCAGACTTAAGACTTTGTTTTTATTTCCATGTACCTTTTGATCTGCCAAAGCATGACTGAAACTAAATTTCTGAGTCGAGTTCCTAAGGTTAGTGATGACTGATGAATAACAGTGATATTGCAGATCAATCCTCATGCTTGTTAGGAAAAAACAGAACTAATAGATGGGAGTTCCTCCCTGGCTGACAAGCATAATACATTTTTTAGTTTAATAACTATATACACATTTTGAAAGCTTTGACATTAGGAAACATTGATAATGTAATTCAAATTTTATCAGAACAGTTCTTAAGACATTCACATATGGAAAAAGGTGCAGGGTAATTTAAATTCTATTATTTATAGGGCAGATAATTTTCTAATTAGTCTTTGCTGTAGCTGCCCATCCTCTGACAGTAACCCACCCAGACTCTAGTAAATTTAAAACTGAGTATGTGTTTGATGTCGCAGTTTAACCTGTTTAGGTTTCAATTGACTCTTGCTTGTACAAGTTGAACCTTCTATATCAAGAGGCTGAAATTAATTAGAGATGTCAAAAACTAATTAGAGATCTCAAGACTGTTGGCAGCCTGGGCTGCAATGACCATGCCCTGGTGGAATTCACAATCTTGAGGGATATGGGCCAGGTGAAAAGTAGAGTCAGGACTCTGAATTTTAGGAGAGCAAATTCAGTTAAGGAATTAGTGGGTGGTACCGCCCCGGGAAACTACCTTCAGGGATAAAGGAGCTGAACAGAGCTGGCAGCACTTCAAGGACATTTTTCTTAGAGCGCAAGAGCTCTTGATTCCCACATGTAAGTAATCAGGCAAGGAAGGCAGAAACCAGCATGGCCCAGTAAGGACCTCCTGGTCAAACTAAAGTGCCAAAAGTGGAACCAGGGACATGTATCCTGGGAAGAATATAGGGATGCTTTCCAGAGGTGTAGGGATGGGATCAGGAAAGCTAAGGTACAGCTGGTACTGAATTTGGCAAGGGATGAGAATAATAATAATAAGGGCTTCTACAGGTACATTGGCCAGAAAAAGAAGATTAAAGAAAAGGAGAACTGGTGACAACCGATATGGAGAAGGCTGAGGTTCTGGCAATCTCTCTTCCCACATCTCTCAAGACCCTGAACCTCAAGGCAGGGACTGGGGGAATGAAGTCCCTCCCATCATAGGAGAAGACCAGGTTCGAGACTACCTGAGGAACCTGAGCATACACAAGTCCATGGGACCCCATGAGATGCACCCCAGGATCGTGAGGGAATTGGCTGAAGGAGTTGCCAAGACACTCTCCATTATATTTGAGAAGTCATGGCGGTCAGACTATGTCCCCGGTGACTGGAAAAAAGGAAACATTGCACCCATTTTTAAAAAGGGTAAAAAGGAGGACCCTGGGAACTACCGACCAGTCAGCGTCACCTCCTTGCCCAGTAAGATCATGGAGCAGATCCTCCTGGAAGATATGTTGAAACATATGGAAGACAGGGAGGTGATTAGAGACAGCCAACATGGCTTCAGCAAGGACAAATCGTGCCTGACTAATCTAGTGGCCTTCTACGATGGAATGACTGCATCGGTGGACAAGGGAAGAGCTACGGATGTCATCTACCTGGACTTCTGTAAGGCCTTTGATATGGTCCCCCACAACGTTCTGGCTGCAAAATTGGAGAGATATGGGTTTGATGGAGGGACTGTTAGATGGATAAGGAAACAGTTGTATGGCCACGTCCAAAGAGTTACAATAAATGGCTCCAGCATCCAAGTGGAAACCAGTGATGAGTGGTGTCCCTCAGGGGTCTGTATTGGGACCAGTACTATTTAATATCTTCATCAACAATGTAGACAGTGGGATTGAGTGCACCCTCAGCAAGTTTGCAGATGACACCAAGCTGAGTGATGCAGTTGATTTGCTAGAGGGAAGGGATGGCATCCAGAGGGACCTTGAGAGGCTTGAGAAGTGGGCCCACGCGAACCTCATGAAGTTCAACAAGGCCAATTGCAAGGTCCTGCACCTGGGTCAGGGCAATCCCCAGTATCAATACAGATTGGGGATGAATGGATTGAGAGCAGCCCTGAGGAGAAGGCCTTTGGGATACTGGTGGACAAAAAATTGGACACGAGCTGGCAATGTGCACTCGCAGCCCAGAAAGCCAATCACATCCTGTGCTGCATCAAAAGAAGCGTGGCCAGCAGGTCGAGGGAGGTGATTCCGCCCCTCTGCTCTTGTGAGACCCCACCTGGAGTACTGCATCCAGCTCCGGGGTCTCCAGCACAAGAAAGACCTGTTGGAGCGGGTCCAGAGGAGGGCCACGAAGATGATCAGAGGGTTGGAACAGCTCTCCTATGAAGACAGGCTGAGAGAGTTGGGGCTGTTCAGCCTGGAGAAGAGAAGGCTTCGGGGAGACCTTATTGCAGCCTCTCAATACTTAAAGGGGGCTTATAAGAAAGAGGAGAGAGACTTTTTACCAGGGCCTGTAGCGACAGGACAAGGGGCAATATTTTAAAACTGCAAAAGGGTAGGTTTAGATTGGACATAAGGAAGACATTCTTTACGATGAGGGTGGTGAAACACTGGAACAGGTTGCCCAGAGAAGTTGTGGATGCCCCATCCCTGGAACTGTTTGAGGTGAGATTAGTTGTGTCTTTGAGTAACCTGATCTAGTGAAAGATTTCCCTGCGCATGGCAGGAGGGTTGGACTAGATGACCTTTCAAGGTCCATTCCAACCCAAGGCATTCTATGATTCTAGAAAATAATGATAATAATGAAAGTAATTTTGTAGTTTCCTGCTTAATAATTTATCAACAAGAAATGTACTTTAATGTATTCTAATGCCTCATTTATGTAACTATACACTATATATAATACCTTAAAAATGGGAGAAAAACTATTTAATGGTAGAAACACAATTTTGGAATTTAAATTTAATTTTTATCTGTATTCCTGAAAAACGTAATATAGCAAAATAAAAATAATTAATTAAGAATCCTAATTAGTTTGGGTTTTTTTTTTAATACATGAAACAAATGCAGGATAGTGAAAGGTATGTAACAAATTTTGTTTGCATAAGAAATTATTTTTAGAATGAGCACAAAAGAGACTTTACTTATGTGTTAGTGCAAGGTAATTACTCTGTTGAATTTCAGAGTATGTATTTACAGAGTATGTATTTACAAGGATACAATTCCTTGTAAACATTGAAATATTTAATTTTAGAAAATTAAATTCTAGCTTCTAATTTTGGCTGAAAAAAATAATTATCTTTTCATTTGCAAAGATTGATATGGAGTTTTGATATCATTCAAATGATTCTAGGATATCAAATCTCAAAGTCTACTATTCCTGGATTGCTTGAAATTTGCTTGTGTTTACTGACTGCATGTCATCTACACTTTGATCCTACACTAAATTAATTGTTTCCACTTATCGAATGCTATTTATGATACTAAACTTATGACATATTTTGCTTGACAACAAACGGTTGTCATCTACAGCTGATATGTTCTAATTCAATTGAGAAGAAAGTTTATAATCACAGAATCACAGAATTTTCA
>NW_009649857.1:9131-11084 GCF_000708025.1 Charadrius vociferus | reverse complement strand
AGTAGCTAGAGAGGCCCGGCTAAGAAGCTAAGTTGCTGAACAAAATTGGTTCCATTTTACCTCAAACCAGGACAGGCCTCCCCAGATGATCCCCTGGTTTCAGTTAAGCTGGGGAATGAGATCACAGATTTTTTTAATTGACAGTTGGGCCACTCATTCGGTAGTCACCAGTTGTAAAGGACCTCTAAGTAAAGTAACTATACCTATTTTTGGGGCAACAGGAAAGAGAACATTAAGGCCATTTTTGCAACCTATGGAATGCACAACTGGAGGCACCAAATTAATCCATGAGATTGTGTATACGCCAGAATGCCCCCTACCACTGCTGGGACGGGACTTGCTCTGCAAACTAAATGTACAAGTAACCTTTTCTGAGAATGCCTTACAGCTCCATATCCTTCCTGAAACCACCTGGAGAGCCCAGATCTGCTTGCTGAGAGATGAAATATCAGAAGAATACGAGAAGAATATTCCGAGCACTGTAATACATGCGGTAATTCCCCTGGTATGGGCTTCTAAGTGTTGTCCCAAATCTGGGTTCTTTTACCCAGTGTGCAAGAAGCCGATCAACACACAGAGTCAAGACATTTGTTTATTTCATATGTCTGCACAGAGATGGGTGGTAGGTGGTTCATCCACAAAGCTAGCACACCTGGCTAAAGTCATGGTAGGTATTTATACAGTTAAATGCATCATGCTACATCTAATATCCTTGCCTCCTAGCATGCCTTATAGCTAGCCATTGGCTAGCTTCTTTCTTGCCTCAACTTAAAGGTACAGCTCCTTTTAAATTCACTGCACATATTCAGAGAGTAAGTGGCTTATTTGGGTAGGGGGCTTTTTCTAGCTGGGAGGTGTGGTTTTCACATTGTAATGAGATTATAATGAGACAGTTCAACTTCAGTGCACCAGTTTGGGGGACTTGGCTGACTTTGCTAATTAGTGCGAAAAAGATACTGGTTCTCAAGGATGCGTGTGACACTTCTCAAGGATGTATGTGATATATGTCTGTAACTTCTGACCTTCCATCCTTACTCCCCTAGGTTTAATTATCTCAGTACACTCTATCTTAGAGTAAACAATGTCACTATAACCTTAAACCATTATTCATCATAAGGACCCAGGTAAAGCAAAAAACATAAGTCCAATCAAAATAGAATTAAAAGAGGGGGCCAAACCAGTAAGGGTGTATCAATACCCTATCAGGCTAGAAGCTTGTAATGGCCTCAAACCTCTAACAAATACCTTCATAAGTGTGGACTGCTTAGAGAACGTTGATCTGAATATAATACACCAATTTTACTAGTGAGAAAGCCCTGTTCCCAGGAATATCAATTGGTGCAGGATCTGAGGGCCATTAATCGGATAACCAAAGATATACATCCTACGGTGCCTAACCCCTATACCCTGCTAGCATCTATATCCAAAACCAGTGCCTACTTTACAGTGTTAGACTTAAAAGATGTCTTTTACTGCATTCCAGTGGACAAACAAAGCTAAATGCTCTTGAGTCAGGGATAGTAGTAGTGAAATAACTTAAAAGGCAGGCCTGATAAAACCCGCGGGTAAATGTTACTGAGAACTAGACGAAGCAAGGAGTCTTGTAACATTGCCAAGGACAGCTCCTGATAATGGACAAGAACATGTCTCGAAAAGCAGTTGAAACCAACCCTGCGGTCTGGACAAAGACCAGAGAAGAATTGAGTCTGCACAAAGACAAAAGGTTACTTGCGGTGATGAAGAGGAATCATCAGCCTTCATCCTCACGACCCTCAACGACCACCACCAGGAGGCACTGCACAAGTGCAGTTGGGAGGATTTTATGAAAATGATTTCTTAGAGCTAGTTTTAATACGAAGCGGGGACAGGTCATGTATATGTATAGGCGTATCGGGAAATCTCATGAATATGTAATCAAATAATATATATATTTGAGAAAGCCGCTGCATTAGG
>NW_009649857.1:1403-5555 GCF_000708025.1 Charadrius vociferus | reverse complement strand
CCCTGCCATGGGCAGGGACACCTCCAACTAGACCAGGTTGCCCAAGGCCACGTCCAGCCTGGCCTTGAACACCTCCAGGGATGGGGCCTCAACAACCTCTCTGGGCAACCTGTTCCAGTGCCTTACAACCCTCAAAGTAAAAAACTTCTGCCTAATGTTTAATCTAAACCTGCCCTCTTCCGGTTTAAAGCCATTCCCCCTCGTCCTATCACTACATGCCCTAGTAAAAAGTCCTTCCCCAGCTCTCCTGTAGGCCCCCTTTAGGTACTGGAAGGCTGCAATAAGATCTCCCCGGAGCCTTCTCTTCTCCAGGCTCAACAGCCCCAACTATTTCAGCCTCTCCTCATAGGAGAGGTCCTCCAGCCCTCGGATCATCCTCGTGGCTCTCTTCTGGACACGCTCCAGCAGGTCCATGTCCTTCTCATGTTGGGTACTCCAGAGCTGGATGCAGTAGTCCAGGTGGGGTCTCACGAGAGTGGAGTAGAGGGGCAGAATCACCTCTCTGGACCTGCTGGCCACAGTTCTTTTGATGCAGCCCAGGATACGGTTGGCCTTCTGGGCTGTGATCGCACGTTGCTGGCTCATGCTGAGCTTCTGGTCAATCAGCATTGGTCAATATATGTTTATTACATGCATCTGTAAATTACTCTGTATTACACCCCTACACCCCTTGAGCCTAAATGAACATCTCCAGCTTTGTCAACCCCAGCAGAAGTGGTCTCTTGAGTGAGGGGGTGGAATGTGGGAAAGTAACGGAAGATTGGCGAGGAGGATTGTAAACATGCTCAAGTGACTCGCACCTGGGGTGCTGGATAACACATATATCACACTAATTGTTGTTCAGCCTTGTGTGCTCCCAAGTTGAACATCCACACTTAGATAACGTAAGCCTGGGATGGACTCAGGGACACCTTATCTAGCATACATGAGATCACTGCCTTGTTGTTGAAGAAGATCAAAGCACAGTGAAAAACTATACCTGCTTGAACCCTTGAAAAGCAGGTGAGAACAGCAAGTCTGGGCTCTCACTCTTTTACTTTTTTTAGTCAGGATCACTACAGTCTAAAAAAAATGCTGAATGTTAGATGTTCAACCACCCTGTGTTCTTGGATGGGAAAGCTGTAATCCTGTGTGCCCGTATTGTTGAAAGTCTTGCAGACATATACTCAAGGTGATAAAAATCTGGAGAATATAAGTCTCAGCAGGCCCCAAACTGTTTTCTGATATAGATGCTATTTAAGTCCCCAGAGGTTGCTTGAAGACCCAAAGCCACAGACTGAGTTTCACAAACAGGTGTCTCATCAGAGCAACTTGCTAAACATCCAGTGGACAGAGTTGGTTTGAGCTACAGGTTATTAAGAAATCTTTTATAGGAAGATCCATAAAATGTTTAACAGCAAGTGGTGCTTGTAGGGTACCACTATATCCCACTTTTCCCTCAGTAGTTGGTTGTAATTGGGAAGAGCTGCATATAGTTGTAATTTGACTATGACTGATTAGCTGTCTTGAATATTTGACGAAACATTCTTTCTCTCTAACTCATGGAGTACATGTGTTATTGGCTCAGGTTCTATTTATGTCTATGTGCTGGGTTTGTTGTCCCAAAGTGGGGTCATTTACCCAATGTGCAAGACACCAATATACACACAGAGCAGAGGTATTTATTTATATCATTTCTGCAGAGATGGGTGCTAGGCAGTAATCCACAAAGCTAGCACACTGGTCTGCGAACTCCTCGGCCTATTTATATGGTTCAAAGCACAGAAATACACACCTTTAATTATAATTATTGGTTAGTACCTTATCTTAACAATTTCTATTGGTTAGTACAGTCTCTTGCTTTCATGTGCATGCTCCAGTACAGTGGGGGGCCAGTTCTGTTCAGTCTCTAATTGAGTCGGTGGTCGCTATCTCCCACTGCCACCTTTACCTTTCCCCCAGTTACTGCAGATCTTTGTTGCTTTTAGCAGTTGTCCGGTTCTCGGCAGGTTTTTGGTGCCTTTTGCAGTGGGATGTTCCCTTGTTATCAGTCTTCTGTTTCTCTTCAAGGGTATATTCATGAGCAAGGCATGCATTGCTTATACAAAGTGTCCTGTTTCACGAGGCCTTGTAACCCTTTTCCAGCTCTTTGCTCTTGCTCAGTGAGAAATTCTACCTTCTAAAATACATTCTACCTTTTAAAAGTAAATTTTTCCTTTTTAAAGTAACTCTGTTAATTGACTCTGCTGACAGGTAAGCCGCCACTCAGTCACTTGCTCACTCCCCTGTAGTGTATGGGGGAGAGAATAAGAAGGGCAAAAGCGAGAAAAAAAAACCCAACACACTTGTGTTTTTTTTAAAAAACCCCCCCCCCCCCCCCCTTCCAGTTTTATTGCTGAGCACAATGTCATATAGTATGGAATATCTCTTTGGTCAGTTCAGGTCAGCTGTCCTGCCTGTGTACCTTCCCAACCTCTTGCCCACCCCCAGCCTATTCACTGGGGGAACAGAGTGAGAAACAGAGAAGGTCTTGATGCTGTGCAAGCACTGGTCAGCAATAGCTAAAACATGGTTGTGTTATGAACACTGTTTTGGTCACCAATCTAAAACACAGCACTATACCAGCTACTATGAAGAAAATTAACTCCATCCCAGCCAAATCCAGTACAGTCTAGATTTAAGGTTTTCTATTGGTTACTTCCTTCAGGAAGACTAGGGCATATATACTCATTATTCTGACAGAAAATAGTTTCACATCTTTTATTACATTTTTGGAACTCTCAGTGTGGGAAAGTAACGGAAGATCGGCGAGGAGGATTGTAAACATGCTCAAGTGACTCGCACTTGGGGTGCTGGAAAACACATATATCACACTAATCGTTGTTTAGTCTTATGTGCTCGACAAGTACAGCATCCGCATTTAGATAACAGGCCTGTGATGGACTCAGAGGCACCTTATCGAACATGCCTGATATTCCTGCCCTGCTGTTGGAGAAAATCACAGCACAGTGGAAAACTACTCCCGCTTGAATCCCTGAAATGCAGGCGAGAACAGCAGGTTTGGACACTCTCTCACTCTTGCTTGCTAACAAGAACTCTTTTGCTATCAAGGACTCTCTTGCTCCGCAGTGCCTGTGTCCCCAGCTTGTGTGCCACTGCCCGGGTGCTGCTTCAGAGATCCTCTGGTCCGCGAGGTATTGAGATTAAATTTGTTCTTTGCCTTTCATCTGTGGTTTTGTGGTTGTTCCTGCATCCTGCCTGTGTCGGCTCACACACTCAGGATCCTGTTTTTCACTGACATATACCAATCAAACTTTTAATGAGTTGACAATTAACATTTCTGCAGAATAGAAATAATCTATTTATGCAGCAGTTTTCCTACCTACAGAGATTTCATGAACTGTTGTTTTCCCAGCTGCAAAACACAAAGCATTCACAGATGATAAATTTTATTGCCTAATTGATGTTTTTAAGAGCACTTTCCTGATATACTTTTCCTTTTTATTTTTTTATGACTGAGCTTACATTTGATTTCTTTGTATTTGCTGAATAGAAATTAGCAAGTAAAGGAGAACATTTCCTTCCAGTGCCTTCCAGTACCTAAAGGGGGCCTACAGGAGAGCTGGGGAAGGACTTTTTACTAGGGCA
The DNA here is from genome assembly GCF_000708025.1 of Charadrius vociferus. NCBI lineage: Eukaryota > Metazoa > Chordata > Aves > Charadriiformes > Charadriidae > Charadrius > Charadrius vociferus. The sequence continues at coordinate 1,928 of NW_009649857.1, read as the reverse complement.
TGTAGTGACAGGAAGAGGGGGAATGGCTATAAACTGGAAGAGGGCAGGTTTAGATTAAACATTAGGAAGAGGTTTTTCACTTTGAGGGTGGTAAGGCACTGGAACAGGTTGCCCAGAGAGGTTGTTGAGGCCCCATCCCTGGAAGTGTTCAAGACCAGGCTGGATGTGGCCTTGGGCAACCTGGTCTAGTGGGAGGTGTCCCTGTCTATGCCTACTTCTAATCAGCAGGCAGGTGTTCAGCCATTTTCAAGAAAGCAGGGCTTCATCATGCATAATGGTTGCTTGGGAAATCAGATACCATAACTCCGAATGTCCTTGGTAAAGGGATCCCTTTCTGGAACACCAGTCCTGCCATGCTTCTTTTCAGTCACACCCACTGTAGCCTCCAGCTATGCAGCTGAATATCTTCGAATCAGGCGGTCAAAGGTTGAACTGGATAAGAACGGAAAAAGTGCAATAGAATCCACAGTCCTGGTGGACCAAAATGGGAACATCAAAATAGTCCAAAACTACTGTGGTGGTATG
>NW_009649857.1:0-1313 GCF_000708025.1 Charadrius vociferus | reverse complement strand
TCTGGAATAGGGACCTAGATGTCTCGCTGCTATGCAAATATGACTATAGGTCAATCATCTTACTCTATAAATAGTGGATGGCCCAGGGCCTGTTGAGCTCTCCTGCATGGCAGCGGGCTGCATGCCAGGATCTGCCCTTCAGTAGGGACGCCGCACAAGGTTGTTACACCTCGAGGCTGAGAAATTCCTTGCCACAACAGATCCTCAGTAAGTGATTAATAGCATGCTAAACTTTGAAATCTTCTCTAAGTGATATAAAAGGATTGATTGCGCATATATAATCCTTTAGACATAAATCATTGACCAAGTCTGGGACTAAGATTGGATCCAGCTGCACCTAGACTCCTCTCTGAGAAGGAGTTTAGAAAGCAAGGGGGTCCTCTCTGAACCTCATGACTCAATGGGAGTGTCTCCCTGAGAGTTCTGTCTGACCCTGTCCTCTATGCAGTAAATAACCAAATGTGCCTTGCCATCGAATCTCGTTAAAAGACTGTTGCATTTACTATCAAACTTTGTTAAAAAGTTGTTTTATAACAATAAATATTTCACTGCTACTCTCTTACGAGTGAAGTGAATCACTCCCTCCGCGACAACTACAAAGACGGAGTATTTGTTCCAACCCATTCAGAAGAAACTGGTGATGCTTTGCGGATTGTATGTAACCTGCATGCAAGTGATGCAGGAGTGTATCACTGCGATGTTATGTATGAAGTTGAAGATGCACAAAGCATTGTATCATTGGCTGTTGATGGTAAGGATTTATTTATTTCATTTGTAGTCAGCAGTGATTCCAGTTAAAATAGGGAAAGTTAGTAATTACTATATAACTAGAGGACATTTAAAGGAGCATCTATACTAAATTGCCCTTCCTTAACAATTGACTCTTCCCATTTTCTTCTTTTCTTGTGTCTGTTCTTAAGTATCTTTTCCAGTCTGTAACTTTCTCATTTCTCCTATATACCTTTTTGGAGGCTATTCTTGATTCTCAGAACAAATGCTGTTCATTTGTTCCCAAAGTAGTTTGATGCTTTGGGTTTGTATTTTAGATAGAGTAGAGTACAGTAGAGTAGAGTAGAATAGAATAGAATAGAATAGAATAGAATAGAATAGAATAGAATAGAATATTTCAGTTGGAAGGGACCTACAATGATCACCTAATCCAACTGCCTGACCAATTCAAGACTGACCAAGTTAAAGCATGTTATTAAGGGTGTTGTCCAAATGCCTCTTAAACACTGACAAGCATGGGGCATTGACCACCTCTCTAGGAAGCCTCTTCCAGTTTTACCACCCTCCTGGTAAAGAAATGCTTC
>NW_009649856.1:12588-12869 GCF_000708025.1 Charadrius vociferus | reverse complement strand
CCTCCCCCCCCCTCCTCCTCCTCCATCTCCTGGGACCCGGATGTCCGGGTGGGCTCTACCCCCCATTAAACCACCGTGGATGGTGGACCCGGGGGGTCTGGGTGGGCTCCAGTCTCCCATTCCCCGGACTGGGAAGGGCACTCAGGCGTCCGGGTGGACTCCGACCCCCATTAACCCATGGTGGGTGGTGGACCCAACTCTCCGGGTGGGCTCCAACCCCTGTTAACCCACGGTGGGTGGTGGATCTAGGGGTCCGGGTGGGCTGCAACCCCCATTCACCC
>NW_009649856.1:11061-11859 GCF_000708025.1 Charadrius vociferus | reverse complement strand
CCCCCGGTGGGTGGGGGCCCCGGGGCTCCGGGTGGGCTCCAACCCCCTCCATCACCCCACGGTCTCCATCCCCCCCCATCCCCTAACCCCTCCTCCCCCTTCCCTCTCTCCCTCCCCAGACCCCATCGCCCCTCTCCGCCGCCGTCAACGCCTCCTCCCCACCGTCGTCCCGGGGCGGTTTGACCGATCCTTTCTTCGTGGTGGAAACCATCTGCATCTGTTGGTTCTCCTTGGAGCTCCTGGTCCGTCTTTTAGCCAGTCCCAGCAAAACCGCCTTCTTCCGCAACGCCATGAACCTCATCGATCTGGTGGCCATCGCCCCTTATTTCGTGGCCTTGGGGACGGAGTTGGCCCGGCAAGGCGGCGTCGGCCAACCCGCCATGTCTTTGGCCATCTTACGGGTCATCCGCTTGGTGCGGGTCTTCCGGGTCTTCAAGTTATCCCGTCACTCCACGGGGCTGCAGATTTTAGGGCAGACCCTCCGGGCCAGCATGAGGGAGTTGGGGCTCCTCATCTTCTTCCTCCTCATCGGCGTCGTCCTCTTCTCCAGCGCCGTCTACTTCGCCGAGGCCGAAGACGCCGCCACCTCCTTCACCTCCATCCCCCAGGCTTTTTGGTGGGCGGTGGTCACCATGACCACGGTGGGCTACGGGGACATGGCCCCCGTCACCGTCGGGGGGAAACTGGTGGGGTCCCTCTGCGCCATCGCGGGGGTCCTCACCATCTCCCTCCCCGTCCCCGTCATCGTCTCCAACTTCAGCTACTTCTACCGGCGGGAGCTGAGGGGGGAGGAAGGGG
>NW_009649856.1:10486-10808 GCF_000708025.1 Charadrius vociferus | reverse complement strand
CATGGCTGCATGAGGGTGCACGAGGATGCACGAGGACACGTGAGGATGCACGAGGACACGCGAGGATGCATGAGGACACATGAGCGTGCGCAAGGATGCACGGGGACACACAGGGCTGCACGAGGACACGCAAGGACATATTGAGTGTGCACGAGGACACACGAGGACGCACAAGGACACATAGGGGTGGCACAAGGACACTTGAGGACACATGAGCGTGCACAAGGACACACGAGGACGCACGGGGGGGTGCACGAGGACACAGGTCGACCCCCCTCTCCCCTGGCTGAGGCGTCGCACGAGCGCGTGCTCACGCCACCAC
>NW_009649856.1:2135-3004 GCF_000708025.1 Charadrius vociferus | reverse complement strand
GGTTGGGGACACCAGGGGACAGGGGTTGGGGACACCCGGTGACAGTGGGACACTCCTGTGACAGGGGTCAGGTGGGTTGGGGACAACGGTGACGGGTGACAGCAGGTTTGGGGGTACCCCGGTGAGAGGAGACCCACAGCCATAGGGGGGCCGGGGGACCCCGGAGGGACACGGGGGTGGGGACACCTCGTGGGACCCCCGAGGACTTTGGGGGTCCCCTATCGCTGTAGGGTCCCCGTAGGAACCCTCGAGGTTCCTCCATCGCTGGAGGGTCTCTGTGGGACCCCCAAGAGTTTAGGGGGCGCCCCATACCTATAGGGCCCCTGTGGGACCCCCAAAGACTTTGAGGTTCCTCCAACGCTGTAGACCCCCGAAGGACCTCCCAAAGATTTTGAGGGTCCTCCATCGCTGGAGGGTCTCTGTGGGACCCACAAGAGTTTAGGGGGTGCCCCACATCTATAGGGCCCCCGTGGGACTCCCAAAGACTTTGAGGTTCCTCCAACACCGTAGACCCCTGAAGGACTCCCCAAAGACCTTTGTGGGTTCCCCAACACCGTAGAGCCCCCGTGGAACCCCCAAGGACCTCCAAGGTCCTCCAACGCCGGAGACCCCCAAGTGTTTAGGGGTCCCCCAACCCCCACCCTGCCCTCAGGTCCATCCCCCCCCTTCGTCCCCCCCACCGGGGGTCCCCCGGGCATGGGGGAACCGGTGGGTTGTTGCGAACGGGTGGCCATCAACGTGGCGGGTCGGAGGTTCGAGACCTTGGGGAGGACCCTCCTCCGCTTCCCCGACACCCTCTTGGGTGACCCCCGACGGCGCCGACGGTACTTCGACCCCCAACGCCGCGAGTACTTCTTCGACCGGCACCG
>NW_009649856.1:0-2030 GCF_000708025.1 Charadrius vociferus | reverse complement strand
TTGTTGCGCGACCCCCCGGGTGCTTCCCGGGCGGCGCGCGCCGTGGCCTTGCTCTCCGTCCTCGTCATCCTCGTCTCCATCGTGGTCTTCTGCTTGGAGACGCTGCCCCAGTTTCGGGCCGGAGGGGAGGGGTCCGCTCAGGTGAGTCGCGGGCAACGGTGGAGGGGGTCTTCGGCCTCGCCGTCCTTGGCCTCACCATCCTCAGCCTCGTCTTTATGATCCTCATCCTCACCATCCTCATCCTCTTCATCCCCACCATCCTCCTCCTCAACCTCGTCATCCTCATCCTCCCCATCCTCAGTACCCTCATCCTCACCATCCTCATCCTCACCATCCTCCCCATCCTCCTCCTCCTCCTCCTCCCCATCCTTGGTACCCTCGGCCCCACCTTCCTCATCCTCCCCATCTTCATCCTCAGCTTTATCATCCTCCACCTCGTCATCCTCATCCTCACCATCCTTAGAGTTCTCAGCCCCACCATCTTCATCTTCACTGTCCTCCACCTCGTCACTCTCATTCTTACCACCATCATCCTCCTCATCCTCACCATCTTCATCATGACTTTCACCAACCTCACCATCCTCATCCTCCCCATCTTCATCCTCATCCTCCCCATCCTCATCCTCACCATTGTCATCCTCACTTTCCTCATCTCCATTCTCACCATCCTCGCCATTTTCATCCTCAGCACCCTCACCATCCTCCTCGTCCTCATCCTCATTGTCCTCACCCTCATCATCCTCACCCTCATCATCCTCAACCTCCTGACCTTCATTTTCACCCTGACCGTCTTCGTCATCATCATTCTCACCATCTTCATCCTCATCTCCTCCCGCTCATCGTCACCATCCTCATCATTCTCATCAATCTCTTCCTCCTTTTTCTTATCATCATCATCATCATCTTCATAATTTTCCCCGCTCTCCTTCATCTTCTTAATTTTTTTCTTGTTATAATTTTTCTCACGATCTTCTTCATCATCATCCTCATCTTTTTCTTCCTCACCCTTTTTCTTAATCTTCTCCTCCTTCTCTTCCTCCTGCCTGAAGACCCTGCCTCAGTTCCAGCCTGGGACCCCCCTGCTGCAAAGGAGCCCCCCCCAAATCTTCCTCATTGTCCTCACCATCCTCCTCCTCATCATCATCCTCATCCTCACCATCCTCATGCTCTCCATCATCGTTATTACTGTAATCACTCACGTTCTTCATCGTCACTTCTCAATTTCCTCATCACCATCATTCTCATTCTCTTTTTCATTCTCTTCTTGCTTTCTCATCTTCAGCTGCTTCTTATCATCATCATCGTCACCTTCATAGCTCTTCTGTCCTTCTCCGTCATCTCCATTTCTCTTCTTTTCCCGTTCTTCCTCATCGACCTCAGCCTCATCATCGTTCTCCATCTCTTATCGCTGTCGCTCTCGGTCTCGTCGTCCTTCTTCATCTTTTCAGCATCGTCATTTTCAGCATCATCATTTTCATCACCATCATCCGTTCCCTTTTTCTCAGCTTCCTCGTCATCCTCATTGTTCTCCCCATTGTTCTTCTCGTCTTTCTTTTCTTCTCGTTGTCTTCATCGTTCTCCCGTTTGCTTCATCCGTCCACTCTTTCATTATCTTTGTCCTTCTTTTCCTGCTCTTTGTTCTTCTTCTTCTCCTCATCTTCATCATTTTCCTCTTTCTTTTCCTGCTATTCTTTGTTGTAATCCTTCTCTTCCTCCTTCTCTTCTTCTTTCTTCTTCTCCTCCTCCTCTGCTTCCTCTTCTTCCTCCTCCTCCTCCCGTTTCCTCCTCTTTCTCCTCCTCTTCCTGCTCCTTTTCTTCCTCCTCCTCTTCCTCCTCCTCCTCCTTCTTCTCTTCCTCCTCTTCCTGGTCCTTTTCTTTCTCTTCTTCCTCCTTCTCCTTTTCCTGCTCCTTTCCTTCCTCTTCTTCCTCCTCATCTTCCTCCTCCTCTTCCTTTTTCTCCTACTTCTCCTTCTGCTTCTGCTTCTCCTCCTTCTCCGTTTCTTCCTCCCCCCCCCTCCTCCTCCTCCATC
>NW_009649855.1:0-5048 GCF_000708025.1 Charadrius vociferus | reverse complement strand
GGTGAATTGCCTCCAGAAGCACAACTGTTTCCAAAAGGGGAGACATTCAGTCCTGACTCACACTCAGATGAAATCAGTCCCACACTCGTCATCAAGGTGTGTCTGCCATGTTGATGCCTTCTCCTTCTGAAATCGTCCCATGGACTCCCTTCCCTGTCAGGGTGCAGAAAGAAGAGCTTTGAGAACGTGGTGCATCTCTTCTGAAATTAAAATGGTAGGAAGGGGAAAAGCAAGTGCCCTTTAGAAGTGCTGATGTCCTTCCAGTGAATGTGAAGAGAGAGCTGGTGCCCAGCCAGCACTTCACAGCTCTGCAGGTTGGGGACTTTGCCAATCAGGTTAAAGTGTTTCCACAACAAAGCCCCAAATGGGTGGAACAATGGACTGTTAAAGACTGCTGTTGGGTTATAGATGTGGAAATGCCCTGACAGGTCTAGTGTGAAGCATCTGAATTTGCATCTCTTTAATTAAAAATTGAAAAGTACATTCAGATACTGGATAGAGGGAAGGAAGGGGAATGTAATTTGTGTTGGCTTTCTTATGCTGGGAATAGTGACTACAGGTAGAGATACCAGACATTGCCAAATACAAACCCATTTCCTAAAGAAGTGGCCCGGCTGCTGGGACATCTCTAGGGGATTCAGGTGAATCCCTGGCAGATTGAAGCACTTGGCAAAACAGAATACAAACCTCTGGGAGGACCACTGATCCAGTGTTCTGTCAGAGAACTGTTTCTGCGTGGGGTTTGATACCCTTTCCAAGCACTGTTTTTTAGAGCACGGTGAGACATCCTGAGTGTACCCAGGAGGGAACAGAGGGAGGTTGGGAGCATTAGAATCGAGGCTTAGCCCAGCCTAAGATGGTCATGATTGTTGTGAATGAGATGAGCTCAGTGGGGAACTGGTGGGTTCTTACGCCCTGTGATGCCCAGGTGAACTGAAACTTCATGGCAGGCTGAGGGTCTCCAGCTACAGGAAAGACTGTTGCGGAGGGAGGGAATTACATACCTGCACTCTTCGAGGAATACTGCATTGCAATTTCAGCAAATGAGACTGAGGGAACAGAAAACTGTCACAACAGTTTTATCTCAGTTCCTCAGCTTACCCCCGTTCTTTGGACAGAGAAAAGGCACTTGGGAGAGAGACATGGCTCACCTTGCCTCCTAGACATGGCTGAAAGCCCTCTAGAAGTGCCAGGGTGTCTCTGAGGACTAAGGCAGGAGTCTAGTGAGCAGCTCAGATGGGTAAGTCGCTCACCTCAACTTGGGCAGAGGTATCCATGCATCAGTGATTGAAGGCAAAATTCTCTGAGTGGAATTCCCCCCAAGGTAGCTCTGCTGAGATAACAGCTGAACTGAGGGGTTTCCTCTATGTCCTCCCTGTGATATCAGTTATCGGGTAACTTACTTAAAATTAACCATGGCTTTTGCAGGCGAAGCTAGTTTGTAGACAGTAAACAATTGCTAAGGTAAAAGTCAAAAGAGGAAAATCAAAGAAACTGTTCCTGTTTCTGGCACGCTTCCTGGAATATTAGGGCCCAGGTCAAAGACGTACAGACTTAATTAAGTTTTCTCATGTCTATGGCTAACTTGGCAAGGAAGGCAGTAGTTTAGATGTCCCCAGCTGAACTACCTTCATTATCATAGTAAAATACCCACCCATAGGTCAGGGAGAGCCTTGCCCAGGTGAGGACCCTTCCACTGAACAGGCGCAATACTGCGAGAAATGACTAAGCAGATACTATAATTATTTTCTAATTGCTAACCAATCCCTGCAACTGGGAGTGTATGATTGTGTAATTCGAGTGTATAAAAGATACCATGGTGATGATTTTTTGGTGTGCTTGATTTGTGGAAAGAGAGCGAGCACCCAGCCTTGTGCAACTCTGAAGTAAATAACCAATGTCTCTCCTGAGTGTGTGAGAATTGGTCTGTTGCAGACTGGGTAATGAATTTTCAGACAACACCAGCAGACAAAGGAGGATTCTTGGTCAGTTCTCCAGGGGAGAATCCATCTCATCCTCAGGTGGGTATCTAAGACACATGGAGCTGAAGCACCATGTGAAGGATCCCTTTCCCTCCTTTCTTCCTCCTTAGGAATTTGCATACTCACGTGTCTAGGGAGCAGAGAAATCCCCCTTCATCTGGCTCTCTTTAGACATGCAAGGCATTGGAAACCTATGTTAGAGCTCTTGGGCAGGCTTCATTCACCAGCTCAGCCAATGGAAATAATCCAAACGACATCTCTTCATGCACCATCCTCCAGACGAAGCCATGGTCCCCGTGGCTGAGGGAGAACATTGGAAAGAGGTTGATTTATTGGAGGAGCTCTGGGTGCGGGGATGTCAGAAGAAGTGTGGCTTAACAGCTCTCACCTTGTGACTCACGTCAAGCTGTGCACAATGCCCTGACCTTGTTTCCTCTCTATTGACAGTTTGTGCTCCCAATTTTCTTTCCCCCTCCCAGCCACCACTCTACTTCCACAAAGGTAGGATTCACGTGCAAACACACAGAGTAAAGTCTGTCCAGGTTAGGTCCGTATAGCGAAGCATACATCAGTCACCAGCTTCATTAGCATAAGACCATCCCCACACCCACCTCCTTAACACACTGAGGCTCAAAGGCCACACCGAGGAGACAGTTTTCTGTTTTCCCTCTGTGTCCTACAGTGTATTTGCTCTCTGGGGGATCGCATGGGCTTGTCGCAGATGGATAATGCCCTCTCTTCACACAGGCCAGTTAAAGAACATCAGCAGGACAGTTCTCTAAAGTGTGGCCAGTTGCTGACATGCAGGACATGTCTGAAGTAGCCATGTCCCAAGAGACTGGAAGTGTCAAGTATTTAGTGCCGGATATTTACTTGGTGTTGGAACATCCAGGGTGGGAGATAACTAAAGGCAACTCTGGACATTGGAATACAGAGCGAGCAAGAGAAGGGATTCCCCTACCTCATTTCCGAGACCCTAACCACAGTTAAGGCGTAAGTCTTCAGTCTTCACTGAAGTGAAGATCCAAGTAAAGATCTAAGCGCAAAGTCAGACAAGACATGAGTGGGGGACATTGTTCTCCTGTCCCTCCAGAGACAGTATCTCCAGGTGAGCTACTCATCTTTGCTCCATTGATGATCAGTGGAGAGAAATAGGCACTGTCAAGACTCAGTTCACTCTGTCTCATACAAGGCAATTCATGCCTTACAAGCACCTATTTTTCTTCTGCTGACACTCAAGGTAGACTGGATAGCTGGCTTAGACAACACACACACAGACACAAAAACACACACAAGTCTTGAGCTATCCATCTAGTGCTAGTGGAGAAGACTCGCACCCAGGCAGAGGCTCCCTATACTGTCCAGGACCAACATACGGGTGTTGGACTTGGCAGAGGCAGCTTCTGCAAGTCCTGTGTCCAGGGCTTCAATGTGGTTGAGGGGAGACTGCTCTTGGTGCGAGGGGGGGATGCAGCTGATTAGTGTGCCCAGCTTGAGCCCATTCACAAAGTTTCCTCCATCTGTCCTTGAGTACCTTGGACATGGATATGGGGTTTAACCATGGGATGGGGGTGCGGAGTCACACGTACGTGAGCACGATCATGCACACAGAGCACTGAGAACCAGGACTGCCGACACCAGCTCTCAGCCCCTCTAGATGACTCTAGGCGGGTCCTTCAGAGCCTACGGGGAAGGAACGAATCAGTCACTGGCCAACCCCATCAGCTTTAGTGAGCTCAAGGGTTTGGCAGTGGTTCCGGCAGCTGCTGTCTCACTGTAAGACAGAGAGAAACCACAGCAGAGTTAAAGCTGTCATGGCCTTTCCAGACATTGAGCCTCTCCCCATGGCAAGTCTGTGTGAGAGAACAGAAAAACTAGAGAACATCCCCATTGCTGCAGCCCTCCAGAGAATTCCTGTATTACAAGGAAAAGAAAAACCTGCAGCATTAGAAGCTCCTGCCTGACCTTGTTGATCTCCTCAAGGGTCTGGGACCAGCCCCTGCCCTTGCAAAGGGAGCGGTGCCACAGTGACACACTCATGTGGCAGCAGAAGGCTGTGTGTCTGGGACAAGCCAGCCTCCTCTCAGGCGACAGACACTGAGGCTGGGACACCAGAAGTGATGTAGTAGGGAACCTGCCTCTTGACTCACTTGAAGGAAAATAAACTCTCTTCACGAGGCAGAGAAACAGGAATTTACAGAGCAGCTGACAAAATGGTTTGCCTACCCTGCGAATGTTCATGCATTCGTTTTGTATTTTCCACAGGTTTCATTGCTCTGCTGGCCTCTTTCCTCTTGTGCTCTACATGTGGGTGCAGGAGGTGTAATTGCCTGTAGCCAGAGGGAGCTGCCTGTAGCGTCCTCCGTCCCCATGAGCTGGCTGACTTTATCTTGCAGCCAAGGTTCCAAACGGAAAATGCTTTTTGCACATAATAATACAAGAGTAAGGACAGTGTATTGGGTTTACCGGGCAAGACTGTGTTAGCGGAGGGGCTGCAGGGATGGCTTCTGTGAGGAGACACCAGAAGCTGCCCCCGTATGTCCGACAGAACCACTTTCTTTACAGGCCAAAGAGGGTTCTGCAATGGCAAATGTGTCTGCTGGACAACCCCAGCTTCTAACAATGGTTTACTAGTTGGAGAGGTGTCAGCATGGCCTGGGGCAGCCAGTCCTGCTCTGAGGCTACAGCCCTGGAGGAAGGGGACCACAAAACACGGGGGGCACAATCCTCCCCACTGCGAGCTGAGCAGTTGTGGAAGGAATAATTTCCCACACAGGATATTAAAAGTCTTTTCTGCTAACAGATCATGGGCTGTGATATATATCGGGGCACTCTCGGAGCCCAGCCCAAGCTGTAAGCGGTGGGCACCCTCCTGGCTGTATGGTTAGAAAGAGTTTTTGGGACAAGTCTTCTGCACCTCCCTCACCCTGATTCTGTTAACATTCATCGCTATATTCCTCGGGTAATGAGGCAGATTTCTATGAATTAGGCTTTTTTCCTGCCACCTTGTCCAGCAGAGTAAAACCTTTTCCTTATTACGCTGGATGCACAGTGTTACAAGCAGAA
>NW_009649854.1:0-233 GCF_000708025.1 Charadrius vociferus | reverse complement strand
CACCATTTTGAGCCCTTTTCCCTCACCCTTGTTGCCATGCTGAGCCCTTTTCCCTTATTTCCACCATTCTGACCCCTTTCCCTCACCTCTGTCGCCACTCTGACCCCTTTTCCCTCATCATTGTCACCTTTTTGAGCTCTTTTCCCTTATCTTTGTCACCTTTTTGAGCCCTTTTCCCTTATTTCCATCATTTTGAGCCCTTTTCTCTCACCTCTGTCGCCATTTTGAGCCCT
>NW_009649853.1:0-501 GCF_000708025.1 Charadrius vociferus | reverse complement strand
CAAGTGAGCAGGGGTCAGAGGTCACGCACAGGGCAGAGGTCAAAGGGCGCCGGCAGAGGGCGAAGGCCGCGGCGGAGGTCAGAGGTCATTGGCACAAGGCAAAGGCCACAGCAGAGGTCAAAGGCCACGGCAGGGGTCAGAGGTCACCGGCAGAGGTCAAAGGCCACAGTGGAGGTCAGAGGTCGCCAGTAGGTCAGGCAGAGGTCAAAGGCGACAGCTGGGGTCAGGCAGAGGTCAAAGGTCACCGCCAGAGGTCACCCAAGGAGGCCAGAGGTTGCCGACAAAGGTCGGGCAGAGGTCAGAGGTCACCAGCGGAGAGCAGCTCCAGGTCAAAGGCCACTGCTGGGCTCAGGCAGAGGTTAAAGGTCACCAGCAGAGGTCAGGCAGAGGTCAAAGGCCACAGCCGAGGTCAGAGGTCACCAGCGGAGAGCAGCTCCAGGTCAAAGGCCACTGCTGGGCTCAGGCAGAGGTTAAAGGTCACCAGCAGAGGTCAGGCAGAGG
>NW_009649852.1:1812731-1814553 GCF_000708025.1 Charadrius vociferus | reverse complement strand
GACCCCCCCACGGGTGGCACCCAACTGGGGACAACCGTTGTCCCCGCGCCGTCCTCCCCCAGCGATGGCACCTCCGGGCCCTCGGGTGACGTTTTCCGGCCCCCAGGGTGGGGGTCCTGCAACGGGTACCCCAAGGCGCATCTGGCTGGTCCCCGGGCTGCGGTCCCATCTCCTCGCCACGGCACCTCCTGGGAGCCACCACCGCTTCCGGGTGCTGCTGGGACGGTGATGGGCCATAATGCCACCACGCCGTGATGCCACCACACCATAACACCACGTTGCGATATCACCACGACATAATGGCATCGCAACATGATGCCACCATGCCATGATAACATCACACCGTGATGCCACCACACCATAACATCATGCCATAACACTACGCTGTGATGCCACCACGCCATGATGGCACCACACCATGACAACACCATGCCATAACACCATGCCGTGATGCCACCGTGCCATAATGGCATCACATCATGATGCCACCGTCCCATGATAACATCACACCATGATGCCACCACGCCATAACACCACGCCATGATAACACCATGCTGTGATGCCACCGTGCCATAATGGCATCACACCATGGTGCCACCACGCCATGACAGCACCACACCATGACAACACCATGCCATGATACCACCGTACCGTGATGCCACCATGCCGTGATGCCACCACGCCCACACCATAACACCACGTTGCGATATCACCACGACATAATGGCATCGCAACATGATGCCACCATGCCATGATAACATCACACCGTGATGCCACCACACCATAACATCATGCCATAACACTACGCTGTGATGCCACCACGCCATGATGGCACCACATCATGGCAACACTATGCCATGATACCACCACGCCATGATAACACCATGCTGTGATGCCACCATGCCATAATGGCATCACACCATGGTGCCACCACGCCATGATAACACCATGCCATGATGCCACCACACCATAATAGCATCACACCATGATGCCACCACGCCAGGATAATACCATGCTGTGACGCCACCACAACAGGGTCCCACCACGCCATGATACCACCACGTCATGATGCCACCACACCATAATGGCATCACACCATGATGCCACCATGCCATAACACCACGCTGTGATGCCACCACGCCATCATAACACCATGCTATTATGCTACCATGCCATAATGGCACCACAGCATGATGCCACCACGCCAGGATAACACCATGCTGTGATGCCACCATGACATGGTCCCACCATGCCATGATACCCCACATCATAATGCCACCACACCATAATGGCATCACACCATGATGCCACCATGCCACGATGCCACCACACCATGATAACACCATGCTGTGATGCCACCACGCCATAATGGCATCACACCATGATGCCACCATGCCATGATGCCACCATGCCATGATGCCACCACACCATGATAACACCATGCTGTGATGCCACCACGCCATGATGCCACCACGCCATAATGGCACCACACCATGATGCCACCACGCCATGATAACACCATGCCGTGATGCCACCGCAACATGGTGCCACCGTGCCGTGATACCACCATGCCATGCTACCACCACGCCATGATGCCACCACACCACCATGCCACCCTACCACCAACCTCCACCCTTTTGTCACCCTCCCCAGTCTTCGTGACGTTGACCTGCGCTTTCCGCTATGGCCGTGAGGACCTGGACGTGCTGGGGCTGACCTTCCGCAAGGACCTCTTCGTGGCCAACGCCCAGGCCTTCCCCCCGGTCCCCGAGGAGAAGAAGCCCCTGACGCGGCTGCAGGAGCGGCTGATCAAGAAGCTGGG
>NW_009649852.1:1808767-1812557 GCF_000708025.1 Charadrius vociferus | reverse complement strand
AACACCTCCCGGTTGTCCTCCCCCCACCGCGGACAGGACGGGGAAGAGGCAGCAGGAGGAAACGGGGTCCCAACCCTTCTTCTATCCCCTCTCCACCCCCACTTTTGCCCCTTCAGATCCCCCCCAACCTGCCCTGTTCCGTCACGCTGCAGCCGGGTCCGGAGGACACGGGGAAGGTAAGGTCCACCCGTCCTTGTGCCACTGGGCGGCGGTGACCGGCCGTTGGTTGGGGGTCACCTCTTGGGGGGTGGTGCGAAGGGGTTTCTCTGCCTTCTCCGGGTTTCCAGGCCTGCGGTGTGGACTACGAGGTCAAAGCTTTCTGTGCGGAGAACCTGGAGGAGAAAATCCACAAGAGGTGAGCGGAGAAGATCCGTCCTGCCTGGGCGGGAGCAGCAGCCTCGGGGTGCTGGAAGGGGCTGCGACCCGGCGGTGGGGAAGGAGCACCTCAGTTTGCTGCCCGCAGTGGGTGAGATGGGGATGGGATGGAGACATCATCCAGGATGGGGATGGGATGGAGACGTCTTCCAGGATGGGAATGGGACGGAGATGTCTGCTAGGCTGGGGCTGGAGTTGAGATGATGGTGTTCACCAGGATGGAGCTGGGATGGAGATGTTCTCCAGGGTGGGTCTGAGATGGCAATGTCCTCCAGGCTGGGCCTGGGATGCAGATGTCCTCTAGACTGGGGCTGGGACAGAGATTTTCCCTGGGCAGTGCCTGGATGGAGATGTCCTCCAGGCTGGGGCTGGGATGGACACGTCCTCCAGGCTGGGGCTGGGGTGAATATGTCCTCCAGGCTAGGTCTGGGATGGAGATGTTCTCCAGGCCGGGGATGGGGTGGAGATGTCCTCCAGGCTGGGGCTGGGGTGAAGATGTCCTCCAGGCTAGGCCTGGGACGGAGATGTCCTCCAGGCTGGGCCTAGGATGGAGATGTCCTCCAGGCTGGGGATGGGATGGAGATGTTCTCCAGGCTGTGCCTGGCATGGAAATGTCCTCCAAGCTGGGCCTAGGATGGACACATCCTCCAGGATGGGGATGGGGTGAAGATGTCCTCCAGGCTGTGGCTGGGATGGAGATGTCCTCCAGGCTGGGGCTGGGGCTGGGGCGGAGATATCCTCCAGGCTGGGGCTGGGACGGAGATGGTCTCCAGGACGGAGGTGTTTCCCAAGATGGAGCTGGGATGAAGATGCTTTCCAGGGTAGGGATGGGCGAGAGAGGATGTAGGAGTTGGGATGGAGACATCCACCGCTGCGCTGTGGGCAAGGATCCCAACCCTGCCATGACATGGGACCATGCAGCCAGCCTGGCACGGCTGTGGGGCTGCCCCCTTGCAACCGAGGCGAGCTGGGCATCCAGCCGGGACCTCCTACGCCATCCTTCTCCTGACCCAGCAGACCAGAAGAAAAGAGAGATTTGACCCAAAACTGGCCAAGAAAGAGGGCAGCCCGTGGGCAGAGCTGCCTGCAGGCAGTGGGACACCCGGGTTCTCCTCCACCTGTGTCCCCCCCCCCCCAGGAACTCGGTGCGCCTGGTGATCCGTAAGGTCCAGTACGCGCCCGAGCGACCCGGCCCCCAGCCCATGGCGGAGACCACCCGGCAGTTCCTCATGTCGGACAAACCGCTGCACCTCGAGGCGTCCCTGGACAAGGAGGTGCGTGAGGACTGGGGAGGTGGGACACCGGTGGGGGATGACGCCAGCGAGGACAGGGACCTCACCGTTCCCCGCTCCTTTGCTCCCCGCAGATCTACTACCACGGAGAGCCCATCAGTGTCAACGTCCACGTCACCAACAACACCAACAAGACGGTGAAGAAGATCAAAATCTCAGGTGAGGAGAGGGGCTTGGTCCCCACCGGCTGTTGTCCCCGTCCCCGCAGGGGCCCTCCCTGACCACCATCTCTCCACCTCTCGTCCCAGTGCGCCAGTACGCCGACATCTGCCTCTTCAACACCGCCCAGTACAAGTGCCCGGTGGCCGTGGAGGACGCCGAGTGAGTACCGGCTGCTCGGGGACGTCACCAGGGGTTCCGGGGACCTCGGAGGAGCCTTGGAGGTCTCCTGCCACAGTGCAGCACCTTCAAAGCAGTGGGATGTTGTGTTCGGCAAGCAGGTCCCGGTGGGAGGAGTGGGGAGGTGGAGACCCCTTTTTTTTTTTTCATAGGCATTTTGCCGAAAGTGTGGGGGTTTGCACGTTTTTCGGATGGCACCACGGGGGACGTCACCTTCCACGCCCTCCCCCTGGCCGGAGATGAACTCCAGGCTGGGGCAGGGACACAGATGTTTGCTGCGTTGGGTTGGGGGTTGGGATGGAGATGTCTGGGCTGGGTCTGGAGCTGCAATCGAGGTGTTCACCAGGCTGGGGTTGGGATGGAGACGTCCTCCAAACCGGTCCTGGGAAGGAAATGGCCTCTAGGCTGGGGCTGGGATGGAGGTGTCCTCCAAACCGGTCCTGGAAAGATATTCTCTAGGCTGGGGCTGGGATGGAGATGTCCTCCAAACTGGTCCTGGGAAGATGTCCTCTAGGCTGAGGCTGGGATGGAGATGTCTGGGCTGGGTCTGGAGCTAGGATGGAGATGTTCACCAGGCTGGGGCTGAGTCGGGAGTTGGGATGGAGATGTCCTCCAACCTGGTCCTGGGAAGAAGATGTCCTCTAGGCTGGGCCTGGGAAGGTGTCCTCCAGACTGGGCCTGGAACAGAGATGTTCCCCAGACTGGGATGGAGATGTCCAGCTTGGCCCGTGGCACTGTCAGAGATGGGGGGGGAGCTGGTGCTCTGGCTGATGGTGGCTGTCATCTCCAGCGACAT
This sequence comes from Charadrius vociferus, assembly GCF_000708025.1. Taxonomy (NCBI): domain Eukaryota; kingdom Metazoa; phylum Chordata; class Aves; order Charadriiformes; family Charadriidae; genus Charadrius; species Charadrius vociferus. The sequence continues at coordinate 1,809,755 of NW_009649852.1, read as the reverse complement.
GGTGGCCCCGAGCTCGACGTTCTGCAAAGTCTACACTTTGACCCCCTTCCTCGCCAACAACCGGGAGAAGCGGGGGCTGGCGCTGGACGGCAAGCTCAAGCATGAGGACACCAACTTGGCCTCCAGCACGCTGTGAGCTCCCCACCCCCAACCACCCCCGGGACTTCTGCTCCCTCCGGCACTGCTTGGGTGGAGCTTAGGGGAGGACCAAGCCCTGGTGGGCATCCATCTCCTGCTCCGGGAGTGATGCTCAGGGTGGAGGAGACCCAGTGGGGGGACCTTCAGGAGGATGGGGGTGGTGGTCCCCATGGACATCCCCTCGCTGAAGCCCACCTGCTCCTTCCTCCAAGGTTAAGAGACGGAGCCAACAAGGAGATCCTGGGCATCATCGTCTCCTACAAGGTGAAGGTGAAGCTGGTGGTCTCCCGAGGAGGGTGAGTGTTGGGTGCACCCCCTCTTCTCCCTTGCTCTCCTCTGGGCTGGGGACCGGTTTCGGCGCGTGTGTCCCCTCCATGGGAGATGCTACGCCATTCCCAGTGGTGGGACGGCAAAACCGTGGCAGAGCCCAGGTGGCCCTTTCGGGGGCCACCAGCGTGGCCATCGCTTGGGGGAGGGGGGGCAGGCATTAAGCCTTACAACAACCCCGTTCCCCCCCCACCTTCTCTGTGCTGCACCTTTTGGGGTCCGTGTCCCGCCCCCCGGGGCTCAGCAGCAATGGGGGGGGACACGTGTGTGTGTGGGGGGGTGGTGGTCGCGTGTCCTTGGGCAGCGGTGACTAACGTGTCCTCTCCTTTGACCCATGCCAGCCTGCTGGGAGACCTCGCCTCCAGGTAACGCCCGCGCCGCTCCCCCCAGCACCCACCTCACTTGAAGTCCCCTTATTCCCTCCACTTGAATTCCTTTATACATTACTTGCATTCCCCACGCTCCTGTCCATTCAACACCCCCAGAACCGTCCCATGGGGCCCACTAATTCACCCCAGTGCCC
>NW_009649852.1:1801662-1802725 GCF_000708025.1 Charadrius vociferus | reverse complement strand
CCCCGCCGTGTCCTGCCTTCCAAGCTCACACAGGCAACGGCTCCATGACGGCTTGGCTCCCGTCCTCGGCTCCCACCGAGTGTCCACGTGCGCGCGCGCGTGCGTGTGTGTGCGCGCGCTCTGCAAGCTTCAGGCTGTAGCAGAAACCGCACGAATCGATGCTGGAATGCCACAAGGACTGGCACCGAGCTGGGCAGGGCAGGAGAGCCGCCTGCCCCGGCACGACCCGCGACGCCTCCCCGTCACCCCTGCAGCCTCGGCGCTCTTCCTTAACATCCGAAATCGTGGTTATTTGGGTGAGAAATAACTCCCGTAGCTTCAACCCGCCCTGAATGGGCTCCATCCGCCCGGCAGAGACAACCAGCCGGGGCATGGCGTCGCACCAACACGGTGTCCGCTGCGCCCCCGGAAACGCCGGCGTCTCTCCATCCGCTGGGACGCCGTCCTTAAAGGTGAGCGCAGATGGAGATGGCCACCGCGGGGCGGGAGGAATTCCGCTCCTCCTGCCGAGGAGCAGGGTGAGCTGAAGCACTTGCTCTTCTCGCAGCCGCTCCGCCGAGCCACCCCGTCCCCTCCGTCCCCTCCTCGCTGCCTTCCTCCAGGCGCAGGGACAGGCAGATGTTCCAGTGGGGACCAAGGAGGAGATGGAGGTTTCTGTATCCAGCAGGAGGGAGGATTTCGGAAACGAAATGCAAAGTCACGTGGTAGCTGGCGAACATGGCGTACACACGAGATACTTGCTAAACGAGCAACGTTCAAGCCGCGTCCTGCTGAGGAACACCTTATAGCTGATGGGTTAAGAAGTTGTGTCCTAAGGGCTGGCACCGCAGGGCTCCACACACCCAGGAGCTGGTGCCCACGGAAGACCGACCACCATAAAATCATGGAAGGTTTTGGGTTGGAAGAAACCTTAAAGACGATCTCGTTCCAACCCCCTGCCCTGGGCAGGGCCACCTCCCCCCAGCCCAGGTTGCCCCAAGCCCCGTCCAACCTGGCCTTGAACACCTCCAGGGATGGGGCAGCCACAGCTTCTCGGGGCAACCTGCCCCAGGGGATCACCACC
>NW_009649852.1:1796597-1800823 GCF_000708025.1 Charadrius vociferus | reverse complement strand
GGTGTTGAAGGCCAGGCTGGACGTGGCCTTGGGCAACCTGGGCTGGTGGGAGGTGTCCCTGCCCATGGCAGGGGGCTTGGAATGGGGTGATCTTCAAGGTCCTTTCCAACCTAAACCATTCTATGATTCTACAAAATACAGTCTGAGAGAGCAGCACGAGGTCTCAAAGCCGAAGACCTCAGTCCTTAAAAACATCCAGGCGCCCTCCGAAAGCACCGCTGGCCTCTTCTCAGCCCCTGCTGCGGCACGAAATAGTTGCACTCACTTTGCCTCTGCCCTCAGCGTCTCCGTCGGGGCGCTGGAGACGGCGCGGCAGCTGCCCTCCTTGCTGCAGCACCCAGCCTGGCGCCGCAGCGTGAGCCCCGCGCTCGCACTGGGTTTGACATCGCGTCGTCCCAGCGAGGGGCGGAGGAAGAACCGGGGCGAACAGTGAGGATGGAACACCCAAAACTCCCCCCCAGCCCCGGGTTCTCCTCCGAAGGAAGCAGCGACGCCTGCGCATCTCAGCCCGTCCACGGGCTCAAGCCCAGCAATGGGTGTCCCGGGAGGGTGGAGATCTCGTAGAGGAGCTCCAGGGCTGGACCGCTCCGCCTTGGGGCGCAAATAGCGGGGAGCTGATGCTGCATCCAGCTTCACATCCTCCCCCAGGAGCAGGAGGAGCCAGGACCAGGGTAGGGATGAGCTGAATAACCACCCAGTTTCTGGGCTTGAACTGGGGGACGGCCGTTCAGGCTGTGGTTTGTCTCCTCCCAGGCAAGGGAGGAGAAACGTAGAGCATGGCTTGATCTCGCCAGCATCCACAGCACCATTCTGGATCCGGTCCATGGTCGGGAAACATCTCTCCACCCAGCTGGGTCACCCCAGCTGCGATACGTTGAGGTTAAACCTTGAGGTTTAACCAGAAGGGAAAGCTTTGTGGCCAGCTGTCCTCAGTGAAGACAAGAGGTCCTGGAGGACCTTTCCGTGGTCCCGTGGAGAGCTGAGGTTGGCCACATCCACGTCCAACACAGCTGCGAGCTGCCCCTCACCATAGTGATGCTGTGGGGAAGGAGAAACCATCCATAAGTTGATCCATCTCGGGGGTGTCAGCGTTTGTGCCGGGGGCAGGAGTCATCCCAACCTTCCCCACCAAGGGCAAAGCCGGCTCTCGCAACGCCAACATCCCCCTCCGTCACGCAACCGGACTCTCTGATCAAACGTTCGGGCGCTGCCTGAAGGTCCGCGCGGTGCATTTCTGGGAGAAACGCTCTCACCGCCCGGCGCGAGTTCTCCAGCGTCACATTTAGAGGGAGATCCCTCCTCTGGGCGTAATCCCTTTGTGCGGCAGCTGCAAGTACTTAACGTTTTGGACATCTCCAGTCCCCCGTCCAATCTGGTTCAAGCTGGACAAGAAGGCTTAAGTTATTTTGGGGGAAAAAAAAATTTAAAAAAAAAATAAAGGGAAGTTTAGATGAGTACAAACTGTGCTATTGCTTAAGCCCCACGTCTCCAGCAAGCCGAGCAAGTTTGCTTCCCTGTCCCCTCTGCACTACCTGCCCCACCGTGACGTGGGACGGGGCCAGGGGTGGCTCTGCTGCTTCTGCTTGTCAGCTCCTCTACCATCACAGAATCACAGAATTTTCGGAGTTGGAAGGGACCTCCAGAGCTCACCCAGTCCCACTCCCCTGCTAAAGCAGGACTGCCCAGAGCACATCCCTCAGGACTGCATCCAGGCGGGTTTGGGAAACCTCCAGAGAAGGGACTCCACCCCCTCCCTCGGCAGCCTGTGCCACTGCTCACCCCAACCCTAAAGAAGTTCTTCCGTCTGTTGGATGGAACTTCCTCTGTTCCAACTTGTGCCCATTGCCCCTCGTCCTGTCCCCGGGAACCACCGAGAAGAGTCTGGCTCCATCCTCCTCCAACCCACCCTTTAGATATTTTTGAGCAATAAGAAGGTCTCCCCTCAGCCTTCTCTTCTCCAGGCTAAAGAGTCCCAGCGCTCTCAGCCTCTCCTCATACGGGAGATGCTCCAATCCCTCAGTCATCTTGGTTGCCCTTCGCTGGACTCTCTCCAGCAGTTCCCTGTCCCTCTTGAACTGGGGAGCCCAAAACTGGACACAGTATTCCAGTTGTGGCCTCACCAGTGCCGAGTAGGGAATGACCTCCCTCGACCTACTGGCCACACTCTTCCCTCTGCAGCCCAGGATTCCATTGGCCTTTTTGGCGACGAGGGCACACTGCTGGCTCATGGACAATTTACTATCTACCATGTCCCCGCAAAGGAGGCAGCGAGGAAGATGAAGCCTGGTTGCTGAGAAGGCCGCAGCGGTCATCTCTCCTCCTCAGAGCCCACCTTCTCCAGGGCTGGACCCTCACACTTGGTGGAGCCGACAGGAGCTGTGGGAGTTGGTCAAACCACCCCATGCCCAGGGGCGCTCAAAAAAGATCCCTTGAGGTCTGAGATCCTGCTTGAGGAACCCTCCGTGCCTGCGTACCCATCAGCCACACACTCTCCTTCCTGGGGGTGCACCCGGTGACAGTTAGGCCAGAAAAGCCACCTCCTGAGCTCCTGATGCTGGAGGTCTCAGTGCAGGGAAGGGCACACTGTGGTCTCCCACCGCAGGCAGGAGCACGCTCAACAGCAGAGGTAGGCTGACTGGAAAGCCAGGAGCCCTCCTAGCTGCCCCTCACTGGGGCAGAAATCCTCCCAAAACCCTGGTCAGAACCCATCTCCACAAGTTTGACATTGGCACAGCTGGACTGGTTTTGCTGGGGACCCTCCTGGGGTGGTAAGGAGGACCAAGCATTCCTTCATGAATTGTGGAATGGTTTAGGTTGGAAGGGACCTTAAAGATCATCAAATTCCAACCCCCCTGCCATGGGCAGGGCCACCTCCCCCCAGCCCAGGTTGCCCCAAGCCCCGTCCAACCTGGCCTTGAACACCTCCAGGGATGGGGCAGCCACAGCTTCTCGGGGCAACCTGCCCCAGGGGATCACCGCCCGCACAGCCAACAATTTCTTCCTCACATCTCACCTCAATCTCTCCAGTTTGAAGCTATTCCCCCTCGTCTCATCGCTACAATCACTCAGCTGCTCCTGTGCTCAAACAGGCTTTTTTCTTTACTGGTGCAGCAACTGCCGCTGCTGGTGGTGACACAGACCTATGGCTTTGGTAGGTGACAAAGCATCACACTGCTCTGATTGTTCAACCTGGAGAAGGCAAAAAGGGGGAGAGCTCAGAGCCCCTTCCAGTGCCTAAAGGGGCTCCAGGAGAGCTGGGGGGGGACTCTGGGTCAGGGACGGAGCCGTGGGACGAGGGGGGACGGTTTGACACTGACAGAGGGGAGATTTTGGGGAGAAATTGTTGGCTGTGCGGGTGGTGATCCCCTGGGGCAGGTTGCCCCGAGGAGCTGTGGCTGCCCCATCCCTGGAGGTGTTCAAGGCCAGGGGGGCAACCTGGGCTGGGGGGAGGTGGCCCTGCCCGGGGTGGGGGGGTTGGAACGAGATGATCTTCAAGGTCCTTTCCCACCCAAACCATTGTATGGTTCTATGATCGAACCCCCCAGCCTTGGGCAGGACGTGCTCCCCCCATTTCCCACACCGCCACGGAGGCGGGGACGGTTTTGCGCATGGAGGGGGAAGAACCCCCACGGCTTGTGCAGGCAGCAGCCCTGCGAGGTGAGGACCCGCGTGGAGCTTCCCCGTGATGCCGTTACGGTGCGGATGGGAGCAGGTTTCAGCCTCAGCACCCGCAGGCAAACAGCGGTTGCCATGACACAGCGCCGTTGGGTACACCGCATTCCCAGCGCCGAGGCTTCCCCGGCCGCTTCCAGCGCCCTCCCTCCCCAAGCGCAACCTTCACCCCAACTCAACCATCACGGAACCAGTCTCCGCCTGTCCTCAACCCACCTCTCACCTCAGCTCCCACCCAGAAAAAGCGAGGAAACCCCCGGAGGGACGCAGAGGGGCAGTTCCCAACCTCAGAAAGAACCATGAAAAGGCATTTAAAAGCAGGAGGGGACAGCAAGCGCCGAGCGAGAGGGGACACAGCCTGATGAGCGTTTGCACCGTCACATCCGAGCCGGCTGCTCCAGCACAAGCGACCCCCGGCGCCAGAACAAGGCAGAGCCCCCCATTTCGCAGGGCGAGCAACCCCTGCCCCGCCGCTGGGCTCTGCTCCCCGCTCCCTCCCCAGCTCCTCGGTGAAACACGGTGTTTTTCACGTTGGGAATAAGGAGCAGACAGGG
>NW_009649852.1:1789603-1796391 GCF_000708025.1 Charadrius vociferus | reverse complement strand
ACGGCCACTTCCTGAGGGGAGGCCGCTACTTGCGACACACGCACGTGAGGAAATGCCAACACCTCACGGGGCGTACAGCCTTTCCCCTCCCCAACCCGGTGCTTTGGGGTTAAATATGCCAGAGAACAGCCCGTTTCCTCAAACTGTACTCATGGGTGTTTTTCGGTCCGTTTTCTTCTGAAAAGTACGGTGCAGACAGGACATGGGTCTACGATAAAACGATGGGAGGATGCTCTCAGCTAGCAGACACGACCGGAACTACTCCACAGCCACAGCTCTCATCTGAAGGCCGGTACACAGGAGAGCAAGTAACACGATCAAAATTTTTATTTTTTTTTTTACTATATTAAAATAACGCTCTTTACAATCGGCTCCGTTCGCTACAACTGTCTCAAAGCGGTACCCGCGTGCAAACAGACACCTCGCAGCCTACGCAAACTCGAACACAGACAGGAAACACAGCACATCTCACTGCGAGTATGATCTACCCACAGTTCCCACAAGACTGAACCCAGTCCCAAACGTGCAGGGAACCGTCGCTTGCCGCCGACAATAAAGTTCTCGGTTTCTGCGGATGCCACGTGTGCGCTGTGACCAAGGGAGGGCCTCCGCTGCCGTCCCAGCCGCCGAACGCGTGGCCTTTGTGAACAAAGACGGGCTCTGCTTCCCCGCCAGAGCTGTCCCAGCTCTGCGCGTCATACACATGCACGGTGCCATCGAAACCTTGAATAAAAAGGAATCGGAGAGACCGCGGGACTAAATTGCTTTGCTCTAGTCCGACTGGGCTCACGCTCACCTCCCAGCGGGGGTGAGCTGAGACAGAAAAGGAGGACAAAGGCGCAGACTAACACCCTGTGACAGCAGAGCTTCCAAGCCTCCGAGGAGCTTGTCTCAAACTAACAGCTGCCGGGGAGAACACGGGCCAGATCCAAAAAGGTTGCGGATTCACCAGTGTGAATTTGGCAATGTCCTGGCCAAGAGGCAGCCTCGCTGCCCACCCGGTCTTATCAGGGCAGTATCCTCGCGGCCAGGCTGTCACTGGCACTACGAGGGCAGTGTTTGCCAAGGGCTTGGGGTCTTTGTTCTCCCAGGAGGGAAGCGGGGGTCCCCCAGAACCCATCCAGGTCCCTTCTGCAGTCATCGGAGAGATGCAGCCTGCAGAGGACGGTTAGCTCGCATCTCCGCCGGCTCCAGGAGGAGCTCTCGACAACCTCCCACTAACTCGGGGGGGTTTAAAGTAAGGTGGGGCGAAGTGGGCTTCGATAGAAATACAGTTTGAAAAAACATCCGGAAAAGGAGATCTCTGCCCAAAGCACATACCTGAAACAGCAAGGCAGCTTTCCAGAACAGGAGCCCAGGAGACGCACAGGAATTCCGCACCCGAGCTGGAAGAGGGCACTCTGCACTTCGCCGAGGCCAAGGACTCGGAGGTTTTTCTTAGGTCTGTCAGGGTGAGGTGCCCTCCGCTCGAGAGGCGAGCTACGGGCCGGGAGATGGAGTCAGAGCCTTGAGGTCCGCGCCCGACTCCCATGCACCACCGCTCGCCACACGGCGCCGAGGGGACGGACGCAGCCTCCAAGGGACTCTGCGGCTGCCGAACGTCAGCCAGGCACAGCTGCCCCTTGGCACAGCAGAGGAGCAACGTGTTGCAATCCAGGAACGCCAGGCCGCTGAGCTCCTCGCTGTTTCGGGAGGCTGGAAAAGAGAGGCAGATCTCAGATGACAGGAGGAGCCGTTTGCATGATTTTTCTGCCGCCATCTTGCCCGAGAAAGCCGTTTTCCAGCCTCGTCCCTGGAGGCGGCTTTCAAGCAACGCCAGTTAGTTCTTCAAGAGAGCCAGCAGCAGAGTCTGAGCTCGGGAATTATCTCTGCGCGGAGTCCACGGGGAGCAGGGACAGTCTGTGCCCCCCAAAAGCAGATGTTAACACCCAGGCAGAGGAGACAGGCAGCCCCACGACTAACACTATCTCTGTTGGAGCTCCCATGGGAGACCCGACACGGACCAGCGCTCTGAGAGCAGATGCCTCCAGCATTATCCCTCAGCAGTGGGAGCCCCACAAGTCCCTACGGCACGGGGACACAGCAGAGCAGTGACAAATAGACCTTCCTTTTGCTCAGCACACTGTGTTACAGTCACTGGACACACACACACGTTTTCCTCACCAGGGGATGAGGTGTGTGGGGATTGAATCTTACTGGGTAGGTGAAGGCAGAAGATCTCCAGCACACCCAGCAAACCAGACCTGGATGGATTCACCACCTCCAGTTAAGGCAGGGCTGGTTTAACGGGGCTGGCACGATCCTCCTCCCGTCCGCACGGACGGATCAGAGAGTAACACAGAGCTCACTCAGAAGTCGATGCCGATTTCAACGACCCCAGGAGACGTGACTCCGGGGTCAGCTCCTCCCTCATTCGGCACAACACACGGGAGCCCTCTGCTAACCCGATTCTTTGCACCGAAACCACCTACAGTGCTCTCACAGGGCACAGATCTGGGGCAGAAGCCCGAGAAATCACTGTCGTGGGAGTAATGAGAAGCTGGAGATGACGGACCAGAGCATTGTAACCTCTTTCCTCAAGACAATGTACTTTCTGCAAATATCTTTACACCCTTTGGCCCACGTCTGAAATTACCCACCCAGTGAAACCTCTGCCACTTGAGCAGTTACCCTTGGCCTTACCCAAACCCCAACTTTACAAAAATCAGTCATCAGACTCCGTTTGAATACCTGCCATGTAGACATTTTTCCTCGATTCAACCTCTGTAATTTGGACGCTGTCGAGTCTTGAGCCGTGAAGGACCCACGGCGCTCTGGCCGAAATGGTTGCAATTTTAGCCCAAGGTTGCCCAGTGGCATTTTCTGTAGATATAGCACCCACGGATTTAATAACATCTATTCGAAAGAGATGTAAGCAGTTGTAAAACACATCAGGAGTCAAGTAATCCACAAGATTAAGCTGTTTCACAGCCTCATAAAGCTAAAAGTGACCTACTAAACAAACAAGAAATCCAATTATGACTAACCCCCTCTCCAGAATAAAATTTTTCTTTCCAACACATCCAGCAAGGACTGACAACGAGCCCTCTAAAATCTAGCAAAATGCACGGAGAGTTGTCAATCAAGATGTTTTCTTCTTCATTGAAAATAAACTAATAGCATTTTGCACTTCCTTTCTGGTGGTTTCAAAGTATTTCACAAGAACAGACAAAGCAACGGAAATCCTTTCTAGATGCAGGCAGACATAGAATCACGGAAGGGTTTGGGTGGGAAGGGACCTTGAAGATCATCCAGTTCCAACCCCCCTGCCCTGGGAAGGGACACCTCCCCCCAGCCCAGGTTGCTCCAAGCCCCGTCCAACCTGGCCTTGAACCCCTCCAGGGATGGGGCAGCCACAGCTTCTCAGGGCAACCTGCCCCAGGGGATCACCACCCACACAGCAAAGAATTCCTTCCCAATATCTAATCCAAATTTCCCCTGGGCTATTTTTAATGAAGCGCCATCACTTGAATGCGGGCTCTGTGTTCTCCCCTTTTTCGCCTTCTCTTCTCCAGGCTGAACCCCCCCAACTCTCCCAGCCTGTCCTCCCAGCAGAGGGGCTCCAGCCCTCCCAACATCTCCTCTGGCCCCGCTCCACCAGGTCCATGTCCCTCCTATACTGGGGGTTCCAGAGCTGGATGCAATAGGCTCGGAGAACCGAGGCGGCTGATGGTGTATCTACTCTATGATTCCACGATTCGATATCCTGAAAGGTGATGTACGCAGCTTTTTATTTCTAACCCTCGGAGTCACGAAGGGAACATTGTGCCAACTATGATTAGAGCTTTTGTATGTATGACCAAGAGCTCGCAAATAAGTGGAAAGCCACCGTGACAGGCCTAAACCTACTAATTCCCTTACGAGGTTTGTGCCATCAAGTCCATTTCTTTCCAAGCCACCAGAATTGGCGTAGACACTTGTCTCGTGCCCTTCTCCAGCCCCTGCCACACAAGAGCAGTCACTCAGCACTTCACTGAACGGGACTGGTGCTCCTCTCCTCATTTTATGCCCAGAAAGAAGGGGAAGCTAGAGGTGCTTGACGCAAGGACTACACTGAGAAATTACTCAAGCTTAGAAATGCGTTTCCTTACCAGAGTCCTCTGCTGACACCTGCCAGACCTGGAGGGAGCTGTCTGGTGGTCCACTCGTCACAGTAAGCTGAGGGGGAAAAAAAAAAAACCAACAAAAGAGAACCCCACATAACTCTTCAGGAGCAGAGAACGGCCTTTTTTTATTTCCCCTCCAGCCTGGGACAAACTGGTCTGCCACTCCTCCTGTGCTCAGGAGCTTCTGCCTCTGCTTGGAGCAGAGAAGTGGCCATAAGGACGGTAACGCCGGAACTCCTCATGCCAGGGTGCTCTTCACAGCCCAGGCAAACACAGTCCCAGGCAACAGCATTTAATTAGCACATTTTCCAAAAGCGCTAGACTAAGAACGGTGCAAAGAGCCCCAAAGTAGCAACGGGGGCTTGCGTAGGAGGAGAGAGCTGAAGGAGCGGAATGAATCAGCCAGAGGCAAGCGCGTTTGCTTGGTCTACAACCCACAGCAGGGAAAAAGCCTTCTGAACCTGCATACGCAGGGACTTACAGAGCGGTGGCAGGACCCCGTAAGAGTCCTTTTTTTTAACGCCTCCAAGCAGTGCCAAAGGCAGAAGGAAGGGACGGCAGAGGCAGAGCAAAGAAGTCATACTGGGCCCCCGTTGCTCGGAAGCGGGGTAGGGAGGGATCCCTGGTGAGCCAGCATCAACGTCAGCGGCCCCTACGGCTCACTTCTGGAAAAAGCCGAGGATTCAAGTTATCCAGCAGCAGCTTCGGTTTCCCCGTCGGCTGCCCCCCAAGACACACGCTGCAGCTTTCACTACCGCAGCAGCAGGGTGCATGCCGTTTTGCTGAGCACCCCTAAAGACGGCTCCTCTCCAAACACCACGACAGGGTTCTGGGAGGACCACCACGTGTCACTGGCCAGCAAATCCCCTCTCAGACTCACGTTGCTTTCAGAGCTGGCAGGATTGACCAGCTGGGTTGGGAAGCAGGCAAGGAAAAGGAGCACTCTCTCAGTTGAGAAGTTCCCCTTCCATCTCCAGGATGCCCTGGAAGGACTCTGCGGTCATACCTGGTGTCCGGCACGTATTTCAGGCTGTACACCGGGCGGTTTGAAAATCCACCACATTCCACCTTGAAATCTCTCTCTGGACACAGGCCCTGGAAATCAGAGGAAAAGTCACATGTAATGGTGCAGAACTCGGTGTGGTCAGTTACCATGAAAAAAAGACAGAGACAAGAGACACACTCCCAGTAAAGCTCTTGCCTGTCCAGTAATGCCTATTTCAGAGGAGCTACAGGGCTGAAGGATCTCAAAACAGCTAGAGGAAAAGAAATCTGGAGAAAGCTCCTGCCAAGAGCTCTGCCTGGGTTCATTGCCATCCATGCAAGTCTGGCCCAGGAGCTTTCTGCTTACCCCGTGACCAAACGCCACCTTCTACTTTAGCGTAGAGGTCACCCGGCGCCCCAGGCTCAGGCATCTCAGCAAGACCCTTCTTCATTTGCCTTGGTGTCATCATCTGTCCTATTTCCCTACGAAACGCTTTCATTCACACATCTGGAGATGAAGTTTTCACGGCACAAGCTGCCCGCAACGCTGCGGGATTACATGACTGGTGTGCCAACCTGTGCTACCTCAACTGGACAGCAGTCAAGTGACTTATGTGCTTTACCTTTCAACCAAAGCTGCTCGAGACCCGGCCAAGCCCTTGTCAGAGCAACAGAGACCAGGTAACAGCTTGTGAAGCCCGTCGGAGCACAGCCCGGTCTCTGAAGACACCAGGCGAAGGAGGACAGAGTGACCTGGTGCCACCTCGGCTGCAACACCCACCTGGGTCTCCTTCACCTGCAGCGACGGTGGTGGGAGCAGCTGCAGGATCTCGTTCCCACCAGACTGTCCATACCCGGCTACACAGACACCTTGGAGTAGGGATGAAGAACCAGGGACATGGTGAGGGATGCCCCTCTCTGCCCGGCCCCCCCTTCCTGAGCCAGATCCCTGGGTCATAGTGTGATCCATCCTGAACCCTGGACGTGGAGCCCCAGCCCAGACTGAACCCCAGTACAGCCCCAGCTGCTTGGCCCCACTCCTGGGGTCCTCACCCTACACCTTGTCCATCCCTCTGGGATGCCGGCCCAGCCTGACCCTGTGGCCGCACTTCTCCCCTCTCCGTGGCCCCAGTCCGACCCCATGGCCATTTTCCAACTCTCTTTAACAGTGATAAGTGATCCGGATGATGGGATCAAGTGTACCCTGATGAAGTTTGCCGATGACTCAAACTGAGCTGGATAGCGAACATTGGGTAAGGGAGAGCCACCCTGCAGGAAGACCTGGACAGGCTGGACGAGCGGGCTAACAAGAACCTCATGCAGTTCAATGAGGACAAGTGTAAGGTCTTGCATCTGCAAAACGTAACCCAGTAGTGCGGCACAGGCTGGGATCCACCCAGCTAGGGACCAGCTCCGTGGAAAGGGCCCTGGGGGTGATGGGGGACAACAAAATACGAGTGAGCAGAGCGCTGCTGTGGCAGAGAAAGCCAACGGGGCGCTGGGCTGAATCACCAGGAACTTCACCATCAGAGAGACAACAGTCATTGTCCTGTTCTGCTCAGCGCTGCCCCATCCCTGGAGGTGTTCAAGGCCGGGTTGGACGGAGCTTGGAGTAACCTGGGCTGGTGGGAGGTGTCCCTGCCCATGGCAGGGGGTTGG
>NW_009649852.1:1773912-1788448 GCF_000708025.1 Charadrius vociferus | reverse complement strand
CCCCCGAGCTGGAGGCAGCACTGCAGGGGGGTCTCCCCAGAGCAGAGCGCAGCAGAGGGGCACAATCCCCCCTCGCCCTGCTGGCCACGCTGCTGGGGATGCAGCCCGGGGTGCCGGGGGCTCGCTGGGCTGTGAGCACCCATTGCTGGCTCATGTTGAGCTTCTCACCCACCAACATCCCCAAGTCCTTCTCTTCAGGGCTGCTCTCCATCCCTTTACCCCCAGCCTGGATTTGTGCTTGGGATTGCCCTGACCGAGATGTAGGACCCTGCACTTGGCCTTGTTGAACTTGATGAGGTTCACACCGGCCCACATCTTCGGCCTGGCCATGTCCCTCTGGATGGTGTCCCTTCCATCCAGCATGTTGACTGCTCCACTCTGCTTTGTGTCATGGGCAAACTTGCTGAGGGTGCCCTCAATCCCACTGTCCACATCGCCTTGTTGAACTTGATGAGGTTCACACCGGCCCACATCTTCGGCCTGGCCATGTCCCTCTGGATGGTGTCCCTTCCATCCAGCATGTTGACTGCTCCACTCTGCTTTGTGTCATGGGCAAACTTGCTGAGGGTGCCCTCAATCCCACTGTCCACATCACCAACAAAGGCGTTAAACAGCACCGGTCCCAACAGCGACCCCTGAGGAACACTACTCATCACTGATCACCTCTTTGACATCGAGCTGTTGACCACAACTCTTTTGAGTGTGACCATCCAGCCAGTTCCTTATCCACCAAGTGGTCCACCTGTCAAATCCATGTCTCTCCAGGTCTTTTGGGGTTTTTTTTTTTGGACAAGTGCTGTGTATCGTCGCACCGACTCTGGTTCCCCTGCCAAGAGGATGCTGCTCAAACCAAGACTGCAGAGCTGGGCCTCGCCGTGAGCCCATGTTTGCGGAAGATGGTCGCTCCTCCAGCAGTATGTTCTTCTCCATTTCTCCCCAGCGTAGTCCCAGACCGGGTGCTGAAGGATCAGTGTGGATAACTTGCTTCTAGCTGTGGGCTTGCAACCTGTTAACACCGACGGTTCAGGATCGGTGGTGATAATTGGGAGTTTATTACAGATTGTTGTGCTTTTTCTGCCTTCTGGCCGGGTTTTAGCTGGCACGCACGGTGTTGTGAAGCAAGCTGTGTCTATTTTCTGTAACACTGCAAGGTGGCAGCCTGCAGCTTCTGAGGTGGCTCCGGGGTAATCCGAAAAACGACTTGTTTTTACAGAAATACATCTGAATGTGAATCTTTTAGTCTCTACAGTGTTTGCTATGTTACCTGACATTCTGTATGTATTTTTCCCTTGCTTTTCAGTGCACCGTCAGCATCCGTCCCGCAGAAGTTGCAAGAGAGGGATGGAGATGATTTAGGTGGTTTTGTAGGGCAGTTTCGTGGGTTCCTGCGGTGTTCGGAGAGGTGGTAGGACATTCTGGATGATGTGATGGGTTTAAATTTGGGTTTTGCTGTCTGAACTCTGTGCTCGGGGCTAATTCAGGGCTGTCAGTACAGAAGAGAGTGAGAAAGAAGCAACGGCACACGCAAGTACAGAGGCAAAAGTGCTGTGAAAACAAAGACGGAAAGCCAGACCTCTTCCATCCGCCAAGAGAGTACGTGCTGCTCTGGAAGCAGTAACCGGAGCTGGTCGATGTGAGAAGCACTTCTCCTCACCGGCGGTTACTTTACCGACATCCTCCTCTTCGTCACTTCAGGATATGTTGGTTTTGGAAGTGCTCAGAGAAAGGCTGAGAAAGAATTGTTACGTAGAGAGGAAGAGGTATTGCAGTCGCGTCGTTTTTGTAAAATAGCTCAACCGTCTGAAATTCACTAAAAGCCTTGTCTTAATTCTGCGTGCTGTGATTCAAAAAGAAACTGTCGAGTGAACATCTTGTGAAGAATCTGAAACAAACTGACTGCTCTGCAGTTGTTGGTTTTGTTATTAATGTAAAGAATCATAGAATGGTTTAGGTTGGAAAGGACCTTGAAGTTCATCGAGTTCCATGGGCAGGGACACCTCCCACCAGCCCAGGTTGCCCAAGGCCACCTCCAGCCTGGCCTTCAACACCTCCAGGGACGGGGCCTCAACAACCTCTCTGGGCAACGTGTTCCAGTGCCTCACCACCCTGAGAGTGAACAACTTCTTGCTAATGTTTAATCTAAACCTGCCCTCTTCCAGTTTGAAGGCATTCCCCCTCGTCCTGTCACTCCATGACCTTGTAAAAAGTCCTTCCCCAGAGAATATGATGGTTGTAATACCTTTGATAGAAACTTGTGAGGGATGTTGGAGTGAGCCGGGAAGTAAAGCCAGGACAGTACCGGCTGCACGTGAGAACACTGAGATGTGGCACTCTGTGGCCTCAGAGCTACGTCAGCCTTTTGTCACCTTCTCCCGTTAACTCTTTTCTCATCTGTGTGCGTTAATTGCAGGACACGAGCTTAGCCTGAGGTGGAGAAGTGCTCGAGTCAGCTCAGGGTGCTCCTCCAGCGAGGCATGAGCGCAGAGAGAAGGAGAAATGGCAGAGGGCGGGCTGGGAACCAGATGTTTGGCCATGAGCTGTGGTGCAACCGTGCTCTCATACTGGCCAGCGTCACTTATAATCGGCAAAGGAACAGGTTGTGCCTCCCCTGAACTCCAGAGACTGGTTTAGGGGGTGGTAACAAGTGTTTGGAAATCACCTCCTGGTGGCCGCTGTTTGAGGAGAAGGAACGTGAGGCAGAACAGTGCGGGGAGTGACGGGATGCTGTGGGTTCCAGGTGGGGAAAGCAGAGAGCCCGAAAATGGTTTTTCTCTGCACATTCTTGCCTTTTATTTTATCTTCTCTTTATCTTCCCAGTGTACGAAGGGAGCAAAGTGGATAAGTGGGGGGGGGAAGAAAAGCTCTCCAGTACTACAGATAATGCAGACTGGTTTTGAAGTGCTGAGGCCTGAATGAAGGTGACAACTGAAATGACCATCGAAGTTGAAACAAAATAAATGTTTTAAGGTTATTTCACAATCTCTCCAGAAAAGGAATATTTTAATCTCAAAATTTTGAAGAGGAAAGGGTAAAAAAAAAGGGAACGTTCGTGACAGATTTGGAATAGTAGGAACGGGTTATGCTGTTTTGTTACGCCTCAGCATATGAGTTTGCCGTGTGTATTAAGAAAATACAAAACACCGCTGTTTTTTTCAGCAAGTTCTGTGCGCGCGGAGAGCCTGGCAAAGCGATGGAGACTCGGAGTACTCCAGCCTGGGTTGCTTCTCTCTGCCCCCTGACTTTGCGCTGTATTCGGTTTTGGGCAGCCTTGGAGACACGTACGTTGGGAAAGGAAGCGGGGAATGAGCTGGGAATGGAAATCGTCACTCTGAGCTCTTTAGATGAAACGAGCTGGTACTTGCCTACTGGGTGTCTGAGCAGTCTTCAGTCTCAATGTTACACAGTAGTTACTCACAAGGATAAAAATAATATTTCCAGTTGCTATTTCTATAGCTGAACCACCCTCAGCAGCCTGGGAAGAGGCTCAGGACGTGATTTGAATTTATTTCGTTGTAGCTTTTCTGCACAAAACGAGATCTGTCCCCATATGGAGTGGATGTATGCGCAGTCCCACACAGCCCGATGTTATTGCTGTACCCCACAAGTTACTGGAATAATCACGGGTGGCGCTCCTCGGAAAACGCGGTTGTTGCAAGGCGAGTTACCCTTTCTTCTGACACAGAAGTGTGGTCCTCTCGGGTTCCAGCTTTGGCAGCACTGAAGCAACGACTCTGTGGGTAGGAAGGCTGGCAGTGCCACCTGAAGACTTCAGCCCTGTGCAAATCTGTGTATCGTCTCTTCCTCCGAAGTGGAATAGCAAGGGGCTAGGTCATCAGCTCTCACAGCTGGGAAGAAACACTACCAAAGCAAAACCAAGTAGTTCTCGAGGTCTATCTCTTTGAGGGAAAGAATCCCTGCAGGCAAGTGGAGAAGAATGGGATGTGAGAAGGTTTTGAGGCAGCCTGGCGTGCCTCACAGAGGCGGTCTCCAAGACAAAATGATCCAAGGATCTTTTACTAAGGCTTCTGGGACAAGCTGCGCGTGACTCCTCTGAATGTAGGTGACGGTAACTAGTATTTGTGTTTTTGAAGACACTGTTGTTGTACCAGCTCCAATGCTGATAATCAGACAAAACTAATTTTTTGGATGGCCATACAGTTTATCAAACACTTAAAGATTTTTTTCCTCTGCAGGTATCTTAAGGACATCTGTTATTTGGTGAAGTTCCCGAGTGCGTTACTGTCTTGGGCACAGCAGAGGTGATGATCAGTGCTGCTTCTCTGAGGGGTATGATGAGATATCTGCTGAAATGAGCTGTTCCTCAGGCTGCAGATGTGCAGCATTCTTTCATGTTCCTGTGGGCTGCACACCAAGAGTGATCACCCCTCAGACGTTTATAGTAAACTTCATTGTAGCTGAGTTCTTGGAAAGTTTGATAGACCTGCATTTCTTGCAGGCTGGTTGCCCTTAAGAGCGTACCTTTTGGACTAAGTTAGAGAGTATTTCACTCTGGCCAAGACAGTGCAAGTCACTGTGACATGTTGATGAAAATTGAGGAGAATCATAGAATCATAGAATGATTTGGATTGGAAGGGACCTTGAAGGCCATCTAGTCCCGACCCCCTGCCCTGGGCAAGGACACCTCCCACCAGCCCAGGGTGCTCCAAGCCCCGTCCAACCTGGCCTTGAACACCTCCAGGGATGGGGCAGCCACAGCTTCTCCGGGCAACCTGCCCCAGGGGCTCACCTCCCTCAGAGTGAAGAATTCCTTCCTCACATCTCATCTAAATCTCCCCTCTTCCAGTGAGAAGCCATTCCCCTTTGTCCTATCACTACATGCCCGTTGTAAAATGTCCTTCCCCAGCTGTCCTGCAGGCCTCCTTTAAGTACTGGAAGGTGGTGGGCAGTGTTTTCAGGACCTCCCAGCAAGCAAAATGTAATTTTGGAACTATTGCATTTCCCTTGTAGTCATTGCTTATCTTCAGGTAGAGATGGGAAGGCCATTTCTTCCAGACTGTGTCTTGGAATTAGCTATTTTGCGCCGTAAGGATCTCCTGGGTGAAGATCAGCTGGTAGTTAGAACAGGAATGGCTGCCAAGAATTGGTGTCAGATCGCATCGAATTGGTGTCACACACCGATACAGTATTTTTTTCCAATTCTTTGTTCTCATTCAGTTTTTGAACGCAGCAGACCCTGTGGACATTTCTATGGCCACAGAGCCCATCCAGCCCCATCCTCTGCTGTGACTGTGAAATCCAGACCCGTACAAGGCAATTGCATGGCTCGGTGTGTTCCGGGGTGAGTATTTCAAACAGAAATGCAATTTTTTTGGGGTTCTTTTTCTGAGAAGTCAAAGAAGTGATGTGGCTGCTCTTTGGACGAACAAGCAGACAGTAGAGAACTGGGAGGTGGACTTGCCAGCAGCCAGTCTAAAAGAATCCTAAGGACTGAGCCACCCATCCTGCGATCCACGTGTCCTTTCAGGTACACACCGGCGCGTGTGTGAACTTGCCCTGGCCACAGGGCTGAAGGGCTTCCTGCAGTTCCCGCAGAGCCAGCGATGCGCAAGGCTGCTCGCAGAGCTGTGTCTAGGTTGTGTTCGACCCTCTGGGGTCTTGTGTCCTGCAGAGAGGCACTGCTCTGGCTTAATCCGGGGAAGGACTTCCCTCTTCCTCTGCTAGGTTCTCCTGAAAAATAAAATGTTAAGGTTAGTACGGCATATTCTGCTTAAATGGGGGTTGTTTTGTTAGCACGCTGGTGTTTACAATTTTAAGGAATATATACTGGAACAGTGGAACTGTTTGAAAGGATGCACTTCCAGAGAGCGAAGACTTTCTTCTGGTTGAAATTCACAGTCACAGGATTCTGGGGATGCGGTCGGGTAAGTAGGTGCAGAGGGATAAGGTGCGTTTGTGGAGGGTGAGTCCAACAGGACCTTTAAATACAGTGGTCTGGGTGCAAGCTGTGGCCATCAGCAGAACTTCAGGAGACAAGGATCAGCTTGTCCTGTCCTGGTGATGACGCTTTCCACCCCCCAGCTATTACCGCATGTGGGAGATGAGATGCTGCTTTGGACGGGTCTTGATCTGGGCCAGTTCATATTCTGTTTATAACTTCTTTAGTTGTCATGGTGTATTACAATTCTAGCGATATTACCCGCAAATATAACCCAGGCATCTCCTCTCTGTGCTCCTGTTCCCCGGGCTGGAGGTTCCAGTCTCAGCCCGGGTGTCTCAGTGCTTCCCTGGTATTCTTAATTAAAGTTTCCTGTCTTCGGTGGCTTTTCTCGTTTATGATGTTTGCCAAATTGTAGTGGAATTCTTAAATTGCATTGCCTCAGTGGAATTAGTTTATGTGCATTTTATCCAATCTGTCATTTCCAGACTCCTGTGGTGTTTAGAGACCACACATGATGTATTAACAACAAAGATGGCAGACTGAACCATCATTTCCTAGACTACATCTTCTGCGCTCCTCTTACTTACTTTGTGGGTTATCACAGAATCACAGAATTTTCAGAGCTGGAAGGGACCTCCAGAGCTCACCCACCCCACTCCCCTGCTAAAGCAGGACTGCCCAGAGCACATCGCTCAGGACTGCATCCAGGCGGGTTTGGGAAACCTCCAGAGAAGGGGACTCCACCCCCTCCCTGGGCAGCCTGTGCCACTGCTCTGTCACCCCAACTGTAAAGAAGTTCTTCCGTCTGTTGGACGGAACTTCCTCTGTTCCAACTTGTGCCCATCGCCCCTCGTCCTGTCCCCGGGAACCACCGAGAAGAGTCTGGCTCCATCCTCCTTCAACCCACCCTTTAGATATTTGTATGCCATAATAAGGTCTCCCCTCAGCCTTCTCTTCTCCAGGCTAAAGAGTCGCAGCACTCTCAGCCTCTCCTCATACGGGAGATGCTCCAGTCCCTCCATCATCTTGGTTGCCCTTCGCTGGACTTTCTCCAGCAGTTCCCTGTCCCTCTTGAACTGGGGAGCCCCAAACTGGACACAGTATTCCAGTTGTGGCCTCACCAGTGCCGAGTAGAGGGGGAGAATGACCTCCCTCGACCTACTGGTCACACTCTTCCCTCTGCAGCCCAGGATTCCATTGGCCTTTTTGGCAACAAGGGCACATTGCTGGCTCATGGACAATTTACTCTCTACCAGGACCCCCAAATCCTTCTCCTCAGAGCTACTTCCCAGCAGGTCCACCCCTAACCTGCAGGACCTCGCACTTGCTTATGTTGAACCTCATTAGGTTCCTCTCTGCCCAGCTCTCCAGCCTGATACTCTGTTAAAATTTTGATTAATCTTGTTACCTATCCACGTGACTAATCTTGCTTGCGTTATGCTCAGTGCTTGATTTCATCAGCATCTTGTGACAACGACTGCCAAGCTTCAATTAACTATTGACAGAAAAAAAGTAGCTTTCTCCATCTGTCTCTTCAGGTTCTCTTCATCTGTGAGATGTGGTGGATCTCCTCAGTGCTATATAAAAAGAAACAGAGTATTTTTTCACTTCTTCTTAGCCAAAATCTCATGTTGCAGTTTAGTCTCACCCCTTTTTGTTCTGCCCACAATAAACCTAAAAAGCGAGGTCTGAACTGTGGTTGCCTTGAATGTATTTGGGGGTCACTATCCAATATCCCCTCAGTCGCCTCTTCATATTTTAGAACCCACGTCTTCCAGTTTTTCCCTGACTTTCTGACCCCGGGGCTCTTCTCTGGGCCTCCTGGATGGGTGATCCCTGCACACAGGGTGCAAAGTGAGACCTTAGCTGCTCTTCTTTCATCCTGTATTTTCTGTTTTCTGGTTCCTTGTCTGTTTTCTTCTGCCTTACTAGCTAGAAGAGGCAAGATTTATATATATATATATATTTTTTTTTTTTTTTTCCAGAGAGCTTTTCCTTGGAAAAGTTGATCTGATAACACTGCATCAGCTTTGACGTAGTTTAGATTAGCCAAATTCCTGGAGGATAGAGCAGCCTTGCTGAATAGCAACAGGCACCACAGAAAAGCCCCATGGCCGGGACCGGAGCAGAGCCTTGAACTTTACCTTTCTGCCTGGCAGCTCCTTGCCTGGACACTACGGTGTCTTCCACCTCATATTGCTCATTTTGGGAGAAATGTTGTATTTGTTCCAATGTAGACAAAAGTCTTGTTTTCTGACAAGGGCTAGGATTTTGTTTGTGCTTTCTTCAGCTGTGTTGTCGCGCCAATGCCAGCTCTTGAAGCAGTCAGTCTGAATGCACTTCTATTTATAGGAACTTGGTATTTTTACCCTAAACTGTCTTTTGACATAAACCAAAACAATGTTCTGCAGGTATGCTGCACATGTTCTTTCAGTGCGTCCTCACTGGCCGCTTTCAACTTGCGCTGAAAGAACTGGGGGAGCAAGAATTACTAAGAAAGGAAAAAAAGATGTTTGGAAAGAACTGCGAAGTTGCAGTTTTCCAAACTACTTCGAGAAAGTCATTTTTTAAATCGGAGATGGGAGAACACACTTCATTTGGAGGAGGAGGAGGAACAGTATTATGGGTTTTTTTCCCCTGTTTTTTAAGTTGCCACCTATAACATAAAGTGCTCGATGAACATGAACTTTGGACAGTGATTTCATGCAGGATAAGATGCTCTAGTTTGTGGGCAAGTACCTTCCAAGAAATGCTGGATGTTTTTTTGAAATTGTGTTCTCTGACATGGACGTGTAAAATGACAGGAAAATAGAACGGAAGAAATGGAGTAAGTTAAATCCTGTCTCTTACCTGAGAACCAGAGACACCACAAATCACCGAGGTAAGGGAAAAGCATTTGTTATATCTGCTCTGGAGACGGTAACACAGGGTAGAGATACCTAAATTAGTGGTACATGAGGTCGCTGGGTGCTAGACAGTCTTGCTGCCAAGAGCAGCCCAAACCTCCGTGTGGTTTTTCCTACTTCTTGGCAGAATAAATCAGTCCAGCAAATCTGAAGCGTGTGGATGTGCCGAGATCATCGGGGGGAATGTCGTCGTTCATTTTCTGGTTTGGGATTTTGAACATTCTCCCTGTCTGCAGTCACATTCCCATATTCTTTCGGTTAAGCTTATAAACCCATTTGACCTGGGAAAAATGTGCAAAACAGTAAAGAGGATAAGAGAGCCTTTATCCTCTGCACACTATTTTAAAATCTTTCTATTTTCAACTTTTGTTCGTGTTTGTCAGTGAATGAAAAAAAGTTCAAATCAAAGGAAAAAGTAAAAAAAAAAAAAAGGGGGATTAAACATTCCAAAAGAGAACAAAGGAGGAGCCATTTACAGAAAGCCAAACTTTCTGAAAAATTATCCTGAAGCGAGACACCAATTTTAGCTTCAAAATTTCTATGGAAAATTGTTAAAAAGTGCCAGAAAGGATTAAAAACTCTTAAGCTTTAGCTGCCATTTCTGGTTAAGAGGCCATTGTGACAAAGCTCTGTTCGCAGATTGTCTTGGAAGCAAGAGGAACTTGATTCGCAAGAGGGGAGGTCAGCGTTGCACCGTGAACGCACACTGAGGCCTTTTGTGGAAAGGCATGCTGGGAGCCTTGGTTAGAAGCTGTTAAATGTGCCTCTGTTTTGCCGGGTGACGTAAAGATTAGTGGAGATATACCCACCTTCGGATCCACTGAGCGACGGCAACCCTCTTGTACAGTGAAAAGGCCCAAATCGAGAAGAGTAAAAGAAGTATTCCAGCAGCTTTTCCCATGTTCCTTGCAGCTCTCAACACCTGGAATGGAAGAGAGAAAGAGAGAACATCGTGCTCTGTGCACATCAGATGTTTCTGGCGTGAGAAAATGACAGTAGAAGCAGCGATTTGTCAGATACGTTCATATATTTGTAAGTGCGCACACTCAACCCCAAATAAGTGGATTCTCACTGGAATGCTCTCTCCCTTCTGCTCTCACATTGGGTCTCCAAGGCACCTCCAGCACTGCTACTCGGGAGCAATCAGAGTTCCTATCTTTATAAGAAACAATAAAAAGCCTCGAGGTATGCGGTGCAGAGGGTAAAGTGTTGCTATATAGGCCTGGAAATGGAGAGTCTTTGGGACTGCGTGGTAAGGCGTTAGAGGACATAACGAACGAGCAGGAAGGTTTCCCATGTGGTTTCCCCATAAGGGCACAGGTGAAGAAATAGTGAAACATAGCACTGAAGGAAAAGTAACATGAGCTGAACACCTACTTCAGCTAATGGCTGAGGCTTCAGCGTTGTAGTTAGTGTACGGATAAATAAGTAGGAGAGTTTTTTCATGAGGAAGGTGTAAAGAGGTTGACTCTTTCCAGCACACCTAAGCAAGTGTTAAGGACACCCTAGCAGAAACTGAAAACTTGGCAACAGCCTTTATAGAATCACAGAATCACAGAATGGGTTAGGTTGGAAGGGACCTTGAAGATCATCCTGTCCCAAACCCCCTGCCATGGGCAGGGCCACCTCCCCCCAGGCCAGGTTGCTCCAAGCCCCGTCCAACCTGGCCTTGAACACCTCCAGGGATGGGGCGGCCACAGCTTCTCGGGGCAACCTGCCCCAGGGGCTCACCACCCGCACAGCCAACAATTTCTTCCTAATATCTAATCTAAACCTGCCCTCTTCCAGTTTAAAGCCATTCCCCCTCGTCCTGTCACTCCATGCCCTTGTAAAAAGTCCCTCCCCAGCTCTCCTGGAGCCCCTTTAGGCACTGGAAGGCCGCAATAAGGTCTCCCTGGAGCCTTCTCTTCTCCAGGCTGAACACTCCCAACTCTCCCAGCCTGTCCTCCCAGCAGAGGGGCTCCAGCCCTCGGATCATCTTTGTGGCCCTTTCTTTGAATTGAGAAGAGCAGAACATTGCCACTTGGGTACCTTCCCCTCCATGCAAGCATGTGAAATATCACCATGGGTTGATATTTGAGGAGCAGCTGATTTGACATATAACCTGTTATCTGCTCAAAAGAGTTACGTTTCTGCAGTGCCAGTGGGCCCCTTCCTGCCTGAGCAGCTTGCCATTTGCCCGGTCAAATAAACAGCAGAAAGATCTAATAATTTTTTGTCAGCGGCAGAACTAATGAGCAAAGAGGGCTGGGGAAGAGCTCGAAGGCTGTCAGCTGTCGGGTGCTGATGGGTTTGTGGAGCACTGCTTACGACTGCGTGGTATTTCTTAATCAGCAAGTTAGAACGCCTAATGTATAGGAAGGCAGAAGTGTATCTCTCCGAGGTACACACCAGGATCATATTTATTTATGTCCTGTCCTCTCAGAATTGGAGCTCTGCTGGATAGCTGTGTTGAGAGGAAGATTCTCCTAAGAGGGTTTTGATGAGCTCAGAAGACGCCCCTCGTAAACCATCTTAATGAACTGTGCGCTGGCTGCTCGGCCCCTGCGCTTAATGGAATCGATCTGCAGTTCGTGTGGGCGCCCTGAGAATAGTCTGATAGAGTCAGGCAAAGCGAGTACGACTGGAACGATAAAAAAGAAGGCGAGAGAAGAGGAAAAAAATAATCTGACGTGGCTAAATGGCAAGGGACAAAAAGATGCCTGAACAAAGTCGGTGGTGACCTGAAAGTATAGGTGGGGAACCGCTGAACTTGTTCACGAAAAAATAAAGCTAAGACAGGCAGCGCGATGTGCGGAGAAGTCCCACCCCACCGCACTTAGTGTGCAAAGAAAAAGGTGGTCCACTGTCAACGCTGCCTCCAAATCCTTCCAGCTTGCAGTCTGGGGAGGGCCCATCCAAAACTGCAGTGACAATTTTTCTTATTGTTGCGCACCTAAAAGAAACCAAGTATTTTATGGCGTGAAAAATAAAGACATCCTGCAGTCGCCCTGCGTTTCCCTGGGGAATAGGCTGCTAGCGCAGCTTCTTGGCAGGCACAGCGGAGACAGGCTGGATGAAATCCATGTCCTAAGATAAATGTGTTACTCTGCTTTAGGTGCCACTGTGGAGCTCTTCAGCCTGTTTTGTGCAAAGGTGGCAGACTGGTGCCCCTGGTCACGGGCTGTCGCGGGCTGTGTGGTTCATACCGCTCATTAGGGGTCTGCTGCATCGGCGCAGTGGGAGTTCCCAAGCTGTCACTGAGGTGATGGTCCTGTTGGAAGAGGTGCTACCAAGACAGCAGGGAAGAAATGGCAGCATATAGAAGGGGAAAGGTGGTTATATTTGCCTTTTTCCAACTTGGTAGGGGTGCTTTTTGCATTTCTCGAGCCATTTTTAACCTCAAAGTTGGAAAGTGTTTTTGCAGTCTTCGTTAATTGCAGAGCTACCCTGCACTTGTGAATGCTTTGACTGTTTCTGTCGCAAATATGTCCAAAATTAATTTGACACCTTCATGTGATTCAAAAATTACGGCTTTTCCTACAAGATAAGACCGTGGCTCCCTTGGCTGCACATTTATTTGTCCTGTCCAGGCTGGATTACTCAGCTCCTGCGTTCCTCAGTTCTCACTCGTGGTCCGTACCAGCTGAACGCCCGACGGGGTGCAGCGAGGGCTGCCGAAGAGCCTGAGTATCCTCTCTGTGGACCGGGAGCAGAGGGAAGAGCTCCCCTGGGACTGCCGCCCTGGCCTGGGGTCGTGCTGCAGCGTGGGTCTGTGGTCAGCCTGTGTTGGTGGCACACACTGAGGTGAGGCAGAAGTGAGCCTCTCTAACCCTCTTTAGATGCTTGTTGGCTGATTCCCTGTTATCGTAGAATCATAGAATGGTTTAGGTTGGAAAGGACCTTGAAGATCATCAAGTTCCAACCCCCCTGCCATGGGCAGGGACACCTCCCACTAGAATGGGAACTTTATATATTGTTAGTCCAGGTTTGTGTTATTGTTTGGTAGTATGGACCCGTAGCTCTGCTCCCCCACGTCTCAAATCTGCTCGCACATGTAGGTAGTGACAGTTTCCCACCCAAACTCTGCTTCAAGTACCATTTTTCTCTCCTTTTCTGGGGAATGAGGGTTGAGGCTAACTTTCGTTGCTCATTTTTGCAGCCCAAACCATATAAAGCAATAATTACTAACATTCAAGGATGCATATTTAGTTTTGAGAACTGCTTCCCAAGAAAAAAAGCATGCATTTGGGGGGTTATAACCTTTCTCTATGGAGACAGCAATAAGACATGGTGATTCCAATTACTTTGAGGACGCTGTTGCCAAGAACAGAACTTCTCATGGATTCAGCCACCTACAGCTGGTGACAGAGAAGAAAAGCAGACCTCAGACCCTTCCAATTATAGGTTGACAGACTGCCAGTAACTTTTCTTACTGGCACTTGGCAGTATTAGGGATAAAGGGCAGATGGTAGCAAATGTTCCCTATATTCTCCCTTAGCATCTACACTAACACCCAGACAGATCTGCACAGTGGTATGAGGTTCAACAAGGCCAAGTGCCGGGTCCTCCACTTGGGTCACAACAACCCCATGCAGTGCTACAGGCTTGGGGCGGAGTAGGTGGAAAGCTGCCCGGAGGAGAAGGACCTGGGGGTGTTGGTTGACAACCAGCTGAATATGAGCCGGCAGTGTGCCCAGGTGGCCAAGAAGGCCAACAGCATCCTGGTCTGTATCAGGAATAGTGTGGCCAGCAGGACTGGGGCAGTGATTGTCCCCCTGTACTCGGCACTGGTGAGGCCCCACCTCGAGTGCTGTGTTCAGTTTTGGGCCCCTCACGACAAGAAGGACATTGAGGTGCTGGAGCGCGTCCATTGAGGTGCTGGAGCGCGTCCAGAGAAGGGCTACAAGGCTGGTGAGGGGTCTGGAGGACACGTCTGATGAGGAACGACTGAGGGCACTGGAGGTGTTCAGCCTGGAGAAGAGGAGGCTGAGGGGAGACCTTCTCGCTCTCTGCAGCTCCCTGAAAGGAGGGGGTAGAGAGGTGGGAGTCGGTCTCTTCTCCCAAGGAACAGGCGATGGGACAAGAGGGAACGGCCTCAAGTTGCATCAGGGGAGGTTTAGACTGGGTATTAGGAAAAACCTTCACTGAAAGGGTTGTCAAGCACTGGAACAGGCTGCCCAGGGAAGGGGGGGAATCACCATCCCTGGAGGTATCTAAAAGACGGGTAGATGGTGCTGAGGGACGTGGGTTAGTCGTGGGTTTGGCAGTGTTAGGTTAATGGTTGGACTTGATGATCTTAAAGGTCCCCTCCAACCTAGACGATTCTATGCTTCTGTCATCTACAATATTCTGTGATCTACGATAATATCTCTCTGGAAAGGGGCGGGTAACTTGGAAGTGATGTCTTAAGAAAAAATCCACGTGTAAAATAATTCTGCCAGTATTAATGTCTGAAATGGGGGTTTTATGTAAGACTAAGTGCAGCCAATGTTGTACAAAATTTGCCATTTCTGTGGTATTTGTAAGGAAAGCAAAGTTATAGAACTGAGCATGCATTTTTTAGGAGATCTCTCCAACTCCAGCTAATTTAAATTCAGTAGCAGTGACAGATGCGATGAAGGATGAAGCGTTATGATGTGGAAGTTGTTTTTCACAATATTTGAGGGAACTAAGAAGAAAAATGGTAAAAGTTACCAGGACATACTGCTATGAAGAGCTGTGGATGGCCAGAGCAGAAGCTGGGAGGACA
>NW_009649852.1:1763905-1773845 GCF_000708025.1 Charadrius vociferus | reverse complement strand
GAGAGACAACTTTAGACTTTGTATGCTTTACTAGTCAGGAGATACTTAGATGTTTTCTACTTACCCCTCTGCCATTGCATTTTTTCTCCCTACAATCATTGTTGAGAAAAGATGCGCTGACATGTCCTTTTATTATTACATAGCTGCAGAAAGAGGCACATTTATATTAGTGAAATGATAAAATGACCGATATTAGGGAAGGGCGCTGGCTGGTGAGTAGAGGCAAAATTAGTGAGAAACAGCCTGGCGAGTCTTTTAAATGATTCATTTCATTTGAGACTTTTCTTTCCTTCTCTCCAAAAAGCACTAGGGGAGCATGAAATGACGATCTTGGGTTCCAGGTTCAAGACAAAGCAAAGGGGAGACTGAACAAACCCGTTGAGGGTTACAAAATGCACAGAAACCACTTCTGCCTCAGGGGCTGAGTAATTAAGAGCTGAAAATAATTGAAGGTTGTGCCAGTATTAGTAGGAAATATCATATGTGCCCTCTCTCTTCATACCCTTCCTTAGGTACCTGCCCAAGGCTGGGCTGGGAGGATTTTGGGCTGGATGGACTCTTGGGCTGATCCTACACAACCATCCTGATCTTTGTACATACAGGCAACACTATTTCCCCAGCATGCTCTCTGGCTCCCGGCAGTTTGCAGCTCAGGAACTCCAGTCTTGTCCTGTCCGGTCCACATGATGTGAACAAGACCTTGGAACAACAGAAGATGTTTTGATGGCGCAGTGAATCACTTGGAGCATCTTCCTAGCTCTAGAAGACACAAACACATCTCCTCAGTGCAGAAGGAGCATGAAGGAGATACAATTTCAACTTTTTGCCTTGCAAATTAGTTATTTTTGGAATCAGTCTTTGCATTTGGCGGCGTGAAACCCATCTTTTCTGAAAGGAGAACTTTACTGAAGCCAACACTGAACAGCTCCTTCCCTTTTGGTGGAACGCAGCACCTCTGTTTTTCTTAGAAATATTTTCCTTGCCATGTAATAGCAGGAAACTCGTCCCTTAGTATGTCACCAGCTTGACAGCAATTTGGTCTTCTGGGTCAAAGGGAAGCACTGAGTCCTATTCTTGCTACAACACTTCAAATTTTTTTTTTGTATGCACAACAAATAAACTTCGAGTTTGGTTAGTAGCTTCAAAAGAAGAGTACAATCTACTGCTTTTCCCGTCTAATGGAAAAAATAGCAGCTATTGTGTTAGCCACTCAGTCTGAGGAGGAAAACCCCACAACACCAATACAAGATGTTGCTATTTTTCAGCCGCTAAAGGAGGCTTTAACAGAAGGCACTATGGGGCTTATCTGGAACATCTCCTTTAGGAAAAAATTCCTTCCACTTAATCTCCGTCCTGTACTATTCGTATATCCTCCCAGCTTTCTAAGGGTACCTTGTTTTTACCACGTGATGTACCATCTTTCACTGAGCCCTCCTCAGGAGTGTCTGAAGCCAGGTGAAACTCAAGTCCCCAGCAGAGCTGATCGTTCACGGGAGTCTGAACCACGGTCTCGCCGTCCTGCCTGACTGGTACTCCTTTAACGTTAGCACACTGCACTCTTCCACACAGGACGTTCCTGGGACAGACAAACGGACTGCTGCAAGGTCTACAGAGATGTCTGAAGACGTGGGGATCCATGGGGCTGGTACACAACCGTGCCGTCAGCTATTCAAGCACCCTGGTACAAATTTGGCTTGTTCCAGCTCACACGCTTGGAGCAACCCTGGGCACGGTCAGAGGTTCCAGCTGTGCGGGATCAGTCCTTTTAGGCACTTTGTATCCAACCACGCCTTTTCTGAGGTTAAGACATTTCAGCAGTATTAACACAGACTCTTTTCACAGACTCCCAGACTGGTGGGGGTGGGAAGGTCCCTCTGGAGCTCCCCCAGTGCCACCCCCCGCCAGAGCAGGGGCACCTCCAGCAGTGGCACAGGACGGCATCCAGGCGGGTTTGGAATGGCTCCAGAGGGGGAGACTCCCCCACCTCTCTGGGCAGCCTGTGCCAGTGCTCCACTACCCTCAAAGCAAAGAAGTTCCTCCTCATGTTAAGATGGAACTTCCTATGTTCAAGTTTGTGCCCATTCCCTCTTGTCCTGTCACCGGGCACCACTGGAAACAGACTGTTCCCATCCCCCTGGCACCCTCCCTTGAAGGATTTATCAGCTTTGATAAGATCCCCCCTCAGTCTTCTCTTCTCCAGACTGAACAGCCCCACGTCCCTCAGCTTTTCCTCATAACACAGATGCTCCAATCCCCTCAGCATCTTTGTAGCCCTTTGCTGGACCCTCTCCAGCAGTTCCCTGTCCTTCTTGACCCGTGGAGCCCCGAACTGGACACAGTGCTCCAGATACGGCCTCACCAGGGCCAGTTGGTGTCAGTGCTTTAGGCACATGGGCACAGCCCTGTGGTGTATCTCTTCAGAAGCTGCAGAGACACTTCCATTTGACTTTTTGACCCTCACTTTTCGTGCGTTTTGCCCATTTTATATACTGTATGAGAAACACTGCTGTTTATGCCGGGAGGAACTGGGTATAGTTCTTCAGGAACTCATCTCTGTGCCCAGAGATGGCAACGGTGAAGTTCAGGTGTTGGTTGTGTCGTGCTCAGTCGCAAAATAGGAAATAAGCTCGAATTCTGAATTTGCATCCTATAGTGTCTCCTCTAGTGACAGCAGCGTCCCCCTCCTGGGTGCTGCCGAAGTGCGAGCATGAGAGGCGTTAGGTACTAGTAACTGCATATTTTTAAGTGAATGTTAATGTGTATCGGAATGGCAAATCTCTAAGGTCATGGTAAACAATTATTGTCCATATCCACACTCAAATGTGGGTAATTTTCAGCAAGTCCTACTCTCAGGACGGGACCACAGAGGAGGGCTTGGAGATCGATGAGTTCAATGGTTGAAGAGCTGCAATATCTACAACAAGGTTCTATCCAGTCCCTAAAGGGGCTACAGGAGAGCTGGGGAAGGACATTTTACAAGGGCATGTAGTGGGAATGGCTTTAAACTGGAAGAGGGCAGGTTTAGATTAAACATTAGGAAGAAATTTTTCACTTTGAGGGTGGTGAGGCACTGGCACAGGTTGCCCAGAGAGGTTGTTGAGGCCCCATCCCTGGAGGTGTTGAAGGCCAGGCTGGACGTGGCCTTGGGCAACCTGGTCTGGTGGGAGGTGTCCCTGCCCATGGCAGGGGGGGTGGAACTGGATGATCTTCAAGGCCCTTTCCCACCTAAACCATTCTATGATTCTGTGTCTTTCAAGATGTACTGACTGATGAGTGCTGCACATGGCAGCGACACAAAAAGCATTAATGCTATAGGAAAAAAAGGGTTGGAGAACCCATCATTGAACTGAACCCACTATCAGAGCCCTCACCTGGTGATGGGGTGACCCTTTACTGTGGGAAAGCTGGAAAGTATTGTGCACTGAACTTCCATTAGTGCTGGGAGGTAAGATTTAAGGCTATTCTGGACAAGCAAAGAAGAAAAATCTGTAAGTTCCTGTGAAAAGACAACTGTCCTCACTTAATTTCTGGGTTGAAAGTAAAGTGCCAGAAGAACCCACCCTGAAGAAACGCTGCCTCAAATTCCTCCTCTTGCCATGTGCTTTTTTCCCCTACTTTGACTGGTTTACCGGTAGGCTCTCGGCAACGCTTGTACATCACTCCTTCATCTGTGAAAACCAACCGGGAAAGCCTAGCAGGGTTGTACAAAAAGCTGCACTCCTTTTCTTGATAACATTTGTCCTTTTGCCTCTCATACTGTGCTTAATCCCAACAAAAAAAAAAAAATATCAAGTTGAAGGCCGCTTAGAAACAGCATTCTGTTTGTATGGTCTTTACAGCAATGCACAAGAGTGGTGTCCCAGTTGTTCCTGGCTACTGGCAGGACTGGGACACCAGTAATCAGCACTTACTCTTCCAGGAGTTTAGTGTAGTATGTTCCGTTCCAGCCAGAGTTGCCACACCAGTTGCCTCCAACGTTCACTTCCCTGACATGGCTCAGCGGGGCACGGTGGGTGGCTGTAGAGTGAGAGAGCAAAAGGAGGAGTTCACGGAGAGGCAGGGACTATCCGCACCCCCTGTAATCCCTCCAGATGATTTTGTTTGTTTTTTTTTTTCTGAAATGAAGTTCTAGTCAACCACAGCTTGCATTTGACCTGCCATTTTTTTATGGGCATTTTTTTTTTTAACCTGTTCTTCTCTTTTGGACCAGAATAATCAATGTGAGAACGCATCATAAAATCATAGAATCACAGAATGGTTTGGGTTGGAAGGGACCTCAAAGGTCATCAAGTTCCAGATCCCCTGCCCTGGGCAGGGCCACCTCCCACCAGCCCAGGTTGCTCCAAGCCCCGTCCAACCTGGCCTTGAACACCTCCAGGGATGGGGCGGCCACAGCTTCTCGGGGCAACCTGCCCCAGGGGCT
This sequence comes from Charadrius vociferus, assembly GCF_000708025.1. NCBI lineage: Eukaryota > Metazoa > Chordata > Aves > Charadriiformes > Charadriidae > Charadrius > Charadrius vociferus. The sequence continues at coordinate 1,769,422 of NW_009649852.1, read as the reverse complement.
CACCACCCGCACAGGGAAGAATTCCTTCCTAATATCTCGTCTACATCTCTCTTCTTCTGGTTTGAAGCCATTCCCCCTCATCCTATCAAATGACAAATGGTGATTGCTGATGCTGCAGCAGAGAAACCAATGGTTTTATTTGTGCATTTCAGGCTGAATCTGAAATGCCTCTACAAATACAGCGTTGCTGGATTTCCCCTAAAAGCTCAAAATCAGCAGGATTTTAGGTTTTAAAATCTCTTTCCTTCCAGCCAGACTTGCGATTGTTGGATGTTTGGTCCATGACACCAATGCTTGTGTTGACTTAGTCGGTCCTGTCCTCACACCCTTGCTTTGCTGCTCCTGCTGATGGGTTTTGTCTGACATAATTTTGGTGTTTCTAAACTATTTGTTTTCCACATGAACACGAGAGGTTTCCGGTCAAGTTTATGCCTATTTTCTGACCAGATGGACCGAGAGATGCAGGAAATAAGCATTAGAGCACCTAAGAGCTTTGAAAAACAATTAAATCAATAGTTTACCCTACATTGCAAAGCCGTTGTCACTGTTATAACTTCCCTGACATTTGTGGCAGCGTTCATCTCTGTAACAAGAAGCCCCCGGTGCGAGCAAGCAGCTGGAGGAGAAGCAGCATCCTTCTTGGAGGCATGCCTGGAAGTAAATAATGCCGTACCATCTCGGTGTGAGAGTTTCTTCTTTGGATCATTTTCTCTAGCTTAAGAGACACAGAGTTAAAGGCAATTAAGGGGGGGGAAAAAAATCTGCTGTTTCCTGTTACTTCTCAAACTCGACATTCTGGAGCTCTGCGTCGAGGGGAAACGCGCCTCGTGTAGATGCTTTTCAAACAATTCACATTTTTATTTCATCGTTAATGATTCTATCTCATCTCCTCTATTAATCAGCCAGCTGACCTGCTTCACAGGGGTGCTCTAAGAATAGGTTCGTTAATGTTTCCAAAGTGCTTGGAAACCCTTCTGGGCACAATGGGAGAGATTAGTCTCCCTTTCTGCCCTTTTTTCCCCTTCTTTCCTTCCTTCCCTTTTCCAACTCTTTCAGCAGCGATCCACCGTTTCCTTAAAAGTTCAAATTCCCAATCCCAAATCGCTCGGGGTGCTAGAGCTGTTGGACTCTGAACTTTGTCACATAAACAAAATTAATTACTCAAATTTTAATGATATTTAGGGTTGAAGGGTATCTGCTTTGTAAAGAGAGCTGGTTAATGCCTTTTTTAGCGTAGAAACAAGGAAAGGAGGCAGGAACAGTAATGAATTAATCACACAATGGTGACGAAGAGGAGATAATGGGGACATTAGCAAAGACCGGACCTCTCGGGTTGCTGATGGGAAACAAGATTTTCTTGGGTCTCCTGAAGAGGAACCACACTTACAATGTGGTATTCGAGAGGGGACGTAGGATTGTGTAAATCTGATCCTGGGACGTTTTCAGGTGAATGTGGGGACCTGCAGAGCTTTGCATGGGATGGTTAGGGGAAGGACCAAAGGCAGGGAGAGATTAAGGTGGATTGGAGAGGAAGACGTTGGAGAAAATGGAGAAGAGGGTGGGTAAAAGGAGGCAATAATAAAAAGGGTCTCCTGATCAGTGCGCTTGTATGGCTGAGCCCCGTCCCTGATGGAGGAAAAGAGGTCTGGGACCAGTGGTTGGAGAGACCAGAGGTCTGGGGGCTGGAGGTAGTGGGATTTGGGGTTTCCTAGCATCATTTTTTAAAGCAGGTGAATCCTCTTTAGCAGCAAGGTGCGGGTTGTTCAGCCCAAGTCTGGATATAATATACATGCAAATTGTTCTACGTGGGAAACGTCAGTGCAAAGGCCGAGTTTTGACAAAGCTGCAGAAGCTTTGTACAAATAACGATTGCACAAAACGCAAACAAGAGTTTCCACTGGAAAACTCCCAACTTTCCGAAATGTCACAACTGCACGGATCCTGGAATTAGAGCTGCAAAGAAACCAACACGCAAGTGCTTCAGAAAAGCACTTATTTCACTGACTTCAGGGTAAATATAACAGAAGAAAGAACAGAAATAGAAAAACTCTCAGTTTACAGACAAGCTCATGATTTGCTTGGAGGCAAGCTCATGAGCGGCTTGGAGGCAAAGACATGTCCCTTCTGCAGAGTCTGCCACTTTGACCACAACACTGCTCAGATACTTTTCTTCAGTCCCCTAATTCTTACGAACATTACTACAGCCAGAAGGAGAACACCTTTCCACGTGGACGATGTATGGAAAGGTCTCATCTCTGTCCCAGCAGCGCGACTCCTTATCAGACGCTTGGAGCCAGGGTTCACCATTAGCTCTGCACAGACTCAGCCATGAAAGGTCCCTCCGTAGCCATGGAAGAAAAACTGAATTTTCCTCTAGATATGCTCTGCACGTGTTTACATGTCCTGTGTATTTTGCCCACAAATAAAGCCATATTTGGGAAGATCCCCACTTCAAGGGAATTCGCAGAAGTGGAAGCCAGTGGGCTCGTTTGAATGTGTAACGCTTCAAAGCCCGTTTCTTCCCGCGAGTCAGTGAGCTTTTATAGTTGCAAAACCACCACAGTTTTATTAACGCTAACAGGTAGGTCATAGAATCATAGAATCATAGATTGCCGTGAAATACTCAATTGCTAACCTCATCACTACCACAAGCATATTCTTCCTCTTTTTCCAAGACACCGTTGCTGCAGAGTTCAAGAAGAAATGGTTTTAAAGATGGTATGGCGAGTAGACAAGGTAGATTTTTTGTTACTACTTCATATTCTCCCGTATTGCAGTTACTGAATGCCAAGCAACATCTGTAAGAAAAAATATTAATTCTATATAACCATATCATACGCATTAAGTAATTGATGGACTCCAAGAACAGACAGATTAACTAGCAAAGAGCAACATGGGCAGTTTTAAGGGGAATAAGCATTTTTTCTCTCCTTTTTTCATGTATAGAGACATGGGAGTCAGGAATAGTTGCCTGCACCGGGGAAAGACCACAAAGCAGCTCTGAAAGTGCTTTGGTTGTTGTGGAAAGCTGAAGGTGGAGGACAGGACATGCGAAAGATAACGCAAGACTAGGTGTGATTCGTTACAATGGGGAGAGCAGATCACCGGGTGTGAGAGTTGGATCTATTTGCTTTCGTGTGAACGCTATGAAAACTACCTGGAACTCCCAGAGTAACCAGGCGAGAAACAGGGTGGCTGCATGCCTAGGTGCTCAAATCAATCATAGAATCATAGAATGCTCGTCCAACCTGGCCTTGAACACCTCCAGGGATGGGGCAGCCACAGCTCCTTGGGGCAACCTGCCCCAGGGGATCACCGCCCTCACAGGCAACAATTTCTTCCTCACATCTCATCTCAATCTCCCCTCTTCCAGTTTGAAGCCATTCCCCCTCGTCCTATCCCTACATGCCCTTGTAAAAAGTCCCTCCCCAGCTCTCCCGGAGCCCCTTTAGGCACTGGAAGGGGCTCTGTGTTCTCCCATTTTCGCCTTCTCTTCTCCAGGCTGAACCTCCCCAACTCTCCCAGCCTGTCCTCCCAGCAGAGGGGCTCCAGCCCTTGGATCATCTTTGTGGCCCTCCTCTGGCCTCACTCCAACAGGTCCATGTCCTTCTTGTGTTTGGGACTCCAGAGCTGGACGCAGTACCAGGTGGGGTCTCAGGAGAGTGGAGCAGAGGGGCACAATCCCCTCCCTCTCCCTGCTGGCCACGCTGCTGGGGATGCAATGACGGCTACTCGTGAACTGTGCAGGAGTGCAGGCATGAGAATTTCCAAAAGTGGAGCTAAGTTACCTCTTACAGAGGATTTGAAAAGAGAAATTGAATGCAGCTTGTAGGAATTTAGAAGAAAGATGAAGTAAGATGGTGATGTAATGTGCATGATGCAGATATCAAAGAAAATGTAGATGTGGCCCAAAACAAAGCGAGAATTTGCCCTCAGCTTTGGTAAGCGTGATGTCAGGCCGAGCTGATGAACAGAGCAATTCAAATAAGGAACAAGGCTGTGGAGACATGCCTTTAAGTGCCGAGGGCCTACAAGCCGCTAGGGTGATGTACGGACAGGACCGATGAGGAGTAAAAATTGACATCATGGAGTCAAGTATTATATCATGTTGGACTGTAAATAGACAGATATCCTTGATTATAGCAAGAAAGCAGGGAGAAGGAACAGTACATGGGAGCTTTGGTCCCAACTGGCCCACTCCTTTTTTTAATATAGCCTCAGTTTTATAATAAGCACCAGCAAATCGAGCAGATGGAGGGATGGATGTGTTGGAAATAGAACTGCTGGTGATGTGCACATGGAAATATAAATATGGGCGTGGAAATTACTGCAGCCAAATTGGAAACAGCTCAACTGAACGTGTCAGTTAATCACCATTTAGGAATTCTGGGAGAACTATTGCCTAAAACCAGAGGTTTGGAAACAGATAAATTTAATGAGTACATCAGGATAACAAGGTTTCTATTTGAATGGATGGCAGCAAAAGCTGAAGGATCAGAGACTGATGGAACACAGTGCTCTGACTCGCTGAGGTTTTCACCCCAGCCCTTGTGTGCTGGGTCCTCCATCACCTTGAGGTCATCAAGGAGGAGATTTCCAGGTGGACAGGATGGGAGGAACCCTCACCGGGTGAAGCAGGACTGCTGGTGACCCCACTGAAATGTCTGTTTCAATGTTGATGTTCTTGAAAGCGCAGACAAATCTGCTAGGAGGCTTCTCAAATCCTTAATATCTTCAGGGAGGCTTAGCTGGTCTCCAGTAAAGATAAAGGTCTAATGTTAAGCATGGAGCCTGTTTTCTCCTCATCACTGCAGTATGCGCATTGCAGAGAGTGAAACAGAGATGAGGACTTCTTCACGCCAAGAAAAGGATCTTTGGATTTGGAAGCAAACAAATCTGCAATGAAGCAACCTTCACTGCTTGCTGAAGTTCACTGTGTGTTGGGCAGACCTCTAGAGCTAAGAGGAGCGAGTCATTTTTAAAGATACTGTGTTCTCCGCAGTACTTGGAGCTGACCACAGGGATGTTCCCGCAATAGAGTATGGTTTCTACCAAATATTCTTCACAGGTTTCAGGAGACATGAATTAATTAGTGAAGTTATTTTTCTTCATGATGGTCATATATTGAGAGAGCAGGTACGAGGAGCAGCTGCTGCTATGAAGAAGCCAAATCCGAACAGCGCTTGGAGAAAGCAGTCAGAAGAGAAATATCCTGTGATCAGTGGATCCAAGGAAGCCAGGTTTTCTGTGGATTTGTGTCTTAGGGAGAACTGGTGTCTCTTGTCTTATCTACATAACTATTTTCACTTGATAAGGCATCATAGAGTAATTTAGGTTGGAAGGGACCTCTGGAAGTCCCTGGTCCAACCATCTGTACAAAGCAGGAGCAACAGACTCACGTTCCTCTGCCAAACAGAGCTGGAAGACTAGAAGAAGCTGTGGAGGAATGGGCGTATGTACACGCACCCACACCACACCCCCCCCCAAACACAGCGGTTTCTGCTGAGAGGAGGCCGG
>NW_009649852.1:1759627-1763869 GCF_000708025.1 Charadrius vociferus | reverse complement strand
AGGGAAAGCCAAACTTCCCTTACCTCTGGGACGTTCACATGATACATCCTCTGTGGCTGCAGTTGCAACCGCAGAATTTGTTGTGAAATTGTTTCGTGTCGTGGCGGCTGAAGCCTAAGCTGTGGCCTATCTCATAGGCGAGTGTCGTCACGGCACTGATGGTGTCGTGGTCAGGGAACTGCAAGCGGGAAGAAAAACCACAGGTTCCACGTTTTCTCAAGTCAGCGTATGTTGATGTGGAGAACTTCCTTCCCATGTTTTGTTCAGTAACTGTGAAAATTGTGCTAGCTGGGGACTTGCACTGGCAAAAAAAAAAAAAACAATTAGAGAAACCAAAGGATCCCCAAAGAGTTGGTCTGAGGAAACATGGGAGAGTTGTTCCTTCACCGTCTCATCTTCTTGAAGAAATGGCAAAAACCAAGACCAGCATCACCTCCTTTAGATGCCCAGTTTAGGTGTTACCTGCTAATTGGTAAAATCTGGAGCCCAGGAGTTATGTAGAATTAACTCCCAGGGTTCGCTGTGAATATAAAAGGTTTATTTTTCCTTTCAGGCCGTGCAAACCTTCAAGGTTTCCCCTTACAACATCCGTGAAGTTCATCCGGCACGTCGTCCCCTTGCAGGGGAATCCCTGTTCCTTGCAGCGCTGCCCACTGCGGCGGGGAAATTTGAACATTAAAGAAATGCAGAACAACTTTGTCTCTGTGGAGAGATGCATCGCCTGAATTACAGCTGGAAAATAATGGTTTCGGGTAACGAGGAGCTCCTTTCTTGAAGAAAAACCCAGCATCACCCGACTCTTCTGTGGGAGCCCCGTATGCCGCCGGGCTGGTACCCACGGGTCAGGTGTGCGAGCACCAGCGATGCATCATGCTGGCGTGGATATTAAGGAGGCAGAACCACGGTTTATCAACTCATTGGCCTCCTCCCTACTTAAACGGGAAGAGTGGCCTATAGGCTATTTCAATAAAATACAATGATTCAAAATGTTTTTTAAAAGATTCGGCAATATAGGTTCAATTTGGAAAAAGAAACATGCAATACATTTTGAGATATATATTTTACAGCGCAGAAGGTTTCTTTGCCTCAAAATAAAGGAAAAGGGAACAGACAAAACAAACCCAAGGTTCTGGGTCTTAAAAAGCAAATGAGTGAAATAAATGATTAAACATCTTGTCGTTTGGGATCTAACTCACTCATCCTAGCATAAAGGTTTAATTGAAATATCGAGTTGTAAACCATGTAGCAATGAATTTTTATATCTAAAAAAAAAAAAAAAGAGTGGCTTGTCTATGTAAAAATGAATTAAAATTAAAAATGGGATTAAATGATTCAGCCACAGACAATGGCATCAAAATTGGAAATGGGCTGTACACTCTGTGTGTGTACATGTGTGGAAAAATATAAAAGAGGACAATGAAAGGGAAAAGCGAATTCTTGTATCAATTTACATGACAAATATGTGCTGATGAGTACATGGACTGATTAAACTGTTACATTTTTTTTTCCACGAGATATCACCAGGACAAAAGACTTACCAGCTTACATAAGTGAAAATTAGAAGAAGAGATGAAAATATTCTTGCTCCCTTCTTATCTCCCCATAGCGGTTGTGTGAGCTGAGTGATGAAAACACGGGACTCTTACAGCAGTACTGATATGGTCATAATTAACGCACCCGACAGCATCGCTCTGACACCACGTGGCAAAAACCTGCAGTGTCCGGGCCAGGCTCTGGGCAGTCATCACCTGGTCTGTCCTGGTCCATATTTCATAGAATCATAGAATAGTTTAGGTTGGAAAGGACCTTGAAGATCATCGAGTTCCAACCCCCCTGCCATGGGCAGGGACACCTCCCACCAGCCCAGGTTGCCCACGGCCATGTCCAGCCTGGCCTTCAACACCTCCAGGGATGGGGCCTCACCAACCTCTCTGGGCAACCTGTGCCAGTGCCTCACCACCCTCAAAGTGAAAAACTTCTTCCTAATGTTTAGTCTAAACCTGCCCTCTTCCAGTTTGAAGCCATTCCCCCTCGTCCTGTCACTCCATGCCCCAGTAAAAAGTCCTTCTCCAGCTCTCCTGTAGGCCCCCTTTAGGGACTGGAAGGCCACAATAAGATCTCCCCGGAGCCTTCTCTTCTCCAGGCTGAACAGCCCCAACTCTCTCAGCCTCTCCTCATAGGAGAGGTGCTCCAGCCCTCGGATCATCCTCGTGGCTCTCCTCTGGACACGCTCCAACAGGTCCATGTCTTTCTTATGTTGAGGACTCTAGAGACTTCCACCATGCTGAGGATCATTCTGCAGCTTCATCCACTTGGAGACCTGGAATATGGCAAGAGCTTGCATCCCCTGCAGCCCACAGGGCGTGCGGCGACTTTGGGCACCACGCTTGACTCCAAGTTATTCATGCAAGAAGCTGTTTCTTGCTAAAGCTGAAAGAGCTGAGCATTTATTTTCATGCGTTATATTGATTTAATGGGACTTTCTGTGTGGGTCATTTTTGAGTGCCTCGTGGCTGGTGTACCGCTGCCTCGTCGGTATATTCACACAGAAGCAGTAGAAGATGAAAACTCCTGTCCTGTTTTGGAGGACTCAGAACAGGGAGAGGCTGAAGAGAAAGGGAGGTTGTAATGAGCTACCAGAAAGCATTTAGTAACAATAATGCGTATTCCAAATCAACCGTTTTATAGGGATGATTTCCAAATTATTTCTGAACTGACTTCACTCATATCTGAAGCAATTTTTTAACAGTTGAAATGGGTTTTGTAGCATTGAGGGAGACGTCGGTTCCTGGTAGAGTAGCTGCAGTCAGGGAGAGATCATTCCTCTCTTTTCCCAGGGTGGTGGGTTAAAGAGACAACCAACGGAGCAGAATGGCAATTGTAATTACTGGGTCGTTAAAACTCACCGTGTTCAGGAGGTCGCTTATGGAAATGAACAGATGTAGCATCAGGGTTTCGTTGTAATTGTTAACTTTAAACTGAGAGGGGAGAAGGGCTACTTTACAACGCTGAATGCCAAGGACTACCTCCAATCTAACACAACGGCCGTAGCGCGGTGATCATTTCTGATGTTTACCAGCTCCCTGTTTGTGATCAGAGCCAGCTCCAGAGCCATCAGAGGTGTCCCTGCCTGTGGCAGGGGGGTTGGAACTTGATGATCTTCAAGGGCCCTTCCAAGCCAAACCATTCTGTGATTCTACGATTCTGTGATCTGGTGGGCACGGGTGGGATCTGAAGACCGGGGACCTCCTGGAAGCAAACAAACCCCACTGCAGTTATTGAGGCAGTTCAGGAGCTTAAAAGCTTACGCCGTATTGCAAAGTCCGAGGTGGTGTTACTCCAGCTAATCCAGAATTTCCCGTAAGTACAAGAACACAGAACAATTGTGCATTAGAGAAGGATTAATTGAGCGTAACGAGTAATCAGGGCGAGAACAGAGAGACTGAGAGAAAGAACACAGTTGTCGGTGGGGTTTTCTTGGTAGCAGGGGGATTGCCTGGCATTGCTCGTGTTAAATCAGCTGGCTACGAGCTGAAGACTTTTGCACATGCTCAGGCCACTTTTTAATCATTAAATTTGGCACTACAAAAACTGAGTAGAAGGGAAAATCGAGTGTGGTCAACACCAGTCAAAGGGAGAATCGAGTGGGGTCAACACCAGCTGCCTGCGCCAAGCGGCTCCATGCTGGAAACCAGGAGGGTAAACAGATGATTGCAGGTGAAAACGGGTCCTGAGCTGAAACTGTTCAAACCATATGAAAGCCACTAAAATAATTCTTACTTAGTTTTGCTTCATTTTACCCATCACACCTCTGTAATAGAGCAAACGGGAGCGTGCCCAGCCAGCGAGAGGCATCACCTACTGTGCCTGGCACCCAGCAGCCTCTGGAAATAAGGTTTTTAGTATTTCTTGCTTGTGCCCTTTACATATTTACCTATGCATGGGCAGCTCCATAGTTAAAATCTGCTGTAGGTGTGACGCACTCAGTCGTTGGCTGGGTAGAGCTCATTGAATTCTACATTTTATACATCCAGCACATTAATTGCTGGTAGCAACTGGTTGATGGGTAATCTAGGGGGTTATCCATAGAATCATAGAATTGTTTAGGTTGGAAGGGACCTTGAAGATCATCGAGTTCCCACCCCCCTGCCCTGGGCAGGGCCACCTCCCCCAAGCCCAGGTTGCTCCAAGCCCCGTCCAACCTGGCCTTGAACACCTCCAGGGATGGGGCAGCCACAGCTT
>NW_009649852.1:1758315-1759104 GCF_000708025.1 Charadrius vociferus | reverse complement strand
AGGACCCTGCACTTGGCCTTGTTGAACTTGATGAGGTTCACACCGGCCCACATCTTCGGCCTGGCCATGTCCCTCTGGATGGTGTCCCTTCCATCCAGCATGTTGACTGCTCCACTCGGCTTTGTGTCATGGGCAAACTTGCTGAGGGTGCCCTCGATCTCACTGTCCACGTCACCAACAAAGGTGTTAAACAGTACTGGTCCCAACAGCGACCCCTGAGGAACACCACTTGTCACTGCTCATCACTTGGACGTGGAGGTGTTGACTGTGACTCTTTGAGTGCGACCATCCAGCCAGTTCCTTATCCACCGGGTGGTCTATCTGTCAAATCCATGTCTCGCCATTTTAGAGACAAGGATGTCGTGTGGAACAGTGTCAAACGCTTTACACAAGTCTCCTCCTCTCTCTTCTCCTCCCAGCAGGTCCTGCTGATGGGCAGAAATGTCCCGTCTCTGGTGGGGTGAGCGCACAGCGAGACTGTGAGAGTGTTCAAGAACTGCAGATTTGGTCAAGTGAGAAGGAAAAAAAGAAGGTGAGCCCACAAACACCCAGCTGGTAGCTTTGGCATTGGCTGAGGTGGGGGTGAGGAAGACACGTTAGCTTTCCTCTTGAGTAGTTCCCAGGTGTTTTGGTGGTAGAAGAGAGGAGGAGGAGTTTCTATCTATCAGAAAGACAACTTTCCAAACAGTTTGGCTGCCGCAGAAGTATGCACGGCTGAAAAATTGCTGTTGCTTAAGTCGTTTTAAGCACAGGGACTCATCTCTTTTCTCTGTTGAAAAAATACCACTT
>NW_009649852.1:1753903-1758281 GCF_000708025.1 Charadrius vociferus | reverse complement strand
AGGTTCTCAGTGAATTCAGCAAAATTGTAGCAATTTATAAAAGTATATTTCTGCCATGGGAGCTGATAAGTAATTCTTTCATCTAAATGCTTCGTATTATTATCAGGAGGCAGCATCTCTGAATGTCACTCTTTATTTCTTTCACCGAATGCAATCGCAGTACGCTGGCATAGGCCAGACTGTCGCTATAAATAATCCACACTCGTAGGTACAAAAATAACACTTTATCTCAACCCTTTTGAAAGCAGGAGCAGCAATGACAAAAGTCCTCACACGCTCTGAAAGCATTCACAAATCAAAGCAAATAAACTGTTTTTCTAACCAAGGTGTTTGGGAAAAGAACTGCATCGGTAATATCCAATAACAAGCGATGTCAGAGAAAACTGATTTCCTTTGATAACATAGAAACTGTGTTTCTGAGCAGAAGAGAACCAGCAGATGTGTGCATTTTGACATCGTTAAGGCTTTTTTTTTTGGGTGTAATTTAAGCAAACTGGAGTAGTAGAGTTCAAATTTGCTTACTATAAGGTGAATAGTAACTAGAGGCACAGAGAGAGCAGTTGCTGATCTCTACTGCCAAGATGTAAAGATGCATTAAATGAGGTCCCAAGGGGGTCAGACCCGGCGCGGAACCTGTTCAACATCTATCCCAGCAACCGGCGGTTAACGCAGCGTGCTGGCAGATTCGCGAACACCTCCATCGGAGTGGTACGATGAACTGTGATGAGACTCAACATTATTCTGCTACTCCATGAGGGAAAATAAAAGCAAACCAATAGGATGTAGGAGCAGGAGGAGCATCAGGAAAGGCAGGTGACATAACCTTCCTCCTCACTCAGTGCTCACAACGCTTCAGCAAAAATGCCTGCTGGGAGAGAGGCCCCCAGCCATGGTCCCAAAGACTTGCACCTCCAGGTCATAGAATCATAGAATGGTTTAGGTTGGAAGCGACCTTGAAGGCCATCTAGTCCCGACCCCCTGCCCTGGGCAGGGCCACCTCCCACCAGCCCAGGTTGCTCCAAGCCCCGTCCAACCTGGCCTTGAACACCTCCAGGGATGGGGCAGCCACAGCTTCTCGGGGCAACCTGCCCCAGGGGCTCACCACCCGCACAGTCAACAATTTCTTCCTCAGATCTCATCTCAATCTCCCCTCTTCCAGTTTATATCCATTCCCCCTCGTCCCATCACTCCATGCCCTTGGAAAAAGTCCCTCCCCAGCGCTCCTGGAGCCCCTTTGGGGACTGGAAGGAGGTAAGGGAAAGGCAGCACAGACAGAGCCACTGGAAGGTTTTCAGAGATTTCTTTAAAAAAGGGGAATTACATCCTCAGAGCATTTATTTCTGACACACTAATAAGGAAGTCTCAACCATTGCAGGAGGTTGCCCAGAGGGCTCGTGAAGTCTCCATCCTTGGATGTCTTCAAGACCCAACTGGATTAAGTCCTGAGCAACCTGGTTTGGCCTCAGAGCTGACCCTACGTGGAGAAGGAGGCTTGGCCTGAGACCTCCTGAGATCCCTTCCAACCTGGGTCTTCCTATGGGATGGAGCTTGAGACTGCTGTCAGAGAGGTTGATAGCACCCACGTCCCAGAGCATGGCACACCCGCCAGGCTGCGTCCTTCCCAGGTTCTTTGGTGGGGCAGCCCTAGAAGAAGAGGGTCTGGAGGGAAGAACCCTGGATACAGATCCCTGGTCCACAAATCTGCACTTTCCTTTCTGGAGTCGGGCAGTAAAATACTGGATTGTCAATAGATTATCTATAATAGAAAGTCAGTAATAATGGAAATCATTGCTTCGACAGCCTCTGATCACAGCTTATTTAGAAACGTTACCTAACCATCTTTAAAAATAATTAAACATTTCAGATGTGTTTATTGAAACCTTCAGCTGCTTTTACCTCCAGGGCTGACAGACGTGTCAACTTCCCTCTTTATCACTGTCTTTTAAAAAAAAAAAAAAAAAAGTCTTTTTTCTACTTCCACTTTCATTTCAACCACCATTTTTAAGACCTGAATATTTTTTTCAGGGTTTGTGAGATGGACTTGCAAGAGGGGAGGGTTCTCAAGAGAGAATGGAACCCAGGGCGGGATGATCTGCACCTGACAAAGTGCTACCTAACACTCCTCCAGAAACAAAACGGGGTCTTCAGTTGGCAGTGTGAGGCTTAGGCATGGCCATAGGTATAGTGTCCATACCGTGTGATGGTGCTTTGCTCACGGTCACTACACAGAAATCCTCTTTGCTTCCAGACCTTCAGATGCTTTACAGTGTGAACCTCCTGTCACGCTCTCATGAATGCAACGGGAATTTCCCCGATGGTTGCATCACTCCCAACATTTGACATAACCCGTATGTATACACACAAGTGTGCAACGTCGACATGAGTGGATGGGGTGTCCTTACTTCAAGAACACGGATTTTACGACTCCTGTTTGCAAGTTCTCCGTCTTCAGGCAGGTGGTCCTTGTGCTATTCGGGCACTTGGCGTGGCCAACATGAGCCGCCTTCCAGTGCCCTTCTGTAAATGAGGTGTTGAAACGTCGAGGAGTTCTGCACGGCCTCAATTTCGTACCTCAGAGGGATAACACAACTGCTGAGCTGTGCATGGTGCAGTAAAGTATCCTCTTAATCTTCAGATGAGAGGTTACGCTGGTATTCCTTTCCGTTTGACTAATATTATGAAGTGAGTCAGTTCTACAAGAGGAACTTCAAGAGGGATGGAGGTGATGGCTGTGGGTGACCCCCGCTTTAATGCTGTGTTTTGGGAAGTCTGATTTTCCGGAGACTGCTATTCCCACACGGATACGCTTTCCGTCTCATGTTCAGCACTTGCACTGTCGGAAATAAATACATCCCAGATGTGGACTGTGCCTGAAGTGGAAAATTTCTCGAGCGGTGCTTGTCTAGTTTACTGTCTTTAAAGTAAATCTTTGATCTGTCTTGGTGTGTCAAACCTGCTGCCTGCCTACAGGCTGCCAGAAGAACGTAAAGCACATTGCTTTGCCAAAAATTTCGTTTCTACGCTCATATCTGCCTTTAAAACCTGTACTTGAGATGCTGTAAAAAATGTAACGCTAAACAGAAAATCTCAGCTGTGTGTGAAGATTTGGATGTCAGCAGAGGGATGCAGCAGGAAGCATCGCACGCAGAAGTGATGGTACCTGCTTTAAAAAGGGAGAGAAATGCCCAGCCCAGTCAATTTGAGACTGAAACTCCGGTTTTCCCCTGGGAAGAGCCTCGCCTGATCCTGAGGCACGTGCTGAGGGAGAGGATGGATCCCGGGGAGCCTTCCACAAACCCCTCGTAGTAGCAGCTGTCCTGCAAGGTGTAAGCGTGGCTTAAGGCTGTGGGAAAAGCTCTCATGCCCTGGTCAAAAAAAACAAACCTGCATCAGTAGGACACATAAAACCTCCCCAAATCCACCCTTCACCACTTTGGAAGGGGTAGTTCATGTGCAAAAAACAAGTAAAAGGCAAAGGAGGGCAGCAAGGAAAACTCAGGAGCCTGAGAGCTCATCGTTGGATAGTGATGAATTTTTTTTGGGGGGGTGTTCTGTGATTTCTCGATTTTTTCTTTTGAGGGAATGAAAAGATTTTAAAAACTTTAGAAGTTTGAAAGGGCAATCAAGTGTGCTGGTGAATCTGAAATTGTTTTTCCAGTTTTTATCAGTCTCTATACAGTTTCCCTCCTTCTTTTTTTTAAAGAAATGGTGTAAAAATAATGAATTTTTTTAGAAACAGAAAGCCATCCCTTGCTTAGATCCACTGGTGTATTTGGATGAGTCTGCAAGGAGGAGGGGGGTCATTTAGTTCTGCCTGTTGGTGCATCCTTGACAGATGTCTAAACTTACCTGAATATGTGGAAACTCGGTTATCAGGTGTCACTCTGGACTGTACGTGAAAACCGGGATGTCCTTGGCTGTCAAATTTCTGAAAAAAAACAAAGCAGAAATTTTTGGTGCAAGTTAATTAATTCCCCGTAATCGCCCTGTGCAAAAAATAGCAGGGGAAGGAAAACTGGGGAAGAGCCTTACTTTGCCTGTGTCAGATGGACGAGGTGGTGGCTCCCTTCTGCCGTTATTAAATAGGACGTGTCCCCCTGGAACGACCGAGGCACTGATTAATTTCAGAAATTAATCCAACAGCGGAAACACTATTTACTGACTGATTTTGGCTGGGAAGCTGGAGCTCTCTCCTCACCCTGCTCTCCCACCCACGACCGCTGCAGAGCCCATGGTCTAGACCCGTGGTCGAAATAGCATTTCCTACAAAGCAGATGATCTGTGTGAAGGTCCCGTCCTTTGCCACCAGCCGCCTGGGCACTGTTACTTCGGCGTGGACGATTCTTGATGCTTCAGTAAAGCCTGAAAGAGGTTCTGC
>NW_009649852.1:1752759-1753857 GCF_000708025.1 Charadrius vociferus | reverse complement strand
TGAAGCGCAGAAGGAGGATTTTAAGTGAAGGTTTGAAAAATTTGGTGTCTTTAAATTTTGCGAGTCCATCTGTCTTCAATGAGAGGTATAAAGGAGGTGGGTGAGCGGCGCTCTGCTGTTAATGCTGGTTTCTAATGAAGCTTAGCATACGAGAAACTGCAGAGAACAGTTTTTAGAAAGGGGGAAAATGAGCTGACTTCTGTAATTACAAGATGCTGAGCCCAGCGTGCATCCCTCTGCTTGCGTCCCCAGCCCATGTTCTGCAGCCCACGTCCCTCCATGCTCATCCCCATCCTGCATCCCCCAGCCTGTGTCCCCCACCCTACCTTCCCCTGACCAAGGTCCCTCAGCCCATGTGCCCAGCCTCCATCCCCCATCCCACCTCCCTCCACCCACCTCCCCCCGAACCTCTCCACCCTGCCCTTTGGGGTACACCAGCCCCACTCCATCCTCCCGTCTCCCTGCCCCTTGCCTGGGCAGAGGAGCAGGATCGGTGCCATGACTGACGTGCCCCTTGGAGGTGGGCAGCACCCCATCCCTGTGTCCCTCCAGGCCAGGGCAGCCCTGTGGGGACAATCCCTAAGCTCAGCCCCCACTCCAACCTCCCTTGGCCTTGTTGGGTCCCCCCACCTGCCACCAGACCCTCCAGCCCTGAGCTGCACCTAAGCCCCTGCTCTTGCCCTCATCCAGCACCACCAACTGGTACTGGGAACCTCCATGTCCTGCCCTGACCTGGACCCATCCTGCCCCTACCCAGCCCCTCACCCTGATGCCACCCAGCCCTGCCCTGCTGTCTTCCAACTGCCACCTGGATGCCATCTGCCACCTCCCACCAACCCAACACCCTTCTACCTGCTATTCCTCCCCTCTCCTTCTCTCCCTTTCCCTCCCTTCCCCTCCATTCCCCAACTTCCACCTCATGCCATGCCATCCCACCCCATCCCTTCTCCTCTTCTCCAGCTGCCACCCATCCTTTCTCACCCATATAATCCCATCCCATCCCCATGCTGTGCCAGGCCATGCCCATGCCCATGCCCATGCCCATGCCATGCCATCCCATCCCCATCCCCATCCCATCCCATCCCATCCCCATCCCCA
>NW_009649852.1:1735701-1752482 GCF_000708025.1 Charadrius vociferus | reverse complement strand
CCCCCCTCCCTGCCCTGTCCCCTTCTCCGTCCCCGTCCCATCCCCATCCCCATCCCATCCCCATCCCCATCCCCATCCCCATCCCCATCCCATCCCCAGCCTATCTCCAGCCCCATCTCGCCTCCAGCTGCCACCTGGGCCTGTTCTTCCACCTCCCAGCACGTCAGTCTCTTACTTCCAACCTCCACCAACCCTCCTCCACCCGCCACCCACCCTCTTCCATCCTCTCCTGACCCATCCCACCTCCACCTATCACCTATCACCTGAGTCCACTCCTCTGTCCTCCCAGTGACACCCAGCACCCCCTGTGCCAGTGCCTTTGCCAGCAGCACGGAACCGAATTCCAAAGGTCCGTTAATGCCGAAACTCTCATTCTTCCCATCAGAGCATTTAAAAAGAAAATGCTACATCACGTGTGCTTGCCGTCTCTCCTCCCCCCCCAGGGGGACGGTGCTGGGCAAGGGGGTCACGGCCACGTTCAGCCCATCTCCTGCCCATGCCACGAGGCTCTTCTCCTGGACGTGCCACCCCAGCACGGTGTGGCTTCCCCTGGGATGGAGGGTCCCAGCTACCTGGGTCGCCTGTGAGTCCTCAGCTAAGAGCTGGTGGGTCCTTAAAGAAATGCTGTTGAGGGCGTGGATGCGAAGCAGGGGCGGTATTCTGAAATGTAGAGGGAAGACAAAAAAAAAAAAAATGCAGGGAGAAATCAGCCCTTTGGGAGCCCTTCATTGATCCCCAGCAGAGGAGACATCCACGATGGACATGGCGTGAGCCTGCAGGAGCAAAACTGGAGCAACGTACGAAGCGTCAGAACCAGCCCAGGCTGGATTAAAGCTTCTGCAGGTGTGTTTGTGGTGGGAGAAACACCAAACAATCCGCTTTGAGGTGGACGAAGAGATAAAATCGTTGGGTGCAGTATCTGAGGATTCAAGACACCATGTGGGATGATGCTGCTTTTGCGCTGTTTGCTTCCCAGTGTTCAGGATTACTCTGCTCCATTTTGGGGGCAGCTGGTGGTGCTGAGCTGCTGTTTTCAGGGAGGTACCGTGGTTGTCTTCGTGCCTTTTCCTGGGTGGTAACGCCTAATTGCCAACTTGTTAGTGCGTGTCGGTTTGTCTTGCTCCACATGCATTACACTGCCTTCATCAAGGCCAACACGGGACGGCTCCATCGCCCGGTGATTCAGGATCGCAGCGTTCCTCTGCGGCTCTTCCCGAATGAAGTTTACCTCTTTTCCTAATTTGTGTCGTGGGAAACTTTGCCGCTTACTCCTTTTCTCTCTCTTGCAGAAGCGTGCCAAACTACGTGGGACTCAAATCAGTCCCCGGCTGTCTCCCCTTTAATTACTACCCTCGTGTACGTCTTCTCCGTTAACCAGGTATTTATTTACGGGAGATGTTTTCTTTTAACCCATGGTAACTTTGTTCCTTTTTTGGATTTTTTGGGGGGAGGGTAAAAGACAGAAATAAGGACTATTCAAGCATAAAGGAAGAGGAACCATGTACAGAGGCTGCCGGAGGGGATGGAGTAATGTTGACAGGCTTCCATAGATCTTCAAAATAGAAACGCTGGATAATTCGCAAAAACATAACAACCAAATGTAGGTAAGATTAAATTAAACAAAACAGAGCTGTCAGGGGAAGAATCAAATGAAATCCTGCTGTGAGGAGCTGTAGCAGCAGCGACTCTTCCCAGGATGAGAACACACTGGTGAGGGTAGCCAGGCGGTATGAAATAGGGTTGAAGTTAGATCTCATCCACCAGAGAAAGGGTGATAAGTTGGGTACAATAATATTGTGGCTTTTTGTATGTGATGAGGTAAGAACGCATCGTTGCCCCAAGGCACTGAGCTCCTGCCGAGGTCCCCAGGCTGGGGTAGAAGCCCTCAGCTTCCCCACAAAACAAAACCTTGCTCAAGGGATTGATCATCTCCCGAGTGACTCTTAACATCTTAAAGGTAGAAGACAGCCAGAAAAACAGAAAGATGCTCTGGGGATGTGCTCCTCTTGCCTTCCTCCAGCCCAGCAGCAGAGCTGCCGCTGCCAGTAAGAGACCGGAGGGTCCCGTTCCCGCGTTGTTCATGTTGCTAAAAAATCATAGAATCGTGGAATGGTTCAGGTTGGAAGGGACCTTAAAGATCATCCAGTTCCAGCCCCCTGCCCTGGGCAGGGACACCTCCCACCAGACCAGGTTGCTCCAAGCCCCGTCCAACCTGGCCTTGAACACCTCCAGGGATGGGGCAGCCACAGCTTCTCAGGGCAACCTGCGCCAGGGGCTCACTACCCGCACAGCCAACAGTTTCTTCCCAATATCTCATCTCAGTCTCCCCTCTTCCAGTTTGAAGCCATTCCCCCTCATCCTATCACTCCATGCCCTTGTAAAAAGTCCCTCCCCAGCTCTCCTGGAGCCCCTCTAGGTAGTGGAAGGCCGCAATAAGATCTCCCCGGAGCCTTCTCTTCTCCAGGCTGAACACCCCCAGCTCTCTCAGCCTCTCCTCACAGCAGAGGTGCTCCAGCCCTCAGATCATCCTTGTGGCTCTCCTCTGGACACACTCCAGCAGGTCCATGTCCTTCTTATGTTGGGGACTCCAGAGCTGGATGCAGTACTCCAGGTGGGGTCTCACGAGAGTGGAGTAGAGGGACAGAATCCCCTCCATCGCCCTCCTGGCCACACTTCTGATGCAGCCCAGGATGCGGCTGGCCTTCTGGGCTGCCATCGCACATTGCTGGCTCAATTTGCTGGAGGAGGATCCCTCTTGATCCTTCCTTGCCCAGTCGGGTGAAAGGAGCCATCTTATCTCAAACACAGCAACGTCGCTTCTCTGAAAGGACAGGTCACCAACCTAGGACGTGTGAAAGAAGACCTCTCAAAGCAGAGGCCTGCAGTGAAGACCAAGGTTTTCATGACCGCTGGAAGACCCTGAAAGACACCCGGCTCCTGGTGGAGTTTGCAGCTGTGCGGATTTCCGTGGAAGAAATGGTGAAGAAAGCCATCGAGCAGGGAAGTCGCAGCAGAGCATGACTTGGGAGTGGCTTCCCAGCTGCTCCCCGGGCTCCCTGTGGTTCAGGCCATAAGGCTTTTCTTCTTCTGTGTACAAAAAAATTCTTCCCCCCAACCCCCCCCCTTGACTATTTTCAGACTCTCCCAGCATGACAAATACCCAACAAATGTCATGCAGCTCTCCGGGAGCGAAGGGATGCAGGCGAAACCTGAAAAATCTATGCAAAAAGCAGAGGGGAAAAAAACAGACGTCCGCGTCACTGAGTGCTGCACTGTTGGTGCAAACGATGAAAAATGGTGTTAAACCACCGAGACGGTGATGAGTTCACTCTCCAGATTCTGGGACTTCTGCCGTGACGGGTCCTGGTGGAGAAGCTGCGTGTCTGGGGGTTTGCCTGCAGGGATACCCACTTCTCAACCTGCAGGTTCACTTTTATTCTATTTAAAAAAACCCCAACAATCAAAATACGTATCGCTCTACTGCAGATGTTGTGACATTTCCAACCCAGATTTCCCTGGCTTTTAGATCTATAAAGAGCCCTGGACCCCTCATGGCTTTGTATTTCCCTGCTGTGATGCTGCAGCAAGATCCCCTGTGAGCTGAGCACAACCGATCTGCTTTAAGGAGAGAAGTGTCCAGCCCAATCACCCTGGTGACTGCAGACATCTCCAGGTGCAGACCATCCCGCATGGAGCAATACGAGAGGCAAGATGACTTACCCCTGAATATGGCTCTTTTCTTCCTTGTTGGCTTTGGAGGAGCCCAGCTGGAGAGCTTGGCCCTGATGGGTGAGAAGGGGGAGATATCGACTCGGGAGGAATAGGGTGTTGCTTGAGGTGCTCAGGGGTTTCTTTGGAGGCTTTTGGGTGATCCCCTTGAGCACTGTGCTTTTTTAGGGGGAGAAGGAGGTGTGGGAGGGTACCACCTGGTGCTCCTTCTCCATGGAGCACCGTGGTGGGTGAGGCTTTCACTTCGCGCCAGGTAGAAACAAGCGAACCAAACCAGAAAACAACGAAAGCAAAAGCATTTTGAAGTTCTTGTGTTCGATGGTGAGCATAAGGGAACCACGGAAAAAGAACATCTGCTTTTGCAAGAACTTTTTGCGGAAGAGTTCTGATTGCAAAAGAGATTACATAAACTCTTATGTCCTTCTAAGCAATTATTATAATGGCACTTGAAACGATCTGGCCTGTGCTTTGCATCCATGTGCACACAATTTGCCCGACACATAAGCTCGTGCCCCACTTGGGAAGGGCGTCTCAGGCACGAAGGAGCAGCCGGTCAAGGGGGAGAGGGCTCTCATGATGGAGGGGGAGACCAGCAGATGGATGTGGGCACTGCTAAGCTCCTTGGGGTGCACACAGTTTTAGTTTTATGCAAAACCCGACACCTTCTGATTCGATTTTCTGGTTTTATTTCATTTTGAAATCAGGAAAAAAAATAAATTAAATAAATCAAATCATGGTTTTCCTGCAAGATTTCTGTTGAGAAAGGAGAGTGGTCTGAGCCGCTGAGATGTGGAGGGGCTGGAGAAGGGGGGCTGACATCCCCCAAGGTGAGGTGGAGAGCACTGGAGTAATTTAAGGACAATAATGAGTATTAGGTGAGGAAATTTGCTGCTTGGATGGAGGGTAAAGTATTATCCAGTGTTGTTCTGGCTGACCTACAAATTGGGCGCGGGAAGGATTCAGAGGTTCACATTCATAACCAGACTGTGTCTCATGGCTCAGAAATACCCAGCCACATCTGGAAAACTGGTGCTCGGCGTCTGCGGGTTCTTCTGCTCGGCGTAATTCTTATTTATTTTTTGTTTCCTATAAAACTGAGATGAAGGTTTGGAGCAGAAAACGCATTACATGAATGCAATGTCTTGTAAAAGGCAGCTGCGTGACCCTCTGGATATTGGTATAATGCTATTGCTGCAGATAACAAATAATATTAGCTGGAAATGGTCTCTAGCTGTTAGGCAGAATTATTATATTGTCAAATGTGATGAACGAGGGAAGCAGAGAAGGCTTTAGCATCCTGTCTTGGTAGTTCTGTTCTGTAACGTTATTCCGAATGCTGGTTGCAAGTCTCTACCCTGCCCGCTCAAACCTTGCCCTTGGATGCAGATGAGAAGAGCCAACCGAGGTCTTTGCTTCCCTCTCGAGCGGCCAACGGCGTCAGGCTTTACCCGGGTAAAAAAAGTCCGGTTCCTCAAAGTAAAGGAAGAGCTCACATTGTACGAGGGGAAAACTCTATTTGAAAACTACGTAAAATCCTTTGGGTGGATTTCCTTCTTTTACATAGTCCTGCCCCCAGCGAGGAGCTGCACCAGGGCTCTTCCCTTCTCGGGATGTCCTAGAAACATCCTCGAGACTAAGTCTCAGCAATGCCATGATGTGCAAAGAGGGACAAAAATCCAAGTAATGGCTTTATATTAGTAATTTCCCGAGATAAAGGCACTTGTGCTGGAGCGATGCCTCTTGGGTGCAGCTCCTGTAGACGGCTCCTGTGAAGGACGCAGAGGGGACACCTGCAGCTTGGAGGAGGTTGGTTCCCTTATACCCAAACCAACTTCCAAGAAGTGATGGGTGGTGGTCATTTTTTGTTCATTTTTTCGGGCTTTTTCACTCCAGTTTGCCCATGGGTGTTGGAAGGGGAGGAGCGGTGCTGCTGGTGGGTCGCAGCATCTCACCCCTGTGGCTGCGGTGGCTGATTACCCACCGCGGTTCGTGGTGACGAGCCATCACCCAGGATCACCGTGGGATTTTTATGGCGGCTGGTAACATCCTACCCGCTGGCGCTGGGGGAAACCCGAATACATCCTTTCTCCACGGCTTAATTCTTCTTCTCCTGATGACTAACCGAGGGGAGAGCACAGCACTTCCCCCTTTTCCTTGTAGACTGTGCTCACTCTTCCTCCAGAGGGTAATGAATTTTGAATCCCTTTCCAGCGCCCCATCCCAGGGTTTTGGAAGGAGTTTCCGAGGAGTGAATGAAAAAAGGCACGCAAGCTCTGCTGGGTTGGGGGATACCCCTCTGGGCTAAGTGCCTCCACGATGCCGGGCTCTGCGCAGCTCCCTGCTCGATGTGCTTCCGATCGTCGGGGCGCATGGAAAAATCCATGCAATCAAAACAGTAGCTGAAATTCATATATTTAGGGCTTTTTTTTTTTTTTTTCCCCTTGGGAACACTTGTCTCGGCAAAATGACTCGTCGAGGGGAGTAAAGTAATCCTATATATATCAGGGGGGAATGCTGGAAGGATTTGGTAGTGGTAATCTCTGGTTGATGATGGTGTAGCCAATACGGGATTTTTATATAGAGTTTTTATAACTATCCTTCAAGAAGAACGTTAAAACATAAAGAGGGTTGGGAGAAAAATCATGAGAATGGTTAAAATTTTGGAAGATGTGTATTACAATGAGACCCTCTGGGCAGCCATTTCCTAAAGAAGAGTTTGATCATCTCATATGTGAATTGACGTGGACAACAGGGATTTGGTGTCAGACAGGAAATGAAATGAGATCCTACGGCTGGAAATGAGTAACATCAAAGTGGAAATTGCTTAGGTTTTTAACTGTGCAAGTAATAAAAAAAGAACATTTTACTGCTTGTTGTGAACGGGTCTTTGCTGCTAAACGCTTTGTTAGGAGGGGATTTCAACTGAAAACTCTCCTCTCGTCCAACTAGAAGTGCTGGAGCTTTGTTCTGCAAGGAGACATCAGCTCTCTCAGACCCAAAGGCCGCAGTCTGCAAAAGTTGGGACCAAGGGAAAATTAACGATCCCTGGCTCCCTCTCTCTAACCCTGGAAGTCCTCAAAGCTCGTTAGAGACATCCTGGTTCCACAGAAGCTCTTCAGGCAGCTGAACTTGGTGTGCTTGTTAGTGTGTCTGCAGGATCCATGGTGGAAACCTCTTTCTCAACGTGTGTGCAGCTCTCCTGCCTTGTGAACAGGGGAGCAGCGCTGAATTTTCAGGTGCTAAAAATCCCACAGGCGTCTTTTGTTCCCTCTCTGGATCCTATGGTGCCTCCTCCTTTGGAGCAAAAGGCTATGCCCGAGTGTGGTGGACACTTTTAGGCAACCAAGATGATGCCATGCCGATGCCTTCAGTGACTTACAAGCTCACGGGTCCTGCTCACACACTTGTGATAGAGGTGATGCTCTGCATGTTGGGGACTCAGTGTCGTGGGAAACACTCAATGTTTAAACAACATTTTAAAACCCACATCTTCCACCAAAATCAACTGCTATGGTTAGATGAACTCTTTCTTAACTGCCTTTCAATTAGTTCCCAATCTATGTGTACATTTTTGGTGGTGGACGGTGCAGGAGAGTGACCGTGTCACCTCCTTGCCCACCTAGCAACGCTTTGTCCTCTCGAGCCCCCTTGGCTGTGGAGGTCCTCTGCTCAGAGGTGGCCAAGAGCATTGAAGGTTGGTCACAGGAGGCTAAAGGTGTTTCTACACTGGAAATGGAGACCCCTCTAGTCTTACACGGGCTATCAGAGGAATGGGTTGAATCAGCATCTTGAGTTAAAAATGTTAGTGGAAGAACGAGTGAGGAGATAGCCCAAGCCTTCCCCCAGATCCCTGATGCAGACCCCAACACCTTTAATGAGCTTTGAAAGGTTCTGTTAAACAGATGCTGTAGGGAAGACATGTATTCCAGTGTGTTAATCTTCAAAAAAATTCAGTCATGTCTCAAAAGATCAGAGATGCTCATTCACACCCAACTATCTGCCTGATCAGGAGGAAAAAAAATGAGTTAAATAAGCTCCAGATAAACAATCATGCTTTCTGATGCTTGATAGCACCTCTGCCTTAAATTTGAGGTTCATGGTGTTTCAGCGACTTCACGTTGGCTTTCATAATGCAGGAACCTGTAAATCAGTCTGTTGGATGTAAGAGGGGGTTGATGGCACCGTATTGCACTTGGGCACCGTTTCATCCAGCTGTACGAACTGCATTCTTAATTTATCTTTAATGTTTCCCACGGTTCTGCAGTCCTCTAAAGTGATTTTGTAGTTTTTCTCACCCAGGAATAACAGCCCAGGGTCACCTCCGTCATTTGCAGGGAGAATAACTGCTGCCGCCCCTGAAACTCTTAAATGGAGGAATTAAAATAACGCGTCTTCCATGGTGAAATGTGGAGGGGAAAATGTAAAGAAATGCGGCACCGCTCCAGTTCAGCTTTATTAAGTGCATTTTCAGCTTTATTTCGTGCATTCACAGCTTTGTTTAGTGCATCGGGGATTTGGTCACTGAAGGATAAAAACCAAACGAGAAAATTATAAATATTACAGCAAGTTTACTAAAAACTTCAGAGAAGTAGGCTGAAATACATTAACAGAGGACATACCACAGTTCAGGGGAACCAAACAAAACTCTAAAGGCGATGATGTCTTAATTAACCAGAGGACTGAAATAATAAATGCCACGAGGCTTCCACACTGCTGTAAATTTTACCCAAATAAATACAATTTTTTAGAAATGGGAAAGATTTTCAGAAAAACAAACTTTTTAACTGCAGATTTTACTTCCTTGTTCCGTAAAGTGTAAATGATGGGGTTTAACAAGGGAGTTAAAATAGAGAAAACAACGTTGCTCATGACATGGACATCAACGGGGATGTCCGCTCTGTAGGACACGTACGCCACAGCGATGGAGAAGTAGTAAGTGCCCACCACAAGCAGATGGGAAGTACACGTTGAAAAAGCTTTCATGCGTCCTTCTTTGGAGTTGATCTTCAGTACGGAGAGGATGATGTGGATGTATGAGAGGGTGACGAGCAACAGAGGGATGACCGACACTGTCATAGCGATGGAGAACCCCAAGAAGGTCTGGAAATCGGCACTGAAGTCCGGGCACGCGGCTTGTACCACTGCTAAGTGGTCACAAAAGCAGTGGTGAACCCTGGTTGTGTCCCTGTAAGCTAGCCGAGAGGTCTGGGTGATGACGGGCATGGGTATGAGCAGTGCAGTGATCCAGGCGCTCGCTGCCAGCTGGATGTTCACTCTTCTTGTCATCTTGGCTGGATAACGGAGGGGGTTGCAGATGGCTTCGTAGCGGTCGTAAGCCATGACCAGCAGGAGAAGCGCCTCGGTTACTGTTAGCCCATGAAAACTGTACATTTGCAGAAAACAGCCCTGAAATGAGATGGTTTTAGCGTTGGCCAGGAACATCACCAGCATTTTGGGGATGGTGGTGGTTGTGAATAGCACGTCCAACACGGAGAGGTTAGTCAGGAAAAAGTACATGGGTTTGTGGAGCGTGTGGTCGACCACAACCACAGTGATGATAATGGCATTACCAACCAGGATCAGCAGGTAGAATAGCAAGAAGACAACAAAGAGGGGGGTCTGGAAATCCTGGAGAGCTGGAAACCCCACCAAGAAAAAGACTTTAGTGGAAGCATTGCTGCTGCAGCTCTCCATGGTGGGGCTGGTCAAAACCCCTGCAAAGATGAGGAGGGAGTAAGGAGACAAGCTGATGTGCAGGAAGACGTTTCTCTGAGGACCTTTGCAGAAGTTCCGCAAGGAAAACACACGTTGGGTGAAACTGAGCACGTTGCAAGACACAGCTCGGCCCCTCTTGTCTCTACCCCGCAATTAAGATGATTTGGATTCTCTTTTGGTGATGTGGATGATGCCTATAGGTGGCACACTTCTTCAGCTTTGGGCATGATTTATCTCACCTAGCTTTGGGTGCTCTCTGTGCAGAGCCTCCCCCCTCTGCACTAGTCCTCCTGGGTCCCTTTTCTGGTCTCTAGGGAAAAGGAGCATTTTGGGGGACGCAGCCCCATTCTGCAGCGAGGAGGAGGTGAGCAGCGTTGTGGAAATACGCATTTCTCTTCTCTAAGAGAATTCAGGGAATTAGCTCAGAAGCAGTCAATCAGCCATCTCTTTTTTGCTAGATTATGGCAATCTTTGCTGCCCAAAGTCGTTCTCATCACCGTTTTTCATGCCCACATTACCTCTGGTTGGCTACTTGTGTTTCCCACGGTCATTGCAGGGCACAGTCAATTTCTGCTGCTGTTGCTGAAATTCAGATGAAAACGCAGAATTTCTTTTAACTTCCAGGTCATTTCCTGGTACATAAAAGCAAAGCAATTTTCACAGTAATTTTTTTTTTTTTTGGCTGATGTAGGTCAGCATCATGTCTTTTACCACCACAGTAAGAAATGTGTAAGAGATTCATGAAGTTCAAAGACACCGCAATAAAAAAACTAGGAATACGTATCCATCAGTCACTTCGGCTCCGATGGAGGAGGACGTGATGTGCGACAGTTTACCGCCCTTACATATCTTTATTTTACATAATGAAGCTCTACAGCTGCATTATTCATATAAACTTGTGATACTTTTTTGGATTTCTCCAGGAAGGGTAGGAAAGAGCACATCGTACTTTTCCATTTATTTTACATTATGAGCTTTTAAGACTCATGAGTTACACAGATTTTCTTCCCTCTCAATAGAAATACTTCCTTTGTCGCTCATAAAGATTTAATGGAGATTAGGAAGGAGTGTTCTGCCCAAACCCTACGGAATATACTTGTTTGCTGTGGCAATATAAGGCAATATTTTGGAAACTTCCAGCATCTTCTATCCAAGCCATGAAACTGCTGCTGCACTTTCATAGGTGCAAATTCCTTTGGAATTTATCTATTTTCTCTAACATTGAGTAAATCATAACTAAGATAATGTTCAGAAGAAAAAACACCCTTGTTTTCATTAGGGTTATGCCAGAAAAAAAAGACGGCAAAATGAAGCTAAATTAAGTTTTTATGCCTTTTCTTGGTTTCCTTATTCCAATTTAAGAAAAGGGAAATAAAGCTCTCTTGGAAATGTTTTGTGCGTGGCCACAGGTGGTTGAGAGTAATGGTTGGTCTCATGCAATTTCCTAACATTATTAAATCTCTGGTAATTTTTAGATAGTTTTACCTTTCACCCAGAAAGTCATCTCCATAACCATACAGGAGAGATCCATTTAATATTACGAATAAATAGATTTTCTGCCCCACTGAGATTTAAATATAATTGATATTTTGTTTACTCTCTACCTCTCATCTAATCAACCCTTCTCCATTTCTCTTTCTTGTTATTATTTTTTCCAAACTAGCAAGCTTCGAGGATGTAATTTGTATAAACAACGCCGCGCTATTAAAAAAACCCAAGATAATGTATTGTATTGAATTAAAATTGCCAGCATGTAATGTCCTTAAAATTAGCATTGATTGGAAGTTGTTTTCAGACGTAGTAGATCAAATTCTCATTCTTCGGAGCCTGTTGACACGTATTACAATAATATTTTTCCATTTTGGGCCCCATGAGAAAAAAGTAAATCAAAATGAAACACTTAATTAGTCAGAAAAAATATTATCGTATTAACAGAATCGTGGCAACAATAACTCACTCGCGCTTTGAAGTTGTAACAAGGTCTTCTCCTTCCTTAATGTTATCCTCAGCAATAAGTGCAAAGCTCCTGCAATAAATCAACGGGGAAAGCCGCTGCCGATGTTGAACATATTTGAACGTGCTGCCCGGCTCCCCCCACCCAGGAGATGTTCCCCAGAGATGCTCTCCGTGGTGTTTTCTTGCCTTGAGCCGGGAGACCAACACGTCATTTTCCCGATAGAGCATCTCAACAGTTGTGAATCCCCCTGTTGCACGCCGCAGGTCACAGCAGGTAGAGATCGTACAGACAGATTTGCATAGACAAGAGTTTTCCACCACGTGAAGTTTGTTGTGTGGTGGAAGCGCGTCATTGTGTCAAGCAAGGCCTGGGCAAGGGCTGGTGGAGAAACTCTGGAGGAACACCAATCTTTCTTATCAGAGCTGGAGGAGCTTCCAATGGTTTAATATTGACCCTTCCTTTCCAATTTCCTTTCCAATTCCTGGGTTGCACTCTGGAGGGTGTGAAAGTCTCCATCTCCCCCTCTACATCACCCGAGGCGTACACTGAAGATGTAGTGCACGGCCAAGGCAGAGGAACAGCTCTCAGGTAGAACCAGCAGCAGCTGTCTCAAACGTGGGCATGCCCGAATGCAAACACAACCACGGAGGATCCCGTCCTGTCTCTCTTCTAGCTCTGTCTCCTTTCTCTATGATTTTCAGGTCAAGCCTGGTACATGGCTCAGCTGGTGCAGGAGGAGCGGGCAACCGGAAAGACATGGGGACTCAGCTGGGCAACTTCTCTGGCTGCTAGGGAGTTTCTTTGGGAGCCATCCCTGCAGGTTGACCTCTTGTTCTTCATGCCACCTTGGAGAGGAGCCCAGGACTGCTCCATGCACCATGCTTAGATAAGTCTAGCTATGTTGGCCAACATACAACCCCTTTATATGGACAACCAGGCTGCCTCTGTGAGCAGCCCATCTCCTCACCCTGAGACCATCACCTCTAAACCTCACAGCTTCTTCTTTGGGAGGCTTTGTCAAGTGTGGCTGAGGCTGAAGGGAAAAATGACAGCCCGTGGGAGCTGCATGGACTGGTGAATCCAGGCACGTGGCATGAGAAGATATTGCCACCTGGCTCTACAGTCAATGGAGGGAGACATTCCCTTTGAGGGGCAATTCATAGCTACTAAAGTAAGCTCCTTCTCCAAATGTTCTCCCAGACCAATGTCCTATTGCTCCAGATTCCTACATAAATATTTTCACTGTCCCCTATCCTTCTTTAAGTGAGAGCGGTTGGGTGGCAATGAGGAATGGCTAAATCACATAGGCTCTGACATGCTCAGTCTTCTGTGGTGCAGGATGCGTCCTTGGACGCCATGCAGAAAAATATGATTAAAATATGAGAAATTTGTGAATAATGCACCCACCTGCACCTCAGGTAGGGAACATCTAGATACGTAACAAAACCTCAAACCATTCTCATTTACATTGCTCCGACCCAATTATTCCTCCAAATTGCAGTCACGTCTCTGATAAATGAAAAAGCTGTGAAGTGTGAGGTGGTGGGATCTGGTGGTGCTCCTGGAGTGCGTCCTCAAAGTCATTTTGCCCAGGATGCTCCCTGGCAGAAGTCAAGCCAGAATATAGATGGGGGTTTTGGGACGAGATCCTTGGGTCCAACATCCTGGGGCTGAATCCTCAGACTGGGGGAGGTTGGGTCAGGAGAGCATCACTGAGGGCTTGGCAAGAGGTTGAGATCTTTTTGGGAATCTGAGGACACAAAGATGGACCCCAGTTTGGTTTTATTTATAAAGTGTGATGTGGGATTCATGTCATAGTTTTTAAACAGAATCTTTGAAACAAACTTTTCCTGCAGGGGATGGTTTGTATCCATCTCTGAACCCTCAGTATATTTTCATGAATATTTCACCCCTGCCATTCTCCAGTCACGTCCTGACCAAAAACCATCACAGCCACAAACAGTGATGTGGTGGAACTATGCAAAATCCCTCCTGAATGGACTTAGTGTCCTTGATAGCCTCCAAGCGCTCGCGACGCTTGTTGAGGTTTTGGTGTGAGGTTCACTCCTTCTTCGCCATGTTTCTGCTGTGGATGTTGTCCTGCTCATTCTCAACAAATTGGTGGAAAAATGTGTTACAGGACAACAATCCCTCCTTCAGGACGGCAGTTTTATCGATCTACCCAATTCTGTGAAACACCTACACAGGCAGGACCAAGAGCTGCTCCAGCTTAAAATGTCATCACTAGCTTCCCTGGGGACAGGACAGAGATGCTCAGGGTGTCAGGTGGTTCACAGCGCTCTGCTAGACTTGAATGTTGTTTGGTCTTGAGCACAGAAATGTCTGGTGGTATCTGAGATATCTCCTTGCAGGAGCACATCTCTGTAGGACCAGTCTTCATCTGTCCCAGGTGGGATGGCCATGGTGGCAGGAGGATGGAGAGGTCAGCATAAACGCTTCCACCCTCAGCAGGTCTGAGGTCCCTGTTCCTGCTCCAGGCCATGGTGGGAGAGATGCTCCTCTGGGGAAAGTCATCTCATTTGGAAGCAGACATCTGGAATAGCTGGAGAAATTGCACCATGAAAATGCGACACATGAAGCCACAGGGACTTGCTCAAGTGTGACTAGCAGATGTCAGCGAAGGAGGCTGCTAAATGCTGTAAGACAAATGACCAGATCACAGAATTGTTGAGATTGGGAGTCGCCTCTAGAGATCATCTGAATCATCCACAGCAGGTTGCCTGGGACTGTGTCTGGTCAGGTTTTGAATATCTCCACAGATGGAGACTCCACAACTTCTCTGAGTAACCTATGCCAGTGTTTGGGTGGGGGACAACTCCCTTCCCTGTACTACGGTTGCACCAAGCAGCAACCTCCCTCCCCACACCATCCCCCTCCTGAGCACATCTGGCCAGCTGTGGGACAGGGCAGCAGAGTTGTCAGACAGGAGCCAACCAGACCTTCCCAAATGAGACCCTGGTGCCTCTTGAAAGCCAAGTCCTTTCCCCTGGGAGATCCCACCCTTCCTGTCTGGGACCACCGCTTGGGATGGCAGAAGAGCCAAAGCCCCATGCTAGTTCAGCTCTGTTCATTACTTACAACCCATAAGATATTTCTTTTCATCTCCTTTTCTTCTCCCTCCTTCCCTTTGCCTTCAGACTTGTCTGAGCTACCTTCTCCCACTGCCACACCCTGCTCCTCCAGCTCACAAATCGCTTCTCCTCCGCTGTCTGCCATTGCATGAGTCTCACTGGTGCTCCCTATGGTTTCCTCTCCCTGTCTGGAGACTAAATCCCCCATGTCCCACCCTCACTTTCCCTCAATATGTAAATCTGCAGATTTTTTTTGGCACGTTTTCAAAAATTGCCAATTTGCAAATCAACACTGCTACCGCTCCTGCCCCGTCCCCCCTCCCATTGTTCATCTCTGATCATCTGGTTTCTGTGGTCACTTACAGAATCATAGAATCATAGAATGGTTTAGGTTGAAAAGGACCTTGAAGACCTATGGTTCGATGATCATCGAGTTCCAACCCCCCTGCCATAGGCAGGGACACCTCTCACTAGACCAGGTTGCCCAAGGCCACGTCCAGCCTGGCCTTGAACACCTCCAGGGATGGGGCCTCAACAACCTCTCTGGGCAACCTGTGCCAGTGCCTCACCACCCTTAAAGTGAAAAACTTCTTCCTAATGTTTAATCTAAACCTGCCCTCTTCCAGTTTATAGCTATTCCCCCTCGTCCTGTCACTACATGCCTTTGTAAAAAGTCCTTCCCCAGCTCTCCTGGAGCCCCTTTAGGGACTGGAAGGCCGCAATAAGATCTCCCCGGAGCCTTCTCTTCTCCAGGCTGAACAGCCCCAACTCTCTCAGCCTCTCCTCATAGGAGAGGTGCTCCAGCCCTCGGATCATCCTCGTGGCTCTCCTCTGGACACACTCCAGCAGGTCCATGTCCTCCTGATGTTGGGGACTCCAGAGCTGGATGCAGTACTCCAGGTGGGGTCTCACGAGAGTGGAGTAGAGGGGCAGAATCCCCCCCTCGCCCTGCTGGCCACACTTCTTCTGATGCAGCCCAGGATGCGGTTGGCCTTCTGGGCTGCGATCGCACATTGCCGGCTCATGCTGAGCTTCTGGGCACTCAGCCCCCCCAGGGCCTTCTCCTCAGGGCTGCTCTCCAGCCATTCCCCACCCAGCCTGGAGTTGTGCTTGGGATTGCCCCGACCCAGATGGAGGACCTTGTACTTGGCTTTGTTGAACTGCATGAGGTTGGCTTGGGCCCACCTCACCAGCCTGTCCAGGTCCCTCTGGATGGCATCCCTCCCCTCCAGCATGTCTACCTTGCTGAATAGCTTGGTATCATCGGCAAACTTGCTGAGGGTGCACTCGACCCCACTGTCCCAGTCCGCAACAAAGGCGTTGAATTGTACCGGTCCCAGTACCGACCCCTGAGCACTTCTTGGTGCAAGAAGACCAAGGTCACGTGTCCCCTTTTCTCCGTGCAGGAGGCAGGATCTGGCCCTGCTCCATGGACATGACAGCAAGTAACATCAATGCTAAGCCATGATCATGCTCAGCACAAAGAGGACAGGTGATGACTCTGCTGATTTCTGTACTTTTTCTAATGTTCACCACCTGGAGCAATTTCCCACCTGAATTTCTCCTTGCACCAGAGCAGACATGGTGCGACTGACGGCGGAGCTCCTGGGTCCTCGTGTTAAAAATACTCCCTGTAAACATTCGGGAGAAGTTGCGTTTCCAAACATGTTGGTTTTGAAATACTAATTCTTACACTCGGGTGGCAACGCCTGTGAAAACAATGCAAATTGGTCTCTCGGTGGCTTGCGGATCTTTGGAGTTCTAGAAATGTTTTTCAAAATAATTAATACCCAGGGACGGCGTAACCAGGGCTTGCACGGCCGGTGCTGGAGTGTGACAAAGCCTCGGGGAACCCGAGCCTCCAATTGCACAGGTCCCTGTGAGCATGCAGTAGGAGTTTTAAAGGTCTTAAACTCTTTAAACTGGTTTGGTTGTTTTGGGTTTTTTTTTTTGCTGAGCACTGCCAGGTCAAGGGAAGTGATTCTGCCTCTCTGCTGCACTCTGGGGAGAGCCCATGGGGAGTACTGCCTCCAGCTCTGGAGCCCCCAACATAGGAAGGACATGGACCTGCTGGAGTGGGGCCAGAGGAGGGCATGGAGATGCTGGGAGGGCTGGAGCCCCTCTGCTGGGAGAGTTGGGGGGGTTCAGCCTGGAGAAGAGAAGGCCAAAAAGGGGAGAGCTCAGAGCCCCTTCCAATGCCTAAAGGGGCTCCAGGAGAGCTGGGGAGGGACTTTTTACTGGGGCATGTAGTGACAGGACAAGGGGGAATGGCTTCAAGCTGGAAGAGC
>NW_009649852.1:1730396-1735632 GCF_000708025.1 Charadrius vociferus | reverse complement strand
CTGGGGCGTCCCCATCCCTGGATGTGTTCAAGGCCAGGCTGGACGGGGCTTGGAGCAACCTGGGGTGGTGGGAGGTGTCCCTGCCCATGGCAGGGGGGTTGGAACTCAATAATCTTCAAGGTTTCTTCCAACCTAAACCATTCTGTGATTCTATGTTAAGAAGCTCTGGCTGACTTGGTCTATGGAGAGAAGTTACACTTTGGGGGTCATCCTGGAGCCACTTTTTGTTGTCCTATAAGTAAAATCATGGACACTGCTGTACCCTGCGGATGTCCCAGCGTAGTGCAAGTGCTTTCATTCTGCTAACTATGACTTGCTGGAAAATACTTTCATTTTCACATTTATGCTAGATTTAAAGAGAAAAGATCCAGCGACAAATTCATTTATGTCAAAATTTCTTACGTTGATGCCATCTGAAATAACTTACTTTATTTCACTGTTGTTTGTTTTTTTTTTAAAGTAAATAAAAATAACATGTCTGCATGAAAATGAAGTAGCAGTGTTTGTCCAAGATCATAAGAGCACAGCTGATGTCCAGCTGCATCAGACCGTGGCCCAGCTCACCCCGTCTGCTGCCTGCAGTGGAGATGCCCCTTCCTGGGCTCTGTTGCCTTCACACTTCCCCGCCAGCCAAGACCGTCACATCGTCCCTTCGCCGTCTACTCATGGACCTGTTCTTATCCACTCAACCTGCTGGTCCTCTGCAGCTCGACAACCTTGTGGGCTCTAAATCTTCCTTTGACCTGCTGGTCCTCTGCAGCCTCACGGACTGCGAATCGCCGAGATGCGCTGCCCACCGCATGAAACCAGAACTTTCCTGTTTTAAACAGATCTTCTGCTGGTTTCGGTGAGCATCACCTGGTCCTACTGATGGGGGTATTTCAGGTTTCAGATCTGCGTTTCACCTTACCTCCATCCCCTCCTGCTCGAGCTGGGAGTGATCCCATATAGGAGCAAACCAGTGCTTTCAGAATAATGAACCTGGCTTGCCCTGGTTTAAAAGATTATTGTCCACACCCTTGTTTTTAGAATTTCAGAAGTTCTGGGTAGTAAAATGCTCATTTCTCCTTGTGTGCATAAAAAACTGAACGTCCCTCTTCAGCTCCCCAATTTCGCCAAGCGTGCACAATTCCTTCTTAATAAAATGGCCGAACAAGGGAAGATTAATAAACGGATAATGCTATGAACAGAGTGAGCGACACGGCTAGATCTAATCAGTATTTGGATGCCATAAAAATGCGCTTCCCTACAGCACGTGAGTTCTGTATGACTCACCCCCACAGCTCAGGTTGCAAAACCGGGAACAGAGAGGAGTACTGGGGCAGGGTGAGGACGGCACCTTCCTTCCCCCGTTGTGTTCGTGTATTTTCTGTTCACGAGGCACGTGCCGCCCTGTTAAAAAGGGGTGAAGGACTCAGCGATACCCCAAAGCACAGCCGGTCTCATGCAGCTCATACCCCATCCCCACAGCCTCCGGGATGCTCTTTCGGATGAGCAGCCCCGAATTTATAGGCAGGGCTGAGAGGGGGCTTCTGCACAGCGAGTTGAGAGGTGGGTGGCGGTGACTTGAGTCATTGAGAAACTCATATGAACAGCCCTGACTTTGCAGATGGGGAAACTGAGGCTGACGGGAAGCCAGGATGTCCCTGGAATCCACTCAAGATGCGGGTGGGTGCAATCCTTGCCAGCACAAAACCAGCTAAAAATTGTCAGTTACATCATTTTTTAATTTTTTTTTTTTTTTTATTCCCTGCTTTTGCTCAGGGATATGCACAGAAATAAAATTCATCCCCACCCCCAGGACTCTCTGGAGAGCTGCGGGGCTGTGGGGTGAAGGGTGTGGGGCTCAGGAGATCCCGACTCCGGGACTTTGCAGGCTCCGGGCTTGCATGAAGGGAGAGTCCTCCTTCTCTGCTCTAACACTGCCACCCCCTGGCACAGCAGCACACAGCTCCCCGGCCTTGGGGGGACCAATGTCCCCAGGACCCGCCAGACCCCTCCTCTTCTCTGTCAGTGCCAGAAGAGGTAATCCATCCATCTTTCTTCCTTTCTTCCTTCCTTCCATCCATCCATCCATCCATCCATCCATCCATCCCTCCCTCCCTCCCTCCTTCCATCCATCCCCTCCACTGTCCATCTCCATCCTGAGTTGCGGTGGTAACTACCAGCTGACGGCTCTGCATGTTCCCACCAGCTTTTCAGCAGGTAAATAGCCCCCACCTGGTTATTTTGGGGGGATACGTGGCCCAAGTGACTGGCACTTGGGTGAGAGTCCCTCATGCCTTACCTCCTAGCAGTGTCCATCAGTCACACGCACACCCGCTGGCTGTATACGGCATTGAGGTTCTCACCTGCGGGTGGATTTATGACCGATGGGCACCTTTTTAATCCTCCTTTGCACAATTCTATGAGACAAGAAAGGATTTGGGACTATATCAGCACAGCTGAGCCTAGCCCAGGGACTTGGACAAACGCGCTGGTGGAGCAAGGCTCACCGGGGTTTGCAACATCTGCCCTGGACCCACCATACAGACCCTGGATGGGTTGGCTGGAAAAACCTTCATGGCCACCAGTGCAGCCTCCCCCTCCAAACGGGACTGTCACCTGCATGGGAGAGGGCACCACATCCTCAGAGCACCCGTTTTTTTTTTTCTGTTGAGCCCAAAGGAGGTAGAAATCTCCTCTTGGTCAGGGGAAAACCTCCTGTGAGATGTGGGCTGGTCACGGCCCTGCAAACCTCATGTTAGAATCACAGAATGGTTTGGGTTGGAAGGGACCTTTGAAGGCCACCCAGTCCAACCCCCTGCCATGGGCAGGGACATCTTGAACCAGACCAGGTTGCTCAGAGCCCCGTCCAACTCAACCTGGAATGTTTCCAAGAATGGGGCATCTCCCACCTCTCTGGGCAACCTAAATGCCCTAATTCGCACTGTGAGTCCAGGGACATCCGATGAAGCCACCAGCGGATACGTCAAAGCAAAGAAGAGGAGGTGGCTCTTCATGTGGGGTCCCATCCTACTGTGAAACTCCCTCCCACAGGCTACTGCGAGACAAAGCCGACACGAGTTCAAGGAAGGACTTGGGATGTCTGGAAGAGAAATCCAGGGACAGTTGCTAAATAAAGACTGTCCTGGCTCAGGGTTATACCCCTGGGGCCGCTGCTGGACCATCTCATGGATGAGGTGGGCTACTGGCCATGTAGACATGGGTGTCCTCTTCCTAATTGCTCCTGCAATCTTTGAGAGTTCCTCACAAATGGGACAATTGCTCGACTGAGGACATTTTCCTCTCCCATTTAGAAAATCCAGTTAGTCTGGCTTAATGAGAAGGTGCCGTTGAGCCTGGGAGGTATTTTTCTGATGTTGCCGCAGCCGAGCTCAGCCCTTTGGAGAGGCGGCCAAGTGTCTTGCTCATGGGACACTCTCTTGGCGTAAAATACAGATCAGTGATGGAGCACATCAGCTTTGCTGTGAGGCTTGCTGATCACTTGGAAATCAAAGAAAAAAAAAAAAAAAGTTAAGTTTTAACACTTTGAGGCTATTCCGTGCCATCCTGCTCAGGCAGAGGCTCTGACAGAGAGGACTTCGGAACTTGCTGAATGTCACCGTGGCGCTGCCCGTGCTGTCCCTCCTTGGCTGTCAGCAATAGCTGGCTCTAAGCTCGGCTTATCTCTGCCCGCAGCCGGCACGGCGGGGCTTAGCCTGGCTCCTGCCTGTTTTCTCAGCTGCTTTTGCTCTGCGCTTTTCCAGGTTGACAACCTCTCGCCGTGACTTTCCAAAGCCAGCACTGGAAATGGCCCTGTCCTTGAGTCCTCCAAAAGAAGGCCCAAGAAATTTTAAAATACTGAGATTACCTAAGCACTCCCCAAACTCCTCTTTCACCATTTTTAGCTCTGTCCATTCCCTTCCGCTGTAGGTGTCTCCTTTCCTCACAGTTGACCTTTTGATGAACATTGATGTGGAAAAAGCCATTAAGCAGCGTCGGATGGCAATGCCACAACGGAGCAGAAGATCACCTCCTTTCCACGTGCTGGTGGCCGTCCTTGCGGCTCTGGTGACCGTCCTTGCTGGCTGCATCCCCCCTGTGTGCTCCTGCTGCTCTTCAGTATTGTCCCAGTGATCTCATCTGCTTCCCACCTTCTCTGGGTTTCCTTCTCAGCTTGAGACCAGAGAGACGATACTCTTACAACACTTTCCATGCATCCCATGAATTGAAAATCCCTCATTTCTCTAAACACCTTTTTGGGGTTTTTTTTTGTTTTTGGTTTTTTGGTTTTTTTACCTATTTACCTGCCTGCAAAACTTCCTCCACCTGATCTTCATGGCTTTGTAGTGGAGCCACACAACAGTGTTCCTTTTCTTGTCCCATCTCGGATAAATCTGTACTTCTGTGATGGTACAGAAACCATCACGCTCCTCTTTTGCTCCTGCCTGCCCTTCCTGAAAATGCTACTCCTTTTTCTATTAGTTTTCTAGTTATGGAGATTGTTTCTCTGGGTCTCTGGTGGGGCAGAATGAGCCATTGACCCAAGTCCAAGCTTCCAGCTCTTCCTATTCCCCTCCACGCTCCTTGCATTAAGACACAGACATCTGGGATGTTGGGTGGACTGACCCATCATCATCTTCATCCCTCTTTCCTAACCCCCTTAGGACTAACCCTATTTCTGCATGGGTCTAGGTCCTCATCCGCCTCCTGCTCCTTCCCTGCTCTCCCCGCTTGCTGCCTCTGCTCCTTAGTCAGGATTTATGGATGAAAGCCAGCGAGTCCAAGCACAACTCCAGGCTGGGTGGGGAATGGCTGGAGAGCAGCCCTGAGGAGAAGGACCTGGGGGTGCTGAGTGACCAGAAGCTCAGCATGAGCCGGCAATGTGCGATCACAGCCCAGAAGGTCAACCGCATCCTGGGCTGCATCAGAAGAAGTGTGGCCAGCAGGTCAAGGGAGGGGGT
This sequence comes from Charadrius vociferus, assembly GCF_000708025.1. Lineage (NCBI taxonomy): Eukaryota > Metazoa > Chordata > Aves > Charadriiformes > Charadriidae > Charadrius > Charadrius vociferus. Next base: position 1,730,686 of record NW_009649852.1, on the reverse strand, counting down.
TCTGCCCCTCTACTCCACTCTGGTGAGACCCCACCTGGAGTACTGCATCCAGCTCTGGAGTCCCCAACATAAGAAGGACATGGACCTGCTGGAGTGTGTCCAGAGGAGAGCCACGAGGATGATCCGAGGGCTGGAGCACCTCTCCTATGAGGAGAGGCTGAGAGAGTTGGGGCTGTTCAGTCTGGAGAAGAGAAGGCTCCGGGGAGATCTTATTGCGGCCTTCCAGTCCCTAAAGGGGCTCCAGGAGAGCTGGGGAGGGACTTTTTACTGGGGCATGTAGTGATAGGACG
>NW_009649852.1:1729018-1730302 GCF_000708025.1 Charadrius vociferus | reverse complement strand
AGGGGGGTTGGAACTCAATGATCTTCAAGGTCCTTTCCAACCTAAACCATTCTATGATTCTATGATTCTATGAGTGTCTGTGCAGAGAGCTGCTCATCGTCCAACCCTCTCACGTCTCCACCACCCTCCTTCTCCCCGAAAAAGCCTATGCTGGGGCAGAGAAATTTCAGGATGATTTTTGTTATCACTGGGTTGTCCTGGTGAGGACATGGTAAAAAAAAAAAAACCAACATCTGCATCTTTAACCTGCAGTAGTAGCTTTTTTTGGGGGGGTAAACCCAGTTTGGAGTCTGCTGGAGATGATCTACCCTTCCCTGTCCCCTGTGTCCTTGTAGCATCACCCCCCAGTTTCAGCGATAACCAGCTGGTGGCATCACAGAGAGCAAAATCCCTCAGCGCTTTTCTTCCCCGGAGGGTTTTCATATCTCATTCATTTCATGGCCCACATTTCCTGAAGGACAGTATCTCTCGGTCCCCCAGATTTTTAACTGAAATTCTTCCAGATGGACTTTTGCAACGTCAAAATGTTGTTGGTTGTTTTTTTTTTTCCAATTACTTTAGCCCAAACAGTACGTCTCTCCTTGCTGGGCCATGCAGCCTGGCTTTCCTTCCCAAGGACTTTTCCATCCTAAAAGCCAACCAATGTTCTTTCTCATCCCTTTCGGTTCGACTAGGTCTGGGCTTGGTGGGATTATGTTTCAATTGATAGGTGATAGTAAACATCTTAAAAAAAAAAAAAAGAGAGACAAAGGATACTGGTGAAAATGGGCAGAATGCAGTGTTTTATCAGGGCTGTAATAACATTTACTGACGTAGTAATTTATTTCAGCTACTCTAATAATGACAAAATGTACTAGAATTCAGATAACTTTGTGGGCTGATAAAGGCTCAATTCTACTAAGGATTTCTATGTGTAAATTCCTGTAAAGTTTCACTTCAATAACAACGGCAAATTACAAACGCTTCCAAGAAGCAGGAACTCGTTCAATTATTAAGCACCGGTCGGTGCCCGCCGCGAACTGCTGCGCAGTCTGGCTCAGTGACTAATTACTTTTCAGTAAGATCCTTCTTAGGAGAAACCCTGCCCCTCCTCATGGCATTGCTATCGGCACTCAGGTCATTAGAAGCAATTAAGACTAATTGTGGACAGAAAGGCTGTAGGGGATGGCAAGGGGATGGCAGGACCTTGCATCTCCCCATTAGATGTGGATCAAGCTGCCGACGCTGGACATGGGCAGGGGGACAGTTTCCCATACATTAAGCTTCAAGAAATCATCTGTCATC
>NW_009649852.1:1716529-1729004 GCF_000708025.1 Charadrius vociferus | reverse complement strand
CTATCTGCAGCCTCAGCAGAAAGACCGCCCGGTCAATGAGGGCGGTTCAAAGTAGTTTGAAGCCGTGCTGAAAGGATGGCGGGTGCAAGCGCTCACTCAGCTGACGTCCTCGAGCAAGGAAAGGTCTTGTTTCCCACCACGCTCCCACTGGTACGACGTGCTTTGTAAAAAAAAAAAAAAATAAAAAAAAAAGGAAAGAAAATAGAAAACCAGATGTTTCTCTCAGCACATTCTTGCTAGGCGCATACTCATGTTTTTGCCACTTGCCTTTATGTAATTAGGTCTCCTAATTAACACCTAGCACTCAGATGTAGTGAGGGGTGGAAATCTGGCCAAGACTGCGGAGCATCATGACTTGCACACTGGATTGCAAACAGGATGATGGCCTCCATCCATAAATCACCGCCTCTCTGACACCACGTCCCCCAGGAGCGAAGTGCATAATAGACTTGAAACTCTCCGAGAAGTGCATCTCGTACAATTATGCAGCAACATAAATGCTCTGAGCTCCGGCAGCCTCCGAGCGCGGCGTTAATCCTCCGCTGGAAGGTTTTCAAGTCCAAGCGCATCCTGCAGGAAACATTATTGCTTCTGTGTTATTTGTAAAAAAACCATTCTCGTATTTTGAAAGATTTTCCGAGATTGAAGGCATCTCACACGTCGCAGGCGATGCCGTCCCAAAATGGTTACGCCCAAGGGAGGGGGCTGGCAGTTTCGCAAGAACACAACGGGGGAAAGTTGTACTTTTTCCCTTTCTTTTGCTTTCCTCCTCCTTTACCAGGGCAGGATTTCTCCCTGCCCCTTCCCAGCTGTTGCTGCAGATGTTGAAACCGGGCTCTGTCACAATTTGCTCTCCTGTCTGTCCCTACAGTGCTGCCCATTCATAAGAATTGAAATTTCAGTTGAACATATGCCTTGAAATTTCCCTCCTCCACTGCTATAGAAGAATTTCAGAATGAAGTTCAGCAGCAGGACATGGCCTTGGGCAACCTGGTCTAGTGGGAGGTGTCCCTGCCCATGGCAGGGAGGTTGGAACTCAATGATTTTCAAGGTCCTTTCCAACCTAAACCATTCTATGATTCTATGATTCTCACTGCATTTGCAGAGCCCATGAGATTCCGCTTTCTTCAGGACAGGAAGGAAAGTCCCGTGGCTGAGGGACAGGAAAGGGAACCATGAGTTCAGCCTCTGTTTTTATCTTTGGCTTTCCTCTCCCGAACTCAACATCGACGGCTACGCTTCCCCCCAGCTCTCAGCGCGACTCCTACATGCAGCAAGAGGTGAGGCGAGGACTCAGAAAACAGCCCCAAAATACATAGAAGCAAGGTGGCTAATGGCCACCGGTGGACTTCAGCCACCCAAGATTAGATCCCAGCGCCGCAAACAATTTCTGCAGAATTCAAAACATTTGTGTCTGGGATTTTGGCTGTCTCTCTCTAAGATGTCAGCAGAGCTCAGATGTAAAATCCCGGCCCCAATCTGGCTGGTTTTTTCCTAACCCCACGTGCAAAAAAGGGATCAACCTCAGCCCCACCAGCGGAGATGTGTCCCATTTCCAATGCCGGACACTGAGCTGCTCCTTTGCGAACCCGGCAGAGCTCCTGGACCGAGAGCACAGTTGGGGTAACCAGCAGAGCCTGGGCACATACGGGCTTGCTAAAGTGTCCTCTTCCAGGCTGGAAGCCTTAATTTATTCATCTGTGGACGCTTATAATCTCAGATACATGAAATCTTATAATGTCTTTGCACAAGATAAGTGCTGCTATCATTTGCTGCAAACTGGTTTTAATTGTTCCAAGAAATAGTCCTTCCACCACGTCCTCGGGAGGATTTAACAGGATGGAACTGGCTGCAATGAGATTGGTATAATTTCTTTTTATTAAAGCACTTCACGTAGCCCATTTAGGTTTTAGTCGCCGGGACTTGCTCAAGGCTTGGTTTTCAATAGGAATTATCCGTTTCATTTCCACAGGACACACTCAGGGTCTGCACATCCAAATATTTGAAGGTCAAAGGATTGCAGTCACCTAAAAGCTGAACCAACTGCAGGAAAGCTCTTGGTCAGAGAGTGGCAGCAGCATCCAGGAGATGGCTCCAAGCTGGGAACCACGGGGCTCGAGCACCAGGAGAAACCCTTTCCTTCTGAGCAGTTAATGGAATCCCAGAGTGGTTTGGGTGGGAAGGCACCTTTAAAGACCATCTAGTCCATCCCCCTGCCATGCGCGGTGATATCTTCAACTAGACCAGGTTGCTCAGAGCCCCGTCCAACCTGACCGGGAATGTTTCCAGGGATGGGGTATCTCCCACCTCTCTGGGCAACCTGGACCAATGTCTCACCTGCATCCCTTTCCCACATGATGCAGTGCCAATTCCTATTGCTAATTCATATATCGCTAATGAATATACAGCTAATTGAATTCCCGCAGCCCAGGGGGTTGGTGGCTGTTCACAGAATCACAGAATTTTCAGAGCTGGAAGGGACCTCCAGAGCTCACCCACCCCACTCCCCTGCTAAAGCAGGACTGCCCAGAGCACATCACTCAGGACTGCATCCAGGCGGGTTTGGGAAACCTCCAGAGAAGGGACTCCACCCCCTCCCTGGGCAGCCTGTGCCACTGCTCTGTCACCCCAACCGTAAAGAAGTTTTTCAGTGTGTTGGAATGGAACTTCCTCTGTTCCAACTTGTGCCCATCGCCCCTCGTCCTGTCCCTGGGAACCACCGAGAAGAGTCTGACTCCATCCTCCTTCAACCTACCCTTTAGATATTTGTAAGCAATAATAAGGTCTCCCCTCAGCCTTCTCCTCTCCAGGCTAAAGAGTCCCAGCGCTCTCAGCCTTTCCTCGTAAGGGAGATGCTCCAATCCCTCCAATCCTGTTGTACGCACCTTGCACAGGGGTGTGCGTGGTGGCCACGGCCGGGCTGTGTGCACCCACCAACCCATGGATCCGTCAGCTCAGGGCCAAATTCCCTCTCAGCTCTAATGCTTTGCAGAAAGCTGTTTGCGTCCTGCAAGGGAAAAGACGGGCGAGCAGCCTTTGGGGCTGCAGGAAGGAGCTGGTCTGACCACGGAGATGCAACTCGTTGCTGGGCCATCGAGCAGCCAGCTTGGACCAGCGGGATGAGGGTGTTTTGCTGAGATGAGTCGATGCTCCTCTGCCTTCGAGGATGCTCTGGCAAATGCCCGGGACCTGGGATGAAGCAGCAGCCTGTGCGCTTGCAAAACTCACAGCAGCTAGAAACGAGATGCTGAGGAAGAGGAGTCAATAGATGGTGCTCTTCTTCCGTGCAATGTCGCAGCGTGATATTGCTGATGAAAGGGGTGTCCACCTTTTCCTGCCGCTCTCTAGGCATGGGGAGGGGGTGAGGGTCCCCTGGTCCAGGCTGTTTGGGGTGTCTGCCTCTTGCTGCTCTGCAGCTGGAGAGTTTCTTCTTCCCACCAGGTTGTTCCCCACTCCTGTCCTGGAGTTCTGACCTCCCACCCCCAAATTAACCACGTTTTGCTGGTCCTGGGGGGCTGTCTGCACACGCCACACAGCCTCTCTGGGAAGAAAGGAGTTATGCAGCTGTAAAATATTAATAATAGGGTTTTTAGATCTTATAATGCCATCCTGAGATACCGTAGAGCCGACGAGAGCTGATAAAGTTTATTTTCTCTGCAGTGCATTATCTGCCCGATGCAGCCCTGCTTGGGAGGACAGCTCAGGGTCACTTGGGCGAGGAGTATTTTTGAACGCACTGATTTGGCTGCCTCCTACTTAGCAAAATGTATCTCTGCTGCTAGAGCTAATAAAGAGGTTGTTTAATTATTATTTAATGAGTTTGTGCAGGGAAAGCAGATAATCTTCCCTTCGGAAACGCCAAGTCCCTCTGCCCAGCGTGCCCCGTTTCCCACGACTGGTCTGTCCCATCCGTCAGACGGCAACAAGAAACGCGGGGAGGAAAATGTGGCTGTGCCTTTCTCGGCTGCTGCTGCCCCACCACGACCTTGCCTTGGAAAATATCCCATTCGGAGTTTCCACCCGGGACCTTGTTGTGGCTTTGGGGATGAAAAGAGAAGGGGGAACCCACCAAAGGTCTCTCCATCATCCCCGGTACCTTGGATGTGATTTTGCAGCCGTCCCGGTCCCCAAGCTGCAACGTCATGAAATCCAAGGGTGAATTTGCCCGGGCGAACCCTTGCTCGGGTTTGTGCACCACTTTGCAGCTGAGACAGCCCCCGACACCGATGTTTGGGGCAGCTGAGGCCGCGTATGCCCGGGTACCCTTGGGGAAGGCAGTGAGAGGGACCGGCAGCAGCGCCTGGGCAGGATGCGGCATTTCGGCCAAGGGGCAGCAGCAGGTGAAGGGACGGACTCAGTCCTCCAGAGCTCTGAAATAATTTGAAATCCAGGGATTTGAAGAGGTTCAAAACAACCTGTTTGGTTGGGGTTTTTTTGGAGAAAGATAGACACGAGTGGCTTTTATGGAGACTAAAGTGAGCTTGCAAAAGGGCGTGAGGGATAAGTGTGCGTGATCCACGGAGAGCGCAGCAGCTCATGGAGTCTCATGGCATTTGGTCCTGAAAATGTTACCTCCAGAGCCTGTGGGCCATCAAGCAAAGCAGTAAAACACCTTCAGCATTAGTTGTCTGAATCCAGTGTCTCACACCAGCCTTGCTCTGCCCTCTTCATGCCATCAAAAGCTCAAGGGAGGCAGCAATAGCTGCAGCAGTCCTCGAGTGCTACCAAACCTGGGCTCCCTTGGATCATGAGCACGGCTGAGCTTTGGAGGATCCATACCTGAGGTTACTCTACTCAGTCAAAGGAGGTGATCCTGCCCCTCTACTCCACCCTTGTGAGACCCCACCTGGAGTACTGCGTCCAGCTCTGGAGTCCTCAACATAAGAAGGACATGGACCTGCTGGAGTGTGTCCAGAGGAGAGCCACGAGGATGATCCGAGGGCTGGAGCACCTCTGCTGTGAGGAGAGGCTGAGGGAGTTGGGGCTGTTCAGCCTGGAGAAGAGAAGGCTCTGGGGAGATCTTATTGAGGCCTTCCAGTCCCTAAAGGGGCTCCAGGAGAGCTGGGGAGGGACTTTTTACTGGGGCATGGCATGACAGGACGAGGGGGAATGGCTATAAACTGGAAGAGGGCAGGTTTAGATTAAACATTAGGAAGAAGTTTTTCACTTTAAGGGTGGTGAGGCACTGGCACAGGTTGCCCAGAGAGGTTGTTGAGGCCCCATCCCTGGAGGTGTTGAAGGTCAGGCTGGACATGGCCTTGGGCAACCTGGTCTAGTGGGAGGTGTCCCTGCCCATGGCAGGGGGGTTGGAACTCGATGATCTTCAAGGTCCTTTCCAACCTAAACCATTCTATGATTCTATGATGCTACTAAAACGTTTCTCTCCATGACATTTTTCCATGCTACCGGGTCCCTGAGCAGCCCCTGGGCTTCCTACCACCATGGCACAGCAGCAGGAGGGCCAGAGGGGAGAGAGCTGGAGAGGGACCATCTTCCTAGTCCCACCTAAAAGCTTTATAAATCGGGCTCTGCATCTGAGATAGTCCATCTGCAGATGGTTGCAGAGAAGATCCAGGATTTTCTGAGCAGGGAAATGTACGAGCAGGGTTAGGGCTGGCAGGGAGAGCCAGGTTACCCCGTAAACTGTGGGAATGCTGATTTTTGCAGCTACAAAAGGCCAGCAGGGCCAGGGGATGGGCATCCAGGGACATCTTTCGAGAAGATCAGTTTATGCCACTCTCTGGAGCACCTGCAATATCTCCAGCGGGATTTGGTGATGTTTCTATCACCTCCTTCTGCAGAGGTGACCAAAAGAAGTCTCCTGGGGTGGACTGACCTTCCCGGGGTGGGTAAGGCAAGCATCCTCACCTGGGTGCTCAGATGTATTTCCAAGCCCATGGGTTGAACGCATCCCTTCCAGCCAGCTCCTGCTGGGGACTGTGTCCTCACACCGCATCCCCCTGCCTCAAAGATGGTGGGCGTCTCCGCAGTTGTGATGAGCCGGTGATGCTCAGTGATGTTCAGCTATGGGTCCTGGTGACTCTCAGGTTGTACAGGAACCTCTGCAGCCCTGCTCACGCAAAAAGGACCACCAAGACTTTCTTCGATGATGCATTTCCAGAACAAGTTGGTAGCTCTGTCTGCTTTCACCCCATGCTTCTCTTCATGGTGTCCGAGCATGGGCAGCAGCTCACCTCCCTCATCTCTCTGCAGCACGGAGATGGCCAGGGCAAGGGCCAGTTCCATCCATGGCACTGTGGGCACACACGGATCACCATCTCCAGCTGAGCTGGCAGCAGATAGAGCAAACCCAACAACCAGGGGCAAGGAGGAGGAGGAACATGCAGCGAAGGGTGGTGGGGCTGGGAAGGAGCTGTGCCTGCAGCCAGGTAGAGCATCCACCCGGGTCCGAGCAGGGAGAGGAGATCCCTGATGCCCACCCGCAGCCACCCCCTCACTCACCCCAAACACACACAAAGGCACCAAAAAAAACCCCAAAGGGAGAAATCCCGACTTCCCTTTGACAGCTTTAATGGGGGTTGCCTGTTCGTTAACTCCTCTGGTTTGTGTCTGGAAGCGCCTTAGTGATCAGTACAAAAAAGGCAATGGGGAAAGTTACTGAAAAATGAATAAACCGGGGTTACATAAACAAACACACCCGGCCACAAATCCCAGCCTAACACCACATCTTCAGAAGTTAAAGAAATAAATGCAGATAAAGCAATTGGAATAAGAAAATGAACTTAAGGAAAAAGCCCTGGAGGGGATGGGATCCTTGCGGGGAAGGGGAGAGGGGACCGGAGCCAGCAGACGGAGCGAAAGCTAAGACCGGGACAGCGTCAGCGGTTTGCAAAGCTCTGTCTCAGCAAACCACACGGGCAGCTCTGTCGTTTTTGGATTGCAACTTCAGGAGAAGGGAGGGGGGAAAAAAAAAAATAAAAATAAAAATTTCCCATTGAAAGAGATTGCAAAATTTTTGGTTAAAATGTAGCCCGGCTTTTGAAATTGCAGCCTAAGCCCCACCTCCACACACCCATCCCCACCTCCAGGCTGGGAAGTAAAAGTAGTGAATGGCCCCAGCAGCCGCTGGCGGAGGAAAACTTTTGCTCCCAGCAGCAGTGGGATTGGGATCCGGAGAGTCCTAAAATTGTGAGTACGGCAGCGGCTGCCCGCTGCGAGGAGATGCGGAGGATGACTTCGGTACCGGGCTCGCTCGGGCTCTGCCTGCCTGCGAGCTGCGGGACGGGTTTAGGGTTCGGTGGACGCGAAGTTTCACGCGTTGCTTTCCCCCGTGGTGTTTTGCAAGACTCCTTCAACCTGTTTGGCTCAGGAGCTGGATTTTTCCAGCAGCTTAAAAGCGAAAGGGGGAAAAAAAAGGAGTGAATACACTCTTGTTCCATGCCGGCTTTCTGCACATGCATTTTGTCGCTTCCTCTCTGCTTGCTTTTATTTATTTGAGTCTTTTTTCCCAACACGGCAGCTCCACTTATTTCTCCCTTTGCAGGGAGATTTCCCAGCTCCCGAGGCTTCCACGATTGGTTTCTCTTACAGTTTTGCTTCTTTTTTTACGCTTCTTCTCACCTCAGGTCTTGGTGGGGTCTCGGGGAGGATGCCAGGTGGACCTCACCTGTACCTGGGCTGGCATAGTGTTGGTGACACCCGGGGACCCCAGCCAAACCCAAGCTTCTCCAGCAGTGCATTGCTTGGGAGGGGACCCAGTTCAATGCAGGAGCACCGCTTTGGTTAGAAAAAGCTGATGTGACCTCCTGGCTCCGAGAGAAAAAATTGGTGGCAGGGAGCGGGAAAGGGTTAAGACCAGGGGGAAAGCCTTTGTGCAGCTCTGCAGGCTGTGGGTGAAGATGCAAACAGCCCGGTGACCTGAGGTGATGGGTTTCATCCCTCTTATTTGTTATGTGCATTTGGCTCAGGAGAGGCTTAGCCTGGGGGCAAAACCTGGCTCAGGGTTGAGCTGCTGCCTCTGCCTGCTCCTGCCAGGTCCTGCTGAGTTTCCCTTAGTTGGACCTCTGGGGTGAAGCAGGCTCCTTGGTTTCTCCTGGATCTTCCAAATGGTGGAGCTGGTGTGTCCCTTAAACCAGCGGATGCTTAAAGCCTTGGAGGTGGGCATAGCGTCCTGGGGCCAGCCGGTCCTCCCTGAAAACCCTGATTTTTAACTCCTGGAGGTGAGGTTGGATGCTGGAAGAAGGCGCCATGCTTTGCACAGCCCATCCAATCACGCCTTGGCTGTGCTTGTGGCTTCTGTCAGGTTTCGGCTGTAGCATCCCTGGTGGGCATGGGGACAACGGGGCTGGCTGTGCTGGGAGGGGGTGGGGGAGACATCCCACCCCCGGTGGGGGCTGTTGCACCCCTCTGCCTCCAGCATCTGGTTAGCCAGCGGCAAGGCTGCCCCGTCATGCCAAGGACGTCCAGGTTGTAGGGAGGGGGAGCAGAGGTTGATTTGGGGACACCTCAGGGCACAGGCTCCGGGCTGCTCCAGGATGCTCTACGTCTGTCTACAGAGGCTGTAAAACTTCTCAGTGGTCCCATAATTGAGTAGGTTTCTCTTTGCTGAAGAGGCACGTTATGGCCAAGGCTCTCTGCATGGTGCGTGTATGGGCACAGCCTGGAACTCTTCTGTCTCTGGTGCTTTTGGGCAATGACTGTGTCAGACGGACACATCGCTTCCTTGCTCCTGTCTCACCTGGATATGTCTCTGAGTCACCTTTTCACAGTGTGCATGGGTTTGCGGCCGTGCCGTGGGCTTTCTCCAGCTGGAATCCCTGGAGTGCACTGGGAAAAGGGTGGGATCTCTGGAGCATGTTGCTATTGTGTCCTGCTGCTTGGTGTCCAACCCAAGTAGCTCCTGAGCTCTTCACTGCTGCGCTTAGTGCTCCAGGTCCACAGCAAAAAAGGAAAATGCCAGTCAAGGAGCATAGAATCACAGAATGGTTTGGGTTGGAAGGGACCTTAAAGATCATCGAGTTCCAACCCCCCTGCCATGGACAGGGACACCTCCCACCAGCCCAGGTTGTTCCAAGCCCCGTCCAACCTGGCCTTGAACACCTCCAGGGATGGGGCAGCCACAGCTTCTCCGGGCAACCTGCCCCAGGGCCTCACCACCCGCACAGCCAACAATTTCCTCCTCACATCTCACCTCAATCTCCCCCCTGTCAGTGTCAACCCGTCCCCCCTAGTCCCACGGCTCCCCTCCCTGATCCAGAGTCCCTCCCCAGCTCTCCTGGAGCCCCTTTAGGCACTGGAAGGGGCTCTGAGCTCTCCCCTTTTTGGCCTTCTCTTCTCCGCTGAGGCCCCCGAGCTGGAGGCAGCACTGCAGGGGGGTCTCCCCAGAGCAGAGCGCAGCAGAGGGGCACAGTCCCCCCTCACCCTGCTGGCTATGCTTTTGGAGGATGTTGGAGTAAATCAAAGAACAAGGGCAAATGAGGCAAAAGAAGAGAGACACTTAGGGATGGTCATGACAGCACCAAGGATACCCAGCCATACAAACAGGCCAGAGCTGAGCTGCTTCAGGAGCTTATAAAAATTCATGCCTATATTTCACCCTAGCAGCTGTATATGATAACCTTATATAGCATCCGTCTGAGGCAGCGCAGTGCAGCTCGCCCACGGCTGCTGGTACAGCTCCAGCGGGGCCATGGAGCATCCTTTATCCAAGCTCCCATCAGGATCTGATTTCTCACCAGTGGTCCAAGCCACATCGATCCGCTCCAAAGGGCCTTTTATCAGTTGTGTGCAGAAATTTCATGACTGCATTTATTTTTTTTTCCCCCACTCCCTGCCCTGCACTGGTCTACGGGGTCTTGTGCTCAGGCAGAAGATGCCAGAAAGGTGAAAAGCATTAGAAAGGAGCCTCCTTTGGCATCCATCGTGGCATCCATCTGCTTTGCCATCCACTAAGAGGCAGCAGCCGTCAAAAGCCCTTCAGCCTGTGCGAGGGTTTGCCCCCCACCTTGTATGCACAGACACATGCAAAGCTGTGCTCTGCTTTGGCCAGTTCCCCCATAAAGCTTCTGAAGGGCTTTTGAGGGAACCACTGGCATCACGCTGGCTGTGAGAGCCCTCCTGACTCCCACCCCTCCTGGTTGTTATTTATTATTTGGCTGTTTTGCAATATACTCTATTTTTTCCTTCATTTTCCCTCCTTCTCTTGGAGTTTTCTTGCCTTTGTCAGCCATCCTTCTGGGCATGGGTGGCATTTCCAGGCTCTGAAATGCTTCGTCCTGGCTCACCCGAGCCCTCCTAACCCAGCCGCTCAGCCTTGCTGGGCTTCTTGGTTTGCTGTCCCCTCTGCAGCAGTAGCCCAGGGGTCTCTGGGGACCTTGGTCTGGTCAAAATTAGATCCCAACCCACTTTCTCTGTGGTTCCTGGCTCCTGGTTTGGTTCCAGTGCTGCACATCCCAGATTTACCCTGAACCTGCTGCACGTGCTCTGGCTTGAGCCATCCCGGGGATGAAACGCTTGGTGTCTCAAGCCATTACTTTGCTAAATGGGGACTTGAGGGATGGTTTGGGAGCTTCATTACCCATCTCAGGACCTGTCGTTAACCCCCAGGCTTTGAAAATGTTAATTGTCAAAAGAAATGGAGACAGTGGTGTCAGACAGTGGTGGCTGCCACAAAGCAGCGAGCGAGGCGGGGAATTTCTGGCTTGAAACATGATTCAAACACTGCAAGGCTCTGAAATATCCTCCAGGAGAGATTGATAGTGGGTGGCAGGCTGGAGAAACCCCGGGACAAGATTGCTCCCAGGGATGCAGGAGAAGGTTCGCTGCTGGCTGGGTGCCGGGCTGCAGAGAAACAGCTCAGCCGGCACCAGATGTGGCTCCAGCTACGGGTCTGGGGACTTCCAGAAAATAATGTCCTTTTTCACTGGGATTCCTTGATCCATCTGAGCGTGCCGTAGCTGCTCTCGGGGTGAGCAGGAGATGCTTCTTCCGAAAGGTGTAAAAAAACAGCAAAAAGAAAAGAAGTCAGACGCCTCCGTACTAAAGAAGACTTTCTGCAGTCCATTAATATTGAATAACGGAAGAATGACATTTAGTTGTGACGTGAATTAATCCCCCCTGCTGCCCAAAATATCAGCGTTTCTCCCATTTCCAGCGCCAGCTCCAACCCGCGGTGGCTGCGCTGGGCTGGGGTTTGATCCAGCGCTTGCTCCTCGTCCCAACATGTCACCGACTCTCTTCTACCCTCAGTGTTTCCTCCCTGGGTGTTCATAACCAGCTCCTCTCTGCCTCTCTTTTGCTGGCTAAGGAAGTTTTCCACTTCTCCTACGCTCTACTCTCAGTTCCCCCCTCATCGCAGCAGCATTTCTCGGCACCTACCCATTGATCAATCCCTCTTGCGTGTGGGTGGCCGGCATCGTTTCCATCTCCTGGTGAAATAAATCTTACTGGTCTCCCCCCAGAAATCTGGGGACGCTTTGATTGCTAATCTACGGATTAGTCTGGAGGGAGACAAGAGCTGCCCTTGGATGTCCCGTGGAAATAAATTGGGTAGAAAGTGGGTGAACTGGTGTGTAGGTGCTCCTCAGGCAATACTCAACATCAGCGTGGGGGATCAGCTCCACAGTCCTGGGCAGACCGTGTGTGCAGGTGGAAAATCCTGTTGGTTTTTTGGTGGTGTTTTTTTAAAGAGGTTATACATAATACATAGCAAACAACATCTGGATTGCTGCAGGAAGACTGTGCTCCAGGGAGCGATTGGGGCTTTCACTCAGGCTGCATGTACAAGGCATGAGGCTTTTGCAGCGTCTCCCGTTCTTCATTTTGCAATAGCTTCCCCTTCGAAAAGTTATTTTTTTTTTCTTGTCGGAGCGTGTCTGCATCCGTCGGTCGCCGCGGCCCCTCTGCCTGCTGCCTTTTTCTCGCCTTTGTACCTTTCCTCCAGCTGCTGCTTGCAAAACGGCACTGCAAAGTCTTACAGCTCTTTAGAAATACTGAGCAAAAAGCCCGTCTTTTCCTCAGTCTTCACTCCTGTGCAAGCATCGGAAAAGAAAATTATCAGGAAGGTATTTGCGGTGTACAAAACCCCCAAATTAGGAAAAATTCTGGTTTGGGATCACCTTCCTTCAAACTTCTGTTGGCAGATGTTTCTCCGTAGAGACAAGCACGACGGAAAGGGGGTCCCCACCGGGGAAAGGGCTTTTCATACTTCATTCATCACTTTAACTCCCATCCTGAGTTTCTGAGCTGCTTGAAGCGGGGAGTATTTCCCTGCCAAACATGCAGGAGGTGGTGCTAAAATAGAAAATCCCCACCGAGGGCACAAGACATCCCTTTTCTGTAGTCCGCACCACATCTGTTCGACCCCCACACAAGAGTACGCGCAGCACCTGGTGTGGTCCAGAGGAGAGGGCTAGCTTTTTATTCAATATACTGCATAAAACCTTACAGAGAAGGAGTAGAACTTGCGAAGCCGTGAGCTCCCTGGTCTGGCAAACGTCTCGCGCGTCCTTGAGCT
>NW_009649852.1:1710491-1716519 GCF_000708025.1 Charadrius vociferus | reverse complement strand
ACGGCACGACTGCCAGCACAACCACACGGGGAGGAACGAGGGCAGGAGCTGCGCCGAGGTGTAACGAGACGTTGGTTTTGCACGGAGCGGGATGCGCCCCGCGAGAGCTGGGGAAGCAGCAGGAGCAGGACGGTGAGCGGGGGGTCTCTGGGGGATACCGATGGCTCTGGACCCTCTGGCAGCCTTTGAAAACCGTGCGGATGATTCGTGTCGTTACACAACTCCCAGCCCTGCTGCTTCTGTAACTCGCCGAGGTTGGGGATCTCAGCTGCAACGCCTCCCTCGTCCGTAATCTCTGTGATTCCTTCTCGCTGTCCTCTGAGCCACTTCTGCTCTCAGAATCTTTGTCCTCTCGCCGGCGAGGCCACCCCAGCCCACGCAATGGGTGCTATCTTCTTCCCAAGGGTGCATGATGGGCACAAACTTTTTAGGAGTGCCTGTAGCGATAGGACAAGGGGGAATGGCTTTAGACTGAAAGAGGGGAGGTTCAGATGAGATATAAAGAGGAAACTTTTTGCAATGAGGGTGGTGAGACACTGGCCCAGGTTGCTCAGAGAGGTGGGAGGTGCCCCAACCCTGGAAACATTCCAGGTCGGGTTGGACAGGGCTCTGAGCAACCTGGTCTAGTTGAAGATGTTGCCCCCCATGGCAGGGGGTTGGACTAGATGGTCTTTAAAGGTCCCTTCCCACCCAAACCATTCCATGACTCTGTGATGATGGCAACCACCACCACAAAGGTCATCCATCACAACAAAGGTCATCCATCACACAAGAAGGGTCCCCAGGCTTATGGGTCTGCTGGCCTTGATCTGCAGAGCTGCAGGAAAGCTGCATCCTCTCAAAGAAACAACCACCCAAAAGCAACCTGGTCTTTTTTTTTGCAGGAGGGAGACCCTCTCCCTTTTATCCTGCCATGTGTTCCCCCAGGGACTGAGTGCGACTGCAACTGATCTCACCTTGCGCCGTGTCCCCAGGCTGGATATGTTGCTGCCTTTGCCATTAGCAAATACACCTTGAGGATGCAACTGACTGTCCTCCTTCTTCTGGTGGCCACATCACGTTGGGTTGGGTCATGGAAGTGAAGGTTTCTCTCTGTTGACTGCAGGCGTAGTCCAGGAGGTGGCTCAGGGGCAGATGTCCCCCATGCAGATGTAGGGTCAGGTGACCCCCCCAGCTGCCTGACAGCATCCACAGCTGAAGCTCCTCAACATAACCCTTTTGCAGTGCCTCATCTCCATGGGGGGTGGTGTGAGAGCTCCCATCTGCTGTTTTGGTACCGCCAGGGGAGCTGCAACCCCTTCACCGCATCTTGCAGTGCTAGAGCAGATGAGGACTCCTCCAAGAAGGGCTCCAGCATCTGGCAGGGCATGCTGAGGAGGGCAGAGAGGTCTGGGAGACCTTACCACAAAAACGGGGAGGAGGGCTTCATCCTTCCCAGGCCAGAGGGGGTCAGGGCTGGCAGGGACCTCCGGAGAGCACCCAGTCCTGCCCCACACCAGAGCAGGGCTGGTGCCTCTCCCGCATCGCCTGTGGTTACGTTTCATGGGTTTCAACACCAATTTTTCTCTTTCTTCTGCTCTTTTAACTTCTCAGTAACAGATTTCCTTTTGTTTAGCTTCTTGTGAGGTTTCTGGGATGTGTCATCCCTGACACATTTCTCGTTACAAAGAGTCACCGAGCTGGGCTGATCTCATTTTCACTTTCTTTTTGCCCAGTTGGTGCAAGACGGAAACAGCTTTTTGGGGCACATCTACACATCCATTTTATCCCTCGATCGTTTTCCAGGGTGGGAATGATGTGTATTGTGGATTATATTGTGGATAATGATGCGTATACATTGGATTATAAAGCATCTTTGCCACCCACATTTTCCAAGCCAGCTTCCCATTTAACACAGGCACGCTCCTAAGTACACACACTGACACTATTCCAGTTTTTGCCGCTGGTGAATGTAAATTATCTAGAAACTCAGCAGAAGGAAGACAGATTACGGGATATTTGCTGGCGTCTTGTCTCCCCTGCTGGGATTTAATTCGCTGTGTTACATTCGCCGTTATTTACTCAAGCTCTGCTGAGCCTAGCGCGTGCTTTTCCTCGCTCAGCTAACAGGAGCTGCGCTGCTATTAATAAAGGCGTTGTGATTAGATTTATGTCCCCGGGAATGGGACAGGACTCTGGTGCCACCGAGCCCGGTCCCCTACCATCGCAGCCAGGAACATTGTGCAAGTCCCAGAGAAACTGGGAGGTTTTGGGGGTACTTCTGCTGCCCCGATATCAAAGAAAGGATGTATTTCGGACATCGGAGCATCTTCATCTGTGCTGCAAAGGTTCATAGGATTATCTGGCCAAGCTCTGTGCATAGGGGGGTTATTCCCCAGGTTGTAGCCCCCCACTTTTCCACTTTGCAGGTGACTCTCGCCTGGGAGCGGTGACGAGATGCCAAGCAAGCAAGGCTGTAATTAATTGCAATGTTTTATCGTATCCTGATGGCATCAGTCGGGGTGGGACTGACCTGCTGGCATGTCCAGGCTCAGCTCCCTGTGCCCCCAAAAGCCGGGGCTTGTCGTGCCAGGCTCTGCCATCCCGAGGGATGCTGTGTCCCAGGACAGTGACGTGGAGAAAACAGAGCTCCGAGGACAAATCCTTCACCCGTAGCTGAGGGAATAATATCAGCTGATGGATCAGGTTTGCTCTCTGAACAACTGCCCATCCCTCACCTTCCCTGGAGTCTATGAGTCAGTCCTGTGGGTGTTTGGTAGCTGCTGGTTGGGGTCCTGCTGAGCCCCCGCACCGAAAACATCTTCTCCCGGAGGTTACCCTTGGTGGAACCTGGCCAACCTCGCTAGACTCCTGAACACCGCTGTCGAGCACAGAAAGTCCCTCCGAGTCTTAGGGGAGAAGCAATTTAGCTTGAGAGTCTACTTGCAGGTGTATAAGGAAGCAATTTTCTGCTTCATCAGGGTGCAGCGCTGGCTTTCAAGGGCTTTGTGCCGGGGTCAGTGACACAGCTGGGGGTGATGGACCCTGTCACCTCTGCCTGTCACCCTGCATCCCACCTGACACCGACCTCACCGTGGCTGTGTCTCCCTGGCAAATGAATTTCACGCTCCTGCGATTCGGGGGACAAAAGGTGAAACGCACCGTTGAGGGCTCCAGCGGAGCAGCGTTTGGCGTCACACATACCTCACCGGGCTGAGATAACATCTCTCCCCTCTGATGATGTGCGTAAATGAATACAGCTGTGTCGGAGCTGATGGGTACAGCTGGACATGAGGGAGCAGAGCAGAAACGCCGCTTCGCCGTGGGGCTTCACTCCTCGTGGTCGAGGAGGGGAAGGGAGGATGAATAGTGAAGTGTTTGGATGAAGGTGCTCAGAGAGGTTTCTTGGAGCAGAACCGCAGCTCTGCCGGCAAGGGAGGTGTGAAGGTATGGTGGGGAGCAGACACTGGCCACATTGTCTCTGCTTACCACTCGTGGTGAAGACCATCCCAGGAGGAGGAGACCCCGCTGCTAAGGAACCTCCATTGGGAGGTGTTCAGGGAGAAATGTGCCTTTGCCTTCACTCCTTTGCCCCACTGTTGTGTTTCTCAGACATCCCTTCCAGTCCATGTATGGGGCAAGCTCCATCCCCTTTGATCAGCAAGAGGCCACCAGGTCACCAAGCAGGCTACCAGCAGCCATGTTGTTGATTAGTGTCTCACCAGCAGCAGAAGACTGAAGCCAAGTGGTGGTATCTACTCCAGCTTTGCAGAAATGTCCCGTCACACTCAGGTTGGATCTGAGCAACCCAATCTAGTGGAAGGTGTCCCTGCTCATTGCAGGGGGGTTGGACTAGATGGCCTTTAAAGGTCCCTTCCCACCCAAACTCTTCCATGACTCTATGATCACCATCACCAATAGACCAACATGCGGAACCCATGTCTCTGGGGCTGGCTGGGGGTCAGGAAGGAGGGGATGGGGGGTTCTGGGCCGCTCTCAGGTCTGAAGGCAGCTTGGAGCAACCTCTGCCCTCACTCCTGCAGGCAGATATCTGCCCATGGCCACAGCCTGGTTCTTCAACCACCCCAGCCCTCGAGACAGCATTCCCCAGCTCTCAGCCAGCAGCCTCTGACGCTCATTAAACCCATTGCATAATCGCGGTATGTTGTGCAAACACAGCCTAATTGCTCTTGGGGAGCTAATTAGGGTAGGTGGGACGGCCGCTTCGGGTTTGCGGTTGTAAACGGTGCTGGCGTGCGGCGTTCACAGCGTCTGCAGGAGCCGGGTCTTGCAGACCCAGGGATGGTTGGTTCCTTCCTCTCGACGCTGGTACCACTGCTCGCGAAACGCGTTTCTGGGAAGGAGCTTACTCGCCTCCTGCAGTTGTGAGAGGCTCCGGTGCTGCCCCCATCACCCTGAAAACCGAACACCACGTTTTGCTGCTTGGCTTAACCCCTCCCTGCCGCTGTGCGTGGGGGTAACGTTGCTCCAACACCCTCTTCGTACCATCTGGAGATGGAGGAGGAGGTTTGTCAGGGAGCAGATGCTCGGCTGCAGGGATGCTGTGGAGGTCGTTAGGAGGTCCAAGCTCTTGTAAGCAGCATCTCAGCTCATGCTTTATGGTTGAGGACACAGTTCCTTCGTGGGCACAGCTGGGTGAAGCCCGCAGAAGTTGTGGGAAGGAGTAAGCAAGGCTTTTTCGGCACCCTTTCCTCCCCGCTGTGCAAAGCCAGCCCCGCTGTCGCCGCCCACAGCCTTTGCCTGTCCCAGTTTACCCGCTGCTCCCCAAATGCTTTACAGGGGCAGAGGGGATCTCTTCCCTGACTTGTTCCTGGGGAAACTGAGGCACAAAGCTGGGAATCAGCTGGCTGCTCAGTCGAGGTTGGGAGGTGGGATGCTGTCAGTCCTGGTCCTGCAGGGCTGCTCTGGGAGTGGGTTTGGGTCAGGCTCTCTGAAATCAAGGGGTGGAACTCCAGGATTGACTATTTCTCGCCTTTTCCCATTGCGCTGGCGTGGCCCCTGCCCGCTCCATGGCTACCATGGTGAATGCACGGGGACAAGATCATAGAATCATCTAGGTTGGAAGGGACCTTTAAGATCATGGATTCCAACCGCCAACCTAACACCGCCAAGCCCACCAGTAACCCATGGCCCTCAGCGCCACGTCTGCCCGTCTTTTAAATACCTCCAGGGATGGGGACTCCACCACGTCCCTGGGCAGCCACTTCCAGTGCTTGGCAACCCTTTCGATGAAGAAATTTTTCCTAATATCCAATATAAACCTCCCCTGGTGCAACTTGAGGCTGTTTCCTCTCATCCTATCACTTGTTCCTTGGGAGAAGAGGCTGACCTCCCCTCGCTACACCCTCCTTTCAGGGAGCTGTAGGGAGTGTGGATGCTTGGAGCAAGGCAGGAATATTGATTCCCAACATGCACCCTCTTCCTGGGGTGCTGGAGGGGGCTTGGGCCATCGGGGAGCTGAGGGCTGCAGACCTGAGCCAGGCACATCCCCCCCACATGAATCTCCTTGGGGTTTGCTCTTTTGGCTTTCCCCCCTCTTTACTCTGACGCGGATGTATCTTCTGGTATTTGCTATCTCAACCCCTCCTTTCTCCCCCCTTCCCCTGCGGCACTAATCCTGCAGCGCCAGTTCTGCCTCCTTCCTGCAGAGGAGGGGGTTCCGTGAGACCTCTTGGCCTCACCGAGGAGAAATGGCATTAATCGAAAATAATCTTTCTTTCCATCCGGAGGGGGGGGGGAGTCTATCCACTAGGAGTAAAACGTGTCTCTTGCCGAGCAAGTGCCATCCCCAGCGGGTGCCGCTACGGCTGGGCTCGATCCCGTCGAAGGAAACGAGAATCAGGCTGACCCTGGCATGCTGCTATCTTCATGCAGTTAGTTTTTTACTAATTAAGTCTTATCTGCCTTTTTATTTGATCTGGTCATTGCCCTTTGTGCTGGATCAAAGTCCTTTCCTGTTTCGTTTTATTCTTACAGCAGCACGGTGGCTCAATGGTGTCTAAATGCATGAGGTTATTCTCATTTTTAA
>NW_009649852.1:1693352-1710465 GCF_000708025.1 Charadrius vociferus | reverse complement strand
CACAGGCAGTGCCCACTCTCGGGTAATACTGACAAGGAAGGAGGAAACCTTGCGGAAGGTGAGATGAAGGCGTGCATGGTAGGATGGAGCCAGGCTTGGCCGTGCATTCTTGGCCACCAGCCGCTGCGAGATGATGCAGGTTCTCCTTCATGCTGGGGACTCCCCTGGAGAAAGAGGAACCAAGTTCCTCTGTGCCGGTGTGGGAAATTTGGGGTGATTATGGTGCGTGGTGTGTGGCGAGGGGCTTTTACACCCTGCTTGGGCAGGGATTAGTGAAAACATCTCTACCAGTGCATTTGACCATCTTCTTCTACCAAGAAGACTATGAAAACTGATTAGGGAAGAGGTTGGGATAATTCCAGGTGTAGCAGCTTCCTGGACATTCTGAAAGGTTAAAGGATGCAGACAGTTAAAGGAGGGCCTGGAAAGGATGGGCAGGGGGACCAAAATACTCCTAGAGACCCCAGGATCTGTCATTTGCAGGTCTACTTGAGCGTGTCTTTGGTGAGGTGGGCTAGTGAGGACATTAATAGAGTTAACCAGGGCATTGAGGTACAGCGGTTACCAGCTCCGTCAACATGCCCATCCCTGCAAATCAGGGCTCAGATTCCTTTTGGTTTCCTCCCCGGCACAGCCAGGCACCCTTTTTCTTTCCCCTGCGCAGCCCATGAGCTTTCAAGAGGCTCCAGCAGCGAAGTCGGTAGCTGTAAATAATTCATCACAGCGCTGCTCCCAGAGACAGGCAATATTGGACGCCGCGGTCCGGAGACAGGCAGATGCTTTTGCTCCTGCGCTGTTTAACCCTCCAGAGGTTCAGGGGAGCTTTTCATGGAGGCTTTAATTTACGATCGAATTTACTCTATTGATCCCATCCTGTATTTTGTTGTAGCAATATCTCGTCTCTCGAAATGGGGCTGAGGGCAGCAATTGCTTTTTTTTTTTTTTTTTTTCCTTTTTCTTTTGCAGAGAATGCCATGGAGCTCATAACTCAGCGATACGCAGGTCCCCCCTTGTGAATTTACCTCTCCTGTGCAGTTGCACTTAAGGGTTGTATAAACGCCACGGTTAACACAGTCTCCTTTTGCTAGAATTTACATCAACCCGTACAGTTGTTAATTTGTTTTAAGGCTGCGGTACTTGCTCCTTTGCCTCCCATCGTGGGGGAAATTGAGTTACGCAAGATAATAATGGGAAGCCTTTCACTCCATTTGCTGTAGAGCTCGCAGATGCCGCTGGGATGGAAACATCTATTAGAGTGTACT
Organism: Charadrius vociferus; assembly: GCF_000708025.1. NCBI lineage: Eukaryota > Metazoa > Chordata > Aves > Charadriiformes > Charadriidae > Charadrius > Charadrius vociferus. Next base: position 1,709,203 of record NW_009649852.1, on the reverse strand, counting down.
GCACAACAAGCTGAAGCCTAATGGGTTTAACGTGCCTCCAAACAATACGGCTTCCTGAGCAGGAAGCCCGGGTATTAAAAACCCAACAAAGACATCGTCCGCCCGCACATCGTTCATTCCGCGGATGTAGCCGGTGAGAAGGGAGGAGGGAGCGCAGGTCCGAAGGGAAGGAGGTCGGCGGTGCAGGGAGGAGGACGGCGGCTTCCCAGCGATTTGCATTTCTTTGCGTGGTTCAATGTAGGCGGTGGTTGGGAGCCAGAAAGCAAGCGTGGAAGGATGCTTCCAGGGGAGATGCAAAAACACCGCGGGGGGCAAATCAAAGGCGGGAAAGGAGGGCTTTGATCCGTCAGAGGCCCGGTGTATGGAGGGATGGAGAAGGGCTTGCTGAACCCTCTCCTGCAGGCAGGAGCTGTCTGTGCCTCCTGCCTCCAAGTCCATAGGGGAGTCCCCAAACCCCACCCTCGTTCAGGCAGAGCAGTGGTTGTCTGTAACCTGCTCTTGGGAAGGCAGTTTGGCCAGACAACGTCTCCAAAGCTGCTTGATCTCATGCGCACGCTTTGGCACTCCTTGCCCTGGTGCAAGCATCAGCCCTGTGTGATGGGGACCTGATACCAGCTACATCCCAGGAGGACATTTAGCAGCAAATGTGGCCTTAGATGCAGCTGGTGAGCTTGGCCTTGCCTTGGTGGGATGTTCATGTCTGGGCAGATCCCTCACACTTGGCTCAAGACTGCTCCAGCACCGTTCAAGAGCTGAGCTAATGCCCAGCTGGGCTTCTCTTCTCAATCCCTCTTCCCATCTCTTCAATGCTGTGGGTATTTTTCTCACTCTGTAGCGTTGACCTTCAACTCTGGTGTCGTTGGGTAATGCGTATGGCAAACATACCCAGAAAGCTAAGACAGCTTGATATAGTGCAGTGCATGATGCCGAGGCTGGATCCTGGTCCCAGCTGTATCTAACCCAATCACAGGAGCTGCTCTGGGGTTTGTGGAGCTGCTCTACCATGGGAAGGAGAGTAAGGCTCAAGGGGATTCACACCAGCACGGTGGAGACCAGAGCATGCCCCAGGCACCGTATGAAGACTCTAGGATGGTTCTTGTGGTTGGGGTTCAGGCTGGGATTAGGGAAGGTCTGGAGATCTGTTTACTAATTAAGATGGTCTGTCTAGCTGTGTGGTTGATACCAGACAAAAAGAAGCCGAGATGTCCTGTGTGGTTCAAGGAGATGAAGGAGCAATCAGAGTCCCACAGTGCGGGACAGTAAAGATTGCCCTCCTCCCTCCTAGGGGTATTGAAATGATTATTACAGGACCACAGAATGGCTGAGGTTGGAAGGAAACTCTGAAGATCATGCCAGTGCTCCTTCTAATGCAGCCCAGCTGGCTTTCTATGCCGTGAGGGAGCATTGCTGGCTCATGTTCAACCCAAGGTTCTTCTCTGTGGAGCTGGTTGGACCCCAGCCTGTGTGGGTGACTGGGGCTGTTCCTCCCCAGAGGCAGGACTTTGCACTTCTCCTGGTTGAACTTCATGAGGTTCTCCAGCCCGTTGAGGTCCCTATGGATGGCAGTACAGCTATTGGCTGTATAGGTCACTACTCAGTCTTGCATCTCCTGCCAACTGGCTGCCCCATGACCCAGGTCATCGATAAGCATGCTAAACAGTACCCATCCAGATAATGTTTAAACAATCACAGAATCACAGAATGGTCAGGGTTGGAAGGGACCTCTGGAGATCATCTAGTCCAACCCCCCTGCCAGAGCAGGGGCACCTACAACAGGTTGCACAGGACGGTGTCCAGGCGGGTTTGGAATGTCTCCAGAGTGGGAGACTCCACCACCTCTCTGGGCAGCCTGTGCCAGTGCTCCACTACCCTCAAAGTAAAGAAGTTCCTCCTCATGTTAAGGTGGAACTTCCTATATTCAAGCTTGTGCCCATTACCCCTCATCCTGTCACTGGGCACCACTGAAAAAAGACTGTTCCCATCCCCCAATATCGGGCTTGACTATGATGTTGAACAGCGTTGGCCCCAGTTATGCTCTGGGATGGCTGGGATTTAGGAATACCAAGATCCTGGCCCAGCGCTGAATTGTTGCTGTGGAGTGAGTGAAATGCTTGATAATTTTTAACCTCTCAGGTGCCCTGGTGCTGAGCGTGTTAGCGTTTCGCGCACTGCTTTTTTGCTTTGCAGGAGCGAAACGCTGAAAGAAAACGAAACCCAAGAATAATTAATAATTGCTTACGACGGCCCCGCGCCTGCTGCGTGGGTGTTTGCAAAGCACGACAAGATTTTGCTGTGCTGAGCAAGGCGAATTCAGGCAGAGCAACTTAGCATTGTGCCGAATGATTTATTTTGGCAGGCGGATAAAGCAGACCTGACAGAATGACGAGTACCGCTACAAAGAGCAGCAACCCGGATCAGTCCCGGAAAACACTCTTCAGGAGCCCATTTCTCAGCATCAAGGTAAATACCTCCTCCTTTCTCTTATCCCCCCTTGGATTATTGGCCTGGTAAAGAGGAGTTTAGCTTTCCACGGAAGGCATCGATAGGATTTCCGTTTACAACATGTGTTTGGAAATGGATGGGGTGCTCCTCGCAGCAGAAGCGCCGTTGGACGTGCAGCTGGCTCCGTTCCCAAGCGAGCGGTGGGACGGCGATGACGCAATGCAAGTTTAACTTTCAGCTCCCGCAGTATTTAACTCCTGTCGGTGAAACTCCCAGAGCCCAAAGCAAACCTTCAAGAGAAACAAATCCCAGAGCTCGAAGCAGCTGTGAGCCTCGTGGAAGTAATTTTTTTTTATGATACCCACGATAAATGTATGTGTGTAACGGGAAAGGAGGACTCGGTGCTCGCTCTTAGGGCTTGGCAAACAGCAGCCTGCAAAGCTTTGGGTGTTAGTCCCCATCTAGGCAAGGAACAGCATCTAGTTGGCTTATATCCTGCCCTTGCTTTCATTTATTCACTGAAAACATATGTCGTACGTCATGATTCAGGCCACCCACCCTGCAACGCAGCCTGACCCCGATGTAAGTTCACCCGGCTCCTTGTTTTGCTGTCGGGTGTCTGGGGTCATGCACGGAGACGGTTCCTCCATACCTCCACCCAAGAGCTCTGCCAGCTCCAGTGCAGACAACCAGATGAGTGGACTTCATTAAGCCCCTCGGAGGAGTCCCAACAGTTGGTTGCGGTGGGAGCGGCAGGAGGTGGTGGTCACTTCTGCACAGCAGTCTGATGGTCAGAGGGCTGCCCAGGGAAGGCAGAGGACCAGCTCGGCTCACCAACGTGGGCATGAAGCCACATTTCCTTTGTCCTCACACACTCAAAGCATTGAGCCATGGGGAACCCTGAGTGAAGGTCCCTTTTTCTCCCCTTCTCAAAGTTGGGAAGAGGTGTGAGGCTGGATGCAGCAGAATCTGAGATCTTCTCGTGGTGGGGCTAGTGCTGCCTGTGCACATCAACCTTGAGCTTGCCTGCAGATGTTCATGGCCTCTCGCCTCCTGCCCATGGCTGTGTCGGCACCAGAGGGGTTCCTCAGCTCCTTATTTGCAGGCTCGGTTGTTTGTAGAGGAGGATCCATGATCCTTGGATGTGGAGGTGGTGGGGAATCCTGTTCTCTTTGTGTATTTTAAAGTGCATTTTAAAAAAACACCCATGTAGCAATGATGGTATGGTCACAGCACTTGTTCAAGTGGTGGTCTGCTGCAAGGTGTTGTTGGAGAAGCGTAGCAACACTTGAGAGAAAAAGAGGGTGTAAACATTTAGATAAGATAAGCATCTGCAAAGTGGAAATAATATTCAGCACTGAGCGCAGGGATGTTGGAAAAAGCGAGTGCTCAGCTTGCATCAGGGAACAAGTTCATATTTCCTTCTTCTTTTCTACAAAAAGCACATTTTGGAAGTTTTGTGCTCTTTTCTCGCATGTCGCAAGGAAGCAGGAAACCAAAACTAAGCCAACTGTTGGTCTAGCTGGGCGACAATTGCTATGTTCAACAGAGCATGTCGTTTGGCGCGTGAACATCAGCTTTCAAGATGCTCTTGTTCAAAGACACAGCGATGACAGGTACGGCGTGTTGCGCTGCGGGAATTGTTTACTGCAGGGAGGGAGCTTGAGACGCAGAGGTCTGGGGGAGCCACAGGTGGCACGATGTGGGAGCAGATCAAAACCTGCTGGGTGAATAAATGAAGAACAAGACGGAAAATGCCTTTTCTATTATTGTGCGGCCGTAGGTTCGGGGATTTTCTTTGCGCACATGCAGTGCGCGCATACACAGCTTAACATGAGCTCTGCCTAGCGTGTCGCTGCAAGCGTGTGCGGGAAACGATGGTTTCATTTACTTAGGAGAGTTGGTAGGAACTTGGTGAGTTGGGAGATCAGATTCCTCATTCTCTATGTTGTCTTTTCATTTAATTTTAACGCAAGCCGGGGCCAGTCATATAAACCTTGCTCCTTCCAAGTCTTACGGCAATGCAACGCGGCACGTGTCCTGCTGGACTCTGCGCAACCTCAAGTCCTCTCCAGTTGAGTGTTTGAGGAGCTCTTTGCAGAACCAGGGGCTGGTTCCTTCTCCTTTGGTTGAATAATTGCACCTTATCAATAGTGGCAGCATTAGCACCAATGCAGTGCTATATTGAGTGCAGTTGAAGGCCAATTACCTGACTCCTTAGAGAGTCTCACCGGGTTGTAGAGCAAAAGATGACAGTCAGTGTCATCTTAACTGTTAAAGGCTTAAGATTTCTCTGTCATTTTTGTGGGGAAGATTTTGCATAGTGGTTTTGTTGTGTGTTTTTTTTTAACAAATGCTGGTGAATTTACTCACCCTCACCCCTTGTGGCAGAGGGGAATTGAGCTCAGAAGAAGCCACCAAGGCAAAGGGTTACCAGAGCAGCAGAGGCTGGAGGCGCAGGGGAGGGGAGAGCTTGGTGCCACACGGTCGGAGGTTTCTTCCCCCCCATCCTCTTTTCAGTCCATTCAGCTGGTTCGTTTTTACATGCCAGCAAGATTATCTTTAAAAATAAAATCCCATTGATTTTTCCTTGCAGAGATATTTTAAAAGGATTTGAAACTTCAAAGATTAAAGCCACCGAGGTGCAAAGTCAGCTCGGGTCGGCGAGCAGAATCAACATCTGTTTTGCTGAGCGAAGGTGTCTGTGAAGGCAGATGTAGAGGAAACTCTTCATGGAGAATATCGCAGGCCAGACCAGGGCAGGGCAATGGGCAGCTCTGAAACTGCCCACGCCTATCACTTTCTGAAGGGTCTCTGGAGCCCAAGAGCTTGAGAAGGGCACCAAGGCAGGGATTTTGGTGGAGACCAGTTCTGCTCCCGATGGACACCCTACTGCTGAATTTCTGCTTGGAACTCAGCAGGGAAACCCTGACGGATCCCTCCAGGTCAGAGCAGCATCACAGGAGGCTGCAGGGATGTTTGCAATCGCAGCAGGCTGCGACCAACCTCGATGAAGCCATTTCCAGGCATTATCCTGTCATTTCCAGGTGTTATCCCATCATTGCCAGGCGTTATCCCATCATTGCCAGGCGTTATCCCATCATTGCCAGGCATTACCCCAGCTGCAGCCCGCAGCCAAGGAGAGCAAATCCCCTCTTCCAATTCTATGGTCCATATTAAACTGCTGAAGGACTTGTTTTACCCTGAAGGCAGAGCTGACCTGACCATGCATGTCACCAAGCATACAATTATGCTCAGCACAGGATGTTTTCCCCAGATCTCTTTTTTTGGGGGTTGGTTGTTTTTTGGGTTGTTTTTTTTTTTGTTTGTTTGTTTTGTTTTCAAGAAGTTAGGTCACCCTGTCCGGTTTCTAAATGACTTCCTCAGAAAACATAACTTCAAGTCCAGGGTTTGAATGGTTCTTGCAGAAACACAAAACCATTGCACAATGTGGTTTATGCGTTTGAAGTGGCTGAAGGACCAAAAATCACAGCACTGCAATTTATATATATATATATATATATATCTCCAGAGAAACAGAGCGTGTCACGAAAACTAATTGCCACATGTCAAAATGCAACTGAGAGGCATTACTCAAAACTGTCCTTCTGAGGAATGCTCCCGGGGCTGATGGCCGCTGAGCCTTTAAGACACCTGGCATGAATTCCTACAGTTCATCAGAGCAGATTAAATCAGAGCTCCTGCTGCTTCCATTAAAGTCCAACATCTTGTCTTGGCTTCAAGGAGCATTTTGCGTCCCATGCCAGACACAGGAGTTTGGAAAGAGCCGTTCTACTGAAGAGCTGCCTATGCAAAGACACGGAGGAGTAGTTTGGGATCCTCTGATGGAGAACTGCTACAGAAGGAGGAACTTTTATGGAAAAACTATGTTGGTGTTACGGCAACAGTTCACCTGCAGGTGGAAAGGAAGCAGACTGAGAGCGATGACTTGCTGGGCAGTAAAGCATAGACCATAGTGTGATCCATTGTAGTCAATATAAAGAGGTTTTGGCCAATAAAACTGGGACATCTGGAAGACCTGAAAGGCCAGCTGGACACTTTGAAGACTGTGGTTGCTAATGTGGTCACTGCTGGGTTGTTTGAGGTGTGCATATTTTCAGGCATCAGGCAATGTTGGTGAAACCCTTCCTGGTAAGGACACGTATGGGAAGATGAGAAGCCCCATGGGGATGCTGTGGTCCCATGGCCACGCTTCCCACCCCTGCCAGACCCTGCCTGTTGCCATCCTGCACCTTGAGGACGTGCACAATGACCTTCATGCCCCAGAGGTGGCTTCCAGGTTCATTGGCAGGCACAGATGTGGACCCAACACCCCTTCTCAAGGGTTGGCGTGCACGTGCCCACTTCCTAAAGCTGTTGCGGAGATGGCCGAGGACACTGGCCCACTATACAAGCTTCAGCCCTTGAGGTTTTCTGCTCTGTGCTTTAGTTCAAGAACAAACTAGAGCTCTCCCTGCCCCAAGCCTTTATTACAAGTGGCTCTGTGCAGTGGTAGGGTCTTGTGCCCAATTACACGCAACTGGTTGTGATTGATTAAACTGGAACAATCTGATCTCTCCTAGACCCGTTTTCTCCTCTCTGTAAGCACAGCCCCGTGCACGGGGTTTTATCATGTGCTAGGGCACAAAACCCTTCCTTAAAATAGCAGCAAAAGTCTCCCAAACACATGGAAACAGCGTGATAAGGACTTCCCTGTGACAACCGGGACAAGACTGTGTGTACGGCTTTCAGAGCCCTTACATGGAGGATTTGTTGCCAAACTGCATGACCAACACTAGAAACACAATGGAAGCTTTGTAAGAAGTTTTTTTTCCAGACAACTGAGAGAGGAGATGTTGGTGTTTAATCCCCAGTCCTGCAATTTAATGGATGCTTAAAATTGAGTGCATTTCTCTATTCTCTTACACATGCGGAGTGGGAGCAGAAACATGTTGCTGATGCGAGGCTTAGTAGAGCAAAGCCCGCAAAAATATATTCAAAAATATAGAAAAAAGCAGAAAAGCAGTGAGTTCTTCCTCGAGTGCATGACTGCAGAGAAGCTCCTTATTCAACGTTCAGTGTTCAACGTGTGGTAGAGTGGAGACTGACCCAGTGCTGGTTGTGGAGCGTGTAGAAGTTGGGTTGGGATGTCATTGCCTGTGGGTGAGGTCACCTCACCAAAGACCTGGTGGGGATGCTGCTCTTCCCAGTGGGGCACTGGGAAGATGTCTCGGGCACTCTCCATGCCTGGCTGGTTGTGGGAAGTGGTGGTGGCACAGCTCGGGAGGAGGAAGGTTGCTCTGCACCCTGGCACTGCAAGGGGAGTGATTTTGGCAGGGGAACATCAGTACCAGGCACCCTCCATCCCTGATGCAGTGCGATGGTTGGTGTTATCCCAACACAGAGCCTGGGCAGGCTCTTGTAATAATACTTCACAGATGTTTATTTTAAAAAAGCCATTAAAAAAACTCTTCCTTCCTTCCTCCTCAGCCTACGCGAGTGCTTGTTTGGATTTTCCAAATTGTTTTAATTTTTCTGATGTAGAGGGGAAAGGATGTGAGCATGGCTTGGCCCATAATGGGAAAGAGGTGCCAGACAGCTGAGCTTGGGGTGGCTCCTGGGAGCGCCCAGATCTGGGGCTGCTCCTATCTTTCCATGACTCTGACCTGCTGTCAGGACCCTGGTCTTGGGAAAAGGGTGGTGTCTGCATTCCCAGGACACCTTCTGATCTTCTCCCGCTGCTGGGGTAGCCCACCAGTCCCAAGCCCAGGTGTGGAGGGGCCCCAGCCTTAAGTTCTTGGGATGGCACAGAAAGATGATGCGGAGGATCTGCCTGCCCCGTGGCGCTGAGAAAGGAGAAGGGAAGCTTCCAGGTCTGCACGTGGTCAGCCCTGCATCACTTATCAGCCCTGCATCACATATCATGGGAGGTCCCAGAGGAGCCTGATGATAGACACACTGCTGATAGACCACCCACCACCATCATCACAGCTACAATGGGGCAAACTGCAAATCGCACACTAGCAATTACCAACTCTCTCTTTCTCACTCATTAAAATATTCCCCAGCCTAAAAATGCCCCGTGGTTAAGGTGGTTGCCCACAATGACTCCCCGAGGAGCAAGAAGGAGACTCGGCCTTGTGGAACTTTATTCACAAGACCTCCCACTTTGCTACCTCAGGAAAGTAAATCACCCTCATGGAGAAACGGGAAACATGAGAAGTCTGGCAGATCCTAAAAAAAATCAAGATTTTATGTGAGATTTCCCCAGAACTAGTTGACTTACAATCACTGCAGGAGTTGGAGAAAATGCAGGCAAAGGTCTTCACATTCTTGTTTGTTTCTTCCTTCTCAACCATTTCCCTCTTGATTTCTAAACATTTTCCTGCTTGCTCTGGGGTTCTGACTTGTGCCTAAAAACTTCCGTGCCACAACTAGTGCGGTTACCCGCTGGGTACCCAGGTTTATACAAATCTCTTGGTCTTCGCTCTTTCAACACACGCGGTGCAGAAATGTCAGATGGTCGCCCCTCCAATGTGTTTCGTTGTTGGCAGTCATTTTTTCAAAAAAGGCATGCGTTGAAGAAAAGAGCTTGAAATGTTTAATTAAAAACTGCTATCGATAGCTTGGTCTTAGGAAGCTCTGCCGGGCAGCCCATGGGGATTTCCTTCCCTTCATTTCATCCTGCTGTTTGCACCATGGTTGAATGCCTTTGCAGCTCTTTCATCCCCCCTGCTCCCTTGATGGGACACAGTGCGTACCTGGGGGCTCTTTCTGGGGTGTCTTGAACCACCCCACCAGCTCCCAGCATTACCCAGGACCCCTGTCCTCCACCTCCAGTTTCTTTAAGCTGCTGCAATCCGCTTATGATGTCCTGCCACCAACGATGTGCTAATACCCTCGGATGGACCCCAGCTTTAGTTGTGTTCCCCAGGATTTGCAGTATGGTTTTTCTCCTGCAGAAAAGGGGAAGAGAAGGCTAGAAAAGCGCACCACAGATTTCAGTGAAGGAGCTCTCTTCGCTCCCAGTCTGGATCTACATCCCCTGAAGCCCCATACCACAGACTGGAGGGCATCCTCCAAACCCAGGCAGACCTGGAGTACACAGGTGGTGGTTGCTCTGAGGGCTGGAGAACTTGCAGGATCCTTGTTCTAGCGTACAGTTTTGGTCTGGATGACCAGAGCTGCAAGAAGCAGCTTGCTGGGAAAAAAACAAAACCCTTTTTTGATAGGTATGGTGGTGCAGTCGCGTTCCTGGGCACATCCCAAAGGCAGGATCAAGCCTGCCCTGCCCCCTCACCCCAGCACAAGCTGGAGGAGCACAGCTGGGCATGTTAACGCTGGTCCCCAGATCAGCTCCTCCGGGGATGGAGGGAGGTTTTTGCATGCTGAGACTTTGAGCAGGCCTCAGCATTACAACTCATCTGGCTGTACCACTGAATTATCACCTACTCCATGGCTTGTCCCTGGGCCAGCTACTACTTTCCCCAGAAACCTGGGAAGCTGAGGATTGGGGACCATTCCCAGCAAATGTTTTGAGTGAAGCCACCCTGTTTTCATAGAATCATAGAATGGTTTGGTTTGGAAGGGACCTTGAAGACCATCTCATTCCAACCCCCCTGCCCTGGGCAAGGACACCTCCCACCAGCCCAGGTTGCTCCAAGCCCCGTCCAACCTGGCCTTGAACACCTCCAGGGATGGGGCAGCCACAGCTCCTCGGGGCAACCTGCCCCAGGGGCTCACCCCCCTCACAGGCAACAATTTCTTCCTCAGATCTCATCTAATTCTCAGCTCTTCCAGTTTAAAGCCATTTCCCCCTCATTCTATCACTACATGCCTTTGTAAAAAATCCTTCCCCAGCTCTCCTGTAGGCCCCCTTTAGGCACTTTGAAGGCTCAGTGGGTTTGGTAGGATGGATGCAGGTTATTCTCTTCCCACTGGCATCAGAGGATGGCCCCAGCCTGTTTCATTTACAAGTATAGACTCAACCTTTGGGACTCAAGAAAACCAGGCTTGCCAGAGGAGACCGAAATCATGGCTTTTGGTGTCACACCCCTCTTTGAAGCCCACGTTACGCTTGTAGAGTAAGGGTTGTAAACAGAGCCTGTACTTTGAGAGGGTGGAAAAGGATGCTCTAGGTTAGGAGGTTTGTTTCCTGGGAGCTGGTGAGCAGACATAATTTGATTTTGGTATGTTGCCTTCACAGAATCATAGAATTGTCCAGGTTGGAAGAGACCCTTGGGATCATTGAGTCCAACCATCTCCCCTACTCTACAAAGTTCTCCCCTACACCATATCCCCCAACACCACACCTAAACAGCTCTTACACACATCCAGGGATGGGGACTCCACCCCCTCCCCGGGCAGCCTATTCCAGTGCCCGACCACTCTTTCTGTGAAAAATTCTTTCCTGATGTTCAGTCTAAATCTACCCTGTTGGAGCTTGAAGCCATTCCCTCTCGTTCTGTCATTAATTACCTGTGAGAGGAGACCAGCACCGACCTCTCTACAGTGTCCTTTCCAATAGTTGTGCAGAGTGATGAGGTCTCCCCTCAGCCTCCTCCTCCTCAAATGCTGCTATCTGCTGCTTCTCCCTCCCTTTGCTGGGGGCACGAAGAAGCAGGGTCTGCTGGCAGGGATGGATTTAGAGCAAAGCAGGCTTTGTCTGTAGGGTTAGCCCTGCTGAGATCTCTCAGGGCAGAAGTGCATGTTGGTGTGCGTGTCCATACGACCTCTGGCAACTCGAACATGATATAGGCATTTATGCCCTCTGTTTCTCGAGCGGAGCTGAGCTTAAGCTCTGCAGCAGTTGGTCCTCAGGGAAATCTCTCCCCCTGTTTACGAGGGCCATGCTGGTGTCAGTAATGGTCTCTCCTTCCAGGCGCGAAAAGCATCTTTCCGGACCACAGAAGTTAGAGAGCCAGATGTCTTGATCAGCTGCAGAAATGTAAACAAGTGATTTTTGCTGCAGGACAAAACGCAGCGTCATGCGTGCAGCCAAAGACAAACAGGGTCATATATCTCTCCAGCAGATCTAAAGGCCACGAGGCTGTTTCTTCTTTTCCTGGCAGATCACCAGCCGTGCTGTGATCCGATGGCTAACAGCAAGCAGCCCCTGGAGCCAGAAGAACTGGCGTCTTTGCCCGGTGCTGACACCAATCCATCGCAAGTCCTTCGCAGGGCCATCTCTCTTTCCTGTGCTTTAGTCTGCCCAGATAAGGGAGGATAAAATACCAGATTCCCAACCCATTTTGACCTCGTGCACTGAAGAAGATGTGGGGCGGTGGTGGGCGACTGCTGAGCTGATGTAAACCAATGTGCCGTGAAGGTCCGGGATTTGGATACCCATTGGGCTGTGTGTTATGGATGCCTGGAAAAAATGAATCTGGCTTCAACGTTTCCATCTGAACTCCTGTATTCAGGAAACAGCGCCTGGACGTAGCCAGCGTGTCTTGCAGGAACGTAGGAGTTTTAGCAGAGCTGACTCTGGGAAAGTTTCCCTTTGGCTGGGTGACACTTTTCTAGTCTAAACACAGTGCACGCCTCAGTGGTGACATGAGCCGGGAAGAGGGAAGGTCCTGGATTGTATCCTGCTTTGCGTGATGCCATCACATCGCTTTTGGTGGTGGCACCCATACCCCGGTGCTCCAGCTCCCAGGGAGCTTGACCATCCTCTTTTTTCCCTTTTTGCACTGTAAATAGTCCCTTTGCTTACAGAGCGGTCCGGTTTGGCAGTGACCCCACTTCAGCCCTGGATCAGAACAAGATATAGCAGAAATCCAGGCCAGGCTGAGCAGCTCCTCCGGGCGAGACTCCTGTCTGGTGGGAGCCGGCTGCAAAACACGCAGAGCCGGAGCAATGCCCTGCTCTGGCCAGCGACTGGGAAAACAGCTGCCAACAGCTTTGGGCAGCGTCCAAGGCTGAGGGCAGCATCTCTGCAAAGACCCAGGGATATTCAGCCTGTCCTGCAGCGAGACGAGTGGTCCATCTCCTTAGGGCACGTGAGGATTTGGGTTGGTTAGTTTATTTTAACTCATTTGGGACTGGAAGGATGCCTGTGGAGATCCACGTGGCAGCAGGGAAGGAGGTGGCTTGCCAGCTCCTTTCCTTTGCTGAGTACTTTGCAGAGGTGTGGATGGAGGGCGGGTGGTCTCCATCCCTCCTGGGACAGTTCATTTGGCACTTGTGAAATGCTTCTGCGTGAGGAGCAGGAAGATGGATGCTGCTCTCGGTAACAGTGGGGCAGCTCGAGCCGTGTGTTTGCCTGGGCTGCTGAGCACCAGTACGTCCCAAGCTCTGGAGAAGATGAGGTCAGATGATTTTCTGGGAGGTGATGGTCTTTGACAAGGTTTCCTTCTGGAAGTGGGAAAAAAAACATCTCATTTTCCCAAAGGAGATATGTCCTTTGCATCCAGAGCTTCGCAAGAAGGACAGGAGAACAGAAAGTCTGAATTACTCTCCCTGACCTTCTCCTGACTTTCTCTAAAGCAGCTGTTTGTTGCCATGCTTGGAAGGGCTCGTTCCTGTCCCAGAAGAGCTCCTGCCAGCACTGGGGATGGCTGCCTGCCTCGGGCCGGATGGCGGCGGGAAGGTTGTGCAACCTCCCACTTCTGCTGCTGGTTTTCGAGGTCCAGGCCAACACAAACTATCAGCGACCCAACCGAAATGATCCGTTTGTCCCAAGCCACTTTCAGCTGAAGAAACTACACTCTCCTTGCAAGTACTAACCCTATTGTCATTTTTGGCAGAGGACTGTTTATTGGCCCTGACCCAACTTTGGAAGACCACTGATGGCAGGAGAGAGGGTAATATTTCAAAGGCTCGCGGTCAAAGGTTCACGTTCAGTAATGTTGCCTTTGTGTAGGAGATGCCATTTGTTATGTTGCAGCTTGCAGTAATCATGCTGGATGCTCTCTTTTTGTGTTGGCAGTTCTTCGTTTTCTGCCACGGGCTCCTGCAGCTTTCCCAGCTCCTGGTCTCTGGCTATCTGAAGAGCTCCATCTCAACCATCGAGAGACGATATGGCCTCTCCAGCCAGACGTCAGGGCTGCTCGCTTCCTTCAATGAGGTGAAAACCAGCTTGATTCTCCTAGTCTACCTGACCAACAGTCTTCCCATGCTTCTGTTGTTCCCTTGTGAGACCTCTTGGTCTGTGTGTCCTGCTGCAGGTTGGAAACACGTTGCTGATCGTCTTTATAAGTTACTTCGGGAGCCGAGTGCACAGACCCCGTTTCATCGGCTGCGGTGCCATCCTCGTCTCCTTGGCCGGGTTCCTCATGTCTCTCCCCCACTTCATAACTGGACCCTACGAGTATGACCAGTCCGTTGCCAGTAGGTACTCTAGGAACTTATTTTATGCCTTTTGAGACAGAAAAGGGAAACGGCCTTCCCTCGAGGGGTTGGGAACTGCAAGCTGTAGGTTTGTCCTCAAGGAATTTTAATTTTCTGAGAATGAAATCATCTCAGTCCTGAGAGGCAACAGCTGACGATGGGAAGCACAGCCAGGGGACAGCTGGAACCACAGGAAAGGGCATGAAAACCATCAAAACACAGGCTGTGCCTCTGATTCCCCTTGTTTTCTGCACATCCGTGCAGCAGACAGAGACCAGGTAGCAGGAAGGTCTTCTCCAACCATCGGAGCTCTCATCTTCTGTGAGTTGAGGGAAGTTGCCCTCATGCACATGAACTACTCCCTTATTTTCTTGACATAGATAAGATAAGGTTTCGTGAACTCTGAAGCCTTTTATGGGAAGGAAACAGGAGGTACAGGAAGGAAAGGTGTTCAAGGCCAGGCTGGACATGGCCTTGGGGAACCTGGTCTAGTTGGAGGTGTCCCTGCCCATGGCAGGGAGGTTGGAACTCGATGATCTTTAGGGTCCTTTCCAACCTAAACCATTCTATGATTCTATGAAACAAGAGATACGGGAAGGAGCTTGACTCAAACCCTATGGGGCAGCTTTGGGGGTGAAACGCTGTTGCCTGCAATGAGGGAACACTGGTTTCACACCTAACTTCTCCTGCTTGTGGGGCACCTCACCCGTCTTCCACTGTCTAGCTGAGCTGCTTTTGAGGGAATGCTTTGAGGTTTTAGACCCCACCAGAAAAAAAACAACCTCTTACAAAAGAAGCGTGCAGGTGTAAATCACTCATGGAGGAGCAGGTCAGGGTGGATTTGGGAATTTCTCCTTGAAAGAAGGTGAAGGGATGAGAAAAGAAAGAAAGGAGAAAACCGCACTCTTGTTACCTTCCCAAATCCTGCCACGAAGCTCCAGGAAACCTTTTAGAAACCTCCACTGAACGGCTTTTCTCTGGCTCATCAGAGCGAGCGCAGCTGGTTCACTCAGCTGCAGCCACCCGAGAAAGATTTAGTGGGTGAATAATTCATGGCTGCAAACAGGGTTCAGGTGCTAACAACGGTTTGGAAACAATTAGCCATGGGTTTCAGGAGCGGCTGGTGCAGGTGGCCCTGTGTGGAGCACTCAGAGTTGCATATGAGTTGGGACATAACCATGGAAATCCTGCTGTAAACATCCCGCTCCCCCCCTTCCCCCAGTATTTTAAGGAAGATAAGGGTGCTAGAGTCAGCACTTATGCAGCTTTGTAACCCGTTTCTGGGTGAAATGAGTTCTCGTTTCGTGAGTAGCTATTCATGAAATCTGCAGTTTTGCTCACTTGCCTTTATTGCAAGGTCTGTCAAAGGTCCTGGAAGTGATCTCAGCTCCGCTTTTCCCACGGAGGTGGCTTTTCATGGCACGTGCACCCGTCTCTCCATGAACATCTGCACAGCAATCTTTGCACTTTCTTTGCGTTTTCTTCCACCGACGTTTCCCACCCGACATCTACTGGGTGCACATCTACGCGCTTGCTGCTGTCTTAGGGAAGCTCTTTCTCCAGACTGAGCTCCTTAGACCTGCTCCCCTTGTCATCGCAGGCATGTTCAGCAACACCACCGACCTGTGCCAGCCGGGGGTCCCGGGATCCCGAGGGAACCTCAGCGATGCCGGCTGCACCCCCCATGCTGCCAGGGAGAACCACGAGGTTCTCCTCGTCATGTTCATCGCCCAGGCACTGCTGGGCATCGGTGGTGTCCCCATCCAACCCTTCGGGATCTCCTACATCGATGACTTCGCCAGTGAGAGGAACTCCCCCCTTTATCTGGGTAAGGCTGGAGCTGCTGTGGAACGAGGGAAAAGCAGAATTAGCCCTCTTATAATAAGGCCAGACGGTGCCAATTTGCATTGAGGAGAGCAGAGCTTGCTGTAGCCCTTCTGCTCTACCCAGTGCTAGGAAGGCTTCTGCAAAAATAGTTTGTCTGCTTCAGGGTTGGACAGACTGCAGACAGAGCAGAAGTGCTGGAAAACATTATTTTAGTGGAGATACTGGGGGTTTTTGCCCTGGGAGCTGGAATC
>NW_009649852.1:1678398-1693272 GCF_000708025.1 Charadrius vociferus | reverse complement strand
GTGGGGGACAGCCATGGGCGCAAGATGCAGCAATGAAGACTTTGTTTAGGTATAGGGAAAATTATAGGAAGCTAAAAAAGCAGGATAAAACCATCTGAGAGGTGGGCAAGTATCCTTCAGCGGAGGGGGTGCTGGAAGAACACCTTGGATACACACCTAAAAGGAATGTCCCACCCAGGGTGGTGGGATGGACAAAGATGGTCCTCGCAGACCCTTCTAGCCCTTTTCCAGCCGTTGTGTGTGATGGTTTTTTGAACTGAATGGGACAGGGAGGGTGGCTCAAAACCGTGTCGATAAGAGACCAGAAGTACCACATCAAATTTTGCAGTGGTAGATGCTCCAAACCTCTGAACCATTATTTAAAAGGATTTCCTGTAATATAGGAGTTGAATCTTACACGTGTTTAATTTTTTTTTATCGGTAATTCACGTGATTTTTTTTTATCAGTGATTTTATCAGAAATTCAGAGTTTGCTGATAACATTTATGTCCTTAACCTTGTACAAAAAACAAAACAAACAAAACACAACCTTTGCATTTCCTGGATTTCTTATGCCAAGGGGCACATCTTGTTGCTGGGTGTGTTTCAGCCTCTCTAGGAGGCTGCAGAAAAGTGGTGGGAAAGATCTGAGTTTTGCAAAACCTTTCCTGTGAAGGGAGTGTGGGAAGCATGGGGTTGTTCTCCTTCAAAAGGTGGGAGACAAGAAAGCTGCCAGGGAAACAGCCTGCGCTAGAGGCAGAAGCGGTGGACACCGGTTCATCCAGGTCCTGCCTTGAGGCACCTCCTGTCCCCCTGTGGTCCCTTCGCGCAGGGCTGAGCCCCTCTCTGCTCTCGCCCCTCTGCAGGCATCTTGTTCTCCGTCACCGTCATCGGGCCGGGGGTGGCCTTCATGCTGGGCTCTGCCATGCTGCGTTTTTATGTCGACATTGACAAAGTCACCGGAGGTGAGTGAACGTGCCCTCGCAGAGCGACCCATCACCCTTCGCACCGCATCCCTTTTACTGAACCGGCAGCGGTCCAGTCCCTCTCTGGACATCCCGACTCCCAAGGGATGAGGGTGCAATCACTTCCATCACCTGTGGATGCTCTGGGTCCCATCAATGCTGGCGTGGATGGCCCACACACGGTGGTCCTTCCCACCCGACTCATGGTCACACACGCATCTGCGGGGTTAAACCTGGCCCTGTGGCTGCTGTATTTCAGTTGGCGCTGTCTCCTCCTTCAGAGGCCTTTCTCCTCTCTAACCTGGAGATATGGTTAGAGAGGTGCCCATCTGCACTGTGCTTTTAGAGCAGACCTGATTTTCATCCTTGTCCCAATTTTCCGCCATATGCCAGCGGGAGCAGCAGCGGGAGCATTTCGCTGCCAGCCAGCACCAGGAGAGAGTGGGGATGTGGAGGATGAGCAAAACCCAGAGAGAAACACAAAAGGGAAAGATGGAGGGGAGAAGTAAGAGAGAAGGAATGGAGAATGGGTACCAGGACTCCGAGACGTGAAGAAGGAGAGGGAAGAGTAGGATGGGAGGAAAGTGAAAAGCAGTAGGAAAGAAATGCTGGATAGGACAAGAAAGGAGCATGGAAGGGATTTTCAAATGTCTCTTCTTGAGCAGTGCTATTAAAGCGTTTGTAGTCATCTCGGTTTTGGCTGCTCTTGAATCCCTGCCTGGAAAACAAGAGGTTCTCTCCTGGTTATTAACAGAGCAGACAGAGGTGAGGATATGCTGAGCTGTACAACGTGAGGAGAAGGACAATGGACTCCTTTGGGTGGTGACCAGAGAGCATCAGGGCGGGGGCTGGATGAGCAGCGGGTGTTGACACCAGAGATCCATTAGCTTTGGCTCCTTCTCGGTGCCTCCGGCTCTTTGACTTCACAAAACGTTTTTTTCCCCCCGGACTTTGTCACTCCATACATTTATGATATTTGCAGCATAAGAGCACACTGTAGTCTCGACACTGCCTCCTGCTATCAGGTGACCTCCAAACTTATTTGCTGCAGCTTCCCATCCTCCTCGGTGAGTGAACCTTGGCCAGGTGTCTGGAGTCTTGTCTTGCCTGCCTCTGAAGGATGAAGAAATGGGATCGGGGTCTGCTGTATGCCTGCAAACCCTGATGCTCAGTTCTTCTAAGCCACCTTCTGCAGATGGACGTTGAATGAGAAATGTGCCTGCTTAGCCAGAACTGGAGAACACCCAGTTTTAGAGTTGTCTTCAGCCTAAAGGTGTCTTCAGCCTACTGGGAAAAGCTAGCCGAGCTGTGGCTGCTTAATGCTAAATGTAATTTAAGCTCACATTTTCCTAGGAAAAAAACAAACTTGGTGTTTATTCAGGAAGAGATTTAAAATTCTGATTTGCTAAATGCATCGTGCAGGGAGGAGATTAGCAAATTTCTTTGACTTGTTACTTCCGGAGATGGGAGATTAGATGTGGCAGTATCCACTGTACCAAAATCCAGTAAACTGACTGCAGTTTTAATTGCACCCTCCACGGTGAGAATAGCTCACTTGTGTTAAACCTCACGGTTAAGGAAGAGGTTTCTGTGAGGACTCGTTTCCTGGGATTGCCCATGAATGTTATCTAACCACAGGTGTCCCCTTTTTCTGGAGAATTATTTCTTGGTTCAGACTCACCCTGTTGTGAATTTGCATTCTGGCTTCTGCACAGCCCATTTTATTTATGCCAAGTACCATCCCCACAGAAAATGTTGTTGTTGACAGAGTGCCCTGGAGACGACAGGAGAGGAGGCTGGGCAAACTGAGAGAGTTGGGGGTGTTCAGCCTGGAGAAGAGAAGTCTCCGAGGAGACCTCAGAGCCCTTTCCAGTGCCTAAAGGGGCTCCAGGAGAGCTGGGGAGGGACTCTGGGTCAGGGAGGGGAGCCATGGGATGAGGGGGAATGGTTTGACACTGACAGAGGGGAGATTGAGATGAGATATCAGGAGGAATTCCTGCCTGTGAGGGTGGTGAGCCCCTGGGGCAGGTTGCCCCGAGAAGCTGTGGCTGCCCCATCCCTGGTGGTGTTCAAGGCCAAATTGGATGGGGCTTGGAGCAACCTGGTCTAGAAGAAGGTGTCTTTTCCCATGGCAGGGGGGTTGCACTAGATGGTCTTTAAGATCCCTTCCCACCCAAACCTTTCAATGATTCTATGAACTGAAGGAAGTTGGTCAGGAGAAAGGGATATAATCTTTATTAAAGCATTTTTTAAGATTGGCTTCCGTTGGTTGAGCTGCAAACCCGGCACTGGCTGATGGACCAGACTGGTGGGCAGAGCTCCAGGGTCCAAATCCTGCTGTGAACAGGGAGTCCTTGCACGGGGAGTCAGACTGTAAAGAACTAAACCAACACTCTTGAATGCAGAAAGTTAACTAGTGTTAACTCTGTTTTAGTCTTAAGAAAGAATTTTTCCTTCTGTCTTGACCGACATCATGGCTTAATCCTCTTAAGTGAGTATTTCCAAGCTTTTTCACAACATGGGTATCTCTTCTCTGAAAAAGCTGTGTTGGGGATGCTTCCCTTTGCCTTTCCAGCTCTAGGATGTCTCCATCCAAAGGGTTGAGTGGGTTTTTAGACACCATGGTGATAACGAAGAATGAAATGTGATTTAGTGCCATGGGGTGAGTCAGGTGCAAATACTGCTCAGAGCCCAAAACTGATGGTCACCAGGTTGGGAGCCACAACTTTGGAGTACGCTGATGTCTGGGATGACTGGGACCATTCATCACCATCCCTTTGGCTCACTGGGGTCCCTCCATTCACCTTTGATTTAATGCCCATTTCTCCATTTGTGTTGCAGATGATGTGCAGCTCACAAACAAAGACCCACGGTGGGTTGGCGCCTGGTGGCTTGGTTTCCTGGTTGCAGCCAGTCTCGTGGCCATATCTGCGGTGCCATACTTCTTCTTCCCGCGGGAAATGCCGAAAGAGGTAGGAGAGAGAGGTGCTGCAGATTGCCTTTTTGGCGTTGCGCACAAACGCACCGTTCCTCCCTCCCCCATCAGCATTAGCTGCTGCGTCTGTGGGAAACACCGCTGTGGAAGTGGTCGTGCAGTTCATAGCTGCATCCCAAAGTCAGACGTGAGCTGTCGTTTGCTCTCATCTCCCCAGTCAGAGGCTTTTGTATGCTAAGGAGATGCGTGGTGAAACTCAACATGGTGAAAGCAGCGTAATAGACGTGCTGATTTCCTTGGTGGGGCACTGAAGCAGCACCTGTGTGTTGGTTCCTCTGCATAGGAACGCGTAGCACCAGGCAAGTCCTATGTGGATTGGGGTCCTTCTCACAGCCACCTTCTTGGATCACCTGGAGGTGGGACTCCTTGCCTTCCCTGGAGAAGCCATGGCCCTCTTCCTTCTTCTGCATCTCTTTTGGGAGCTGTTTCTCTTCAAGAGGCGCCACGTGTGCCCGATGAGGAAATCAGCCCCAGTTCGTAGGAAAGCTGAATAACACATCAGAAGCCTTTCCTTAGAAAGCGGGCTGTGCCCTCGGAGTGTTTGAACTACTGAGGCCAGAGGGCAGTTTGTCTCGTTTCCACCGCGAAAGCCCCTTCTCGCTCTCTACGGGGTTTGCTGTTCGAGCATCCAACTTCACCCACCGCCACTTCTCACCGCGACCTCTTTGCTGGCCAAAAAGGATTTCAGACACTTTCCAGCCCCTGAACCCTGGCTCCGTAAAGCCCTCACAGTTGTCTGGTGGGGAAAAATCCTTTAGCAGCCTGAACCCATCACTGCGAGCCAGACTGATGTCTGCCTCCCCACAGTTTGCTTGGGGGATGCTTGTTCCTGGCTCTTGATGGAGGCCGCTGGTGGGTCAGGACTTTGCTCTGTGTTTACTACCAGGGTTTTTACTTCTCTGGAGCCATCCCGAGTGCTTCAGGGCTCAGGCCAAGATGGGAAACAGCTTGCGAGCTTCCCCAGCGCTTCGCTGGCTGCAGGTCCCGGTTTTCTGGCAACCGGCGTGTTGTGAGGAATAACGCACAACAGATCGTTCTTTCAGAGGAGGCATCACGCGAAGTTGCTGGGACGCGCTTAGTAGGTGGAATCGGGCTCGTCTCAATGTCTTGGCCATGTTCCAGCCTGTGTAATTGTCTTTCACGTATATTTTACCTTGGGGCAGCATCAAAACTTTCGTGTCTAAACAAGTCCATGCACTGTCTGGTGCAGAATAATTCTTCATTTCTCCTGCCGCTGCCTGAATTTCTGCAGGAATGAGTGATTCCTGGGGAGTTTTGGGTTTCACCTGCCTGGGAAAATGTGACCTGATGTACCGGTTACGCTTCTGGGGATGTAATTATGTACTCCTGGGTTATATACGCTGTGAGATCATGAGAAGATAGATGAGAAGATAGATCGCTGTGCGATCATGAGAAGATAGAGTTCAGGATTAAGTGTAGAATAGACAAAATGACAAGTAGAGTTGAAACCCTAAACTTCAGGAGGGCTAAATTTGATCGTTTCAAAGAATTGCTTGGGCAAATCCCATGGGAAAGGGCTCTAGAGGGTAAGGGGGCTCTAGAGAGCTGGCTGCTATTTAAGCGTCACCTCCTCCAAGCTCAGGATCAGTGCATCCCAAAGAGCAAGAAATCAGGCAAGGGGAGAAGGAGACCTGCTTGGCTGAGCAGGGACCTTCTGAAAAGGCTCAGGTGGAAGAAGGGAGTTTACAATAGGTGGAAGAAGGGGCTGACTGCTTGGGAGGAATACAAGAATGCTGTCAGGGTATGCAGGGAGGAAACAAGGAAAGCCAAGGCAGCCTTGGAATTGAACCTGGCGAGGGATGTCAAGGCCAACAGGAAGGGTTTCTTTAAGTATATAGGAGACAAAAGGAAAACTAGGGAAAATGTGGGCCCGTTGTTGAATGAGACAGGTGCTGTGGTGACGGATGATGCAGAGAAGGCGGAGTTGCTAAATGCCTTCTTTGCTTCTGTCTTCACTGTTCGGGCCAGTCCTTGTGAGACCCCGACTTTGCAGGTAACAGAGAAAGTCTGGGGGAAACAAGACTATCCCTTGGTTGACAAGGAGCACGTTAAAGATCAGTTAGATAAATTGGATATACATAAATCCATGGGGCCTGATGGGATGCACCCTCGTGTGCTGAGGGAGCTGGGGGAAGTCATTGCTGGGCCTCTCTCCATTATCTTTGAAAGGTCCTGGAGGACAGGTGAGGTGCCTGAGGACTGGAGGATAGCCAATGTCACTCCAGTCTTCAAAAAGGGCAGGAAGGATGACCCGGGAAACTACAGGCCGGTCAGCCTCACCTCCATCCCTGGGAAGATGATGGAGCAGCTTGTTCTGGGAGTCATCTCAAAGCACCTGGATGAAAAGAAGATTATCAGAAGTAGTCAACATGGATTCACCAAGGGGAAGTCATGTCTGACTAATCTGATAGCCTTCTATGACAAAGTAACTAGATGGGTGGATGAGGGGAGGGCAGTGGATGTTGTCTACCTTGACTTTGGCAAGGCTTTCGACACTGTCTCCCACATCATCCTCACAGGAAAGCTTAGGAAGTGTGGCTTAGATGAATGGACGGTGAGGTGGATTGAGAACTGGCTCACAGATAGAGCTCAGAGGGTTGTGGTTAGTGGCGCAGAGTCTAGTTGGAGGTTAGTAACAAGTGGTGTCCCTCAGGGGTCAGTACTGGGCCCAGTTTTGTTCAACATATTCATCAATGATCTGGATGAAGGGATAGAGTGTACCATCAGCAAGTTTGCTGGGCAGAGAGAAACCTGATGAAATTCAACAAGGGCAAGTGTAGGGTGCTGCATCTGGGGAGGAATAACCCCATGCACCAGTACAGGTTGGGGGCTGACCTCCTGGAGAGCAGCTCTGTGGAGAGGGACCTGGGAGTCCTGGTGGACAACAGGATGACCATGAGCCAGCAATGTGCCCTGGCGGCCAAGAAGGCGAATGGCATCCTGGGGTGCATCAAGAAGAGTGTGGCCAGCAGGTCGAGGGAGGTCATCCTCCCCCTCTACTCTGCCCTGGTGAGACCGCATCTGGAGTACTGTGTCCAGTTCTGGGCTCCCCAGTTCAAGAAAGACAGGGAACTGCTTGAGAGGGTCCAGCAAAGGGCAACAAAGATGATTAGGGGACTGGAGCACCTTTCTTATGAGGAAAGGCTGAGGGACTTGGGTCTCTTTAGTCTAGAGAAAAGAAGATCGAGGGGGGATCTTATTAATACTTACAAATACTTAATGGGAGGATGCCAGGGGGATGGGAGCAGTCTTTTTTCAGTGGTGCCCAGTGATAGGACGAGGGGTAATGGGCATAAACTTGAACATAGGAAGTTCCATCTTAACATGAGAAGGAACTTCTTTACTTTGAGGGTAGTGGAGCACTGGAACAGGCTGCCCAGAGAGGTGGTGGAGTCTCCCACTCTGGAGACATTCAAAACCCGCCTGGACGCTGTCCTGTGTAACGTGCTGTAGGTGACCCTGCTCTGGCAGGAGGGTTGGACTAGATGATCTCCAGAGGTCCCTTCCAACCCTAACAATTCTGTGAATTCTGTGAATTCTGTGAGGTTTGCAAAGGTGCTGCGGTCCCGCGAGGTAACGGGGTGGAAACTGCTCAGTGCTTTGCAGGTTGAGGGAGATAACGAATGCAATGTGGCTGATTTATCCTCCTGAAGCTTGGTTCACTTTAAAGTCATTATGGATGATCTATGTTAGCAGAATCTGCTCGGTGTGCAAGAGTGGCACACTACATCTTAGGGGAAATGTTCTTTATTAGGGCTGATGGGAATATTAATTTCATAAACGGCTCTTGAGAGAAAATAATGTACTTCAAACTAAAACAACCGTAGGTTGGTTGGTTTTTTTTTTGCAAGTGCTGCACTCTGGTCGGTCTGAGCAGTTTTGAAGAGTTTAAGGAAGGATGGGCTGGGTATCGATTTTAAAAAAGCAGCAGGAAGATTTCACCCTGCTCTGCTGGCTGATATCTGTAGGGAGTGCTCCCACGTGGCTGAGCACCCATTTATCCTTTTGCAGCCCAGATCATCTTGAATTTCTCCCCATTTCACCATTTCCCCCAGAAAGCTTTAGGGAACTGTTTAATGTAAAAAATAGTAATAGGAATATAATCTAAGGGATGGCAAAATTCTGAGCAAGATGCTGTTCTGGGTAAAACATCTGTCTGCTGTGGCACTCAAAGCTTTGTCGGAATTCTGCATTATCACAGGTGTTTTTCTGTAGGCAGAGCAGAAAAAAAAAGAACACCATTTTCTCTTACCTGCCCCTGGAGTAAATCAGTGTTTGGCTGAGGGTGTAAGCATGACTGCTTTTCCATCGCAAAGGGCAGCCCTCTTTCCTCTCTGATGAGTTGGAGGCAGCAGCATCTCTAAGGCCACCAAATTACTGCACTCGTCGTTGAGCTTGTTGGAGCCACGATTCCCCTCCAAAAAAGCATCAGCCAGGGATGTATCGCAAAACCCTGCAGAGGTGATGAGTAGAGTTGGTAAGATGTGCAACGCAGGAAGGAAATGTGTGTTTCCACAGCCACAAAGCTCAGCGTTGGTAAAGCACTGACCCCGCTTTTGCCTTCCTCTGCCCCAGCCGGAGCAGCCGCCCTTTCCTGGCGTGTCCCCTGCGCTGCGGTGGCTCATGCTGTGGCTGTAAGGTTGCTTCCAGGTTTTTTCTCACTGCCCGGAGCAGGGCTGTTGTTTCTTCTTGTGTTTGGCTCTGGTTTGGGATGGAGATGAGGTGTTGCAGCGAGGAAAGGTGGGATCCCCCATGGTAACTCCCTGTGCGGGCTCTGCAGCACAGAGCCGCATCCCCAACACAATGCAGAGGGGAAGGGAGGGATGGGGTCAACACGGGGTTTTACAGACCAGCAGATCAAAAAGAACGGACATTGTGATAACCTTTGGGTCAACCCTGTCTAAATACAGCTGCCGCTTCAAAGACAGTCGGCATTTCCTTGACTGCCTTTGGTTTTGGGGTTTCTGCCTGTCCAAAGCAGGAAAAAAGTAATCAGCAGCAGAGCAACCACAAGCTGTGAGCACTTGAAGGCATCAAATGGGCTTTTCCCCATGTTTGTAAAGCCCCAGCACAACACCTTACCCACAGCACGTACCTCCAGGCACGGCAGCCACAATAACACACGGGAAAGCACGCGTCTGCTCTGTCCAGAGAGATGTTTCTGCACCACCAGCTGTGGGCTTCATTTCTGGAGACCAAAAAAGAATTTCAGGTGCCCCAGGCCAAGCTGTCCTTGTGCCACTTGCTGTCTGCAGACCCCTGGGACCACACATGTCACAGTAGATGATGAGGCTGCCTGGGAATAACAGGTCCACACCAAGCTGTGGGTACATTTTCCCACCACGGAGTTCACCAAACAAGATCCCAGTAGCAAAGATTGGCCCGTGGCTCAGTCCTCCTCACTGCCAAAAGCACTATTTCTCTTCTCTGATTCTCATCCTACCTTCATTTGCCTTTCTTTCTCCTGCCTTACTCTATACAACTCATCTGAGCCCTTGGTGGTTTCTCCAGACCGAGGACCATCCTCCTCAATGGGCATCATCCAGAAAACACTGAACACAGCAGAGCCCTCAGTCCGTTTGGAGACTTATCCGCCTCTTCCCATCAGCCAAGACAGATCTAGATGATTTATTCTACAACCACATTCCAGCTTTACCTTTATTTGATAGCTTCTTTCTTTGATGTTCCTGGAATGACTCGTGCTCTTAATGTTGGCATTAATGATAAGAAGAGTTTGCTCTTTTGATCTTATTTCATAAATCAATCCCTCCAGACCCAGAACATTTTTATTCCGCTGCTTTGAAACTTGTCAGTAAATTTCTAGCACTACAGTATCCTGAATAATCCTATTTGAGGGACGGTCATAGCAAAGCTATAAAGTTGTCATGATCTCAGGCAGGGGATGAGGATAAGGCTGTAACTGGACAAACTGTTTCCAGTCAAGACCATTTATTTTTTTTTTTTCCAATAATTCCAGTTTAATCCTGCCTCCACGAGCCTGAACCATTTCTTGGGGTTGTGTGCTGGGTTGTGGGGAAATACAGCATTTGAGCATTTTCCAGTTGCTGAGTAGCCAGAGTTTAGCTTGTGCTTTGCCATCAATCCCTGGCGATGTTATCACATCCCAACCCAGGCAGTTGTACTCTGTCTGCTAAAGGCTTTCCTTCTGCCTTTGCTCGGGCACAGTGTCTGTCTGTCTTGCCGCCTTACCGGCTATTGCATGGCAGTTGGTAAAGCACCTCCACGGTCTCTGCAGCTCCGCGGGTGATGTGAAAAGGGTTTGAAAAAGGGAAAGGTGCTCTGGGGAGCACCTTAAACAAAAGCAGGAGCATTGCCCTTGCTCAGCATTTCTCCTGTGCAAGATGTGTCTTGTACATTCAATTGTCTCCTGGTTCAGATTTCGCTCTGTGACACTCCAAAGCCACGTAGAACCAAACATCTCCCAAGGGGGTGAGTGACACTTCCTCCGCGCCCTGACAAAGCCTCCCCTGTAGTGCCAGCACATGTCATCTGCAAACAGATGCCTCCTGAGAAAGTTCAAATGTATTTTATGGGAAGCGGGTCTGCATGCCCCAGTTGTATGCAAGCCCTGGTGGCTCCGTTCACTGTCACACAATACCCTCTGGATATCAAGTCCTCCTCATCAGTGCTTTCACAGAAACACAGAATCACAGAATCACAATCATGTGCCCTTGCTGCCAAAAAGGCCAATGGAATCCTGGGCTGCAGAGGGAAGAGTGTGACCAGTAGGTCGAGGGAGGTCATTCTCCCCCTCTACTCGGCACTGGTGAGGCCACAACTGGAATACTGGGTCCAGTTTTGGGATCCCCAGTTCAAGAGGGACAGGGAACTACTGGAGAGTCCAGCGAAGGGCAACCAAGATGACTGAGGGATTGGAGCATCTCCCATATGAGGAAAGGCTGAGAGAGCTGGGACTCTTTAGCCTGGAGAAGAGAAGGCTGAGGGGAGACCTTATTATGGCATACACGTATCTAAAGGGTGGGTTGGAGGAGGATGGAGCCAGACTCTTCTCGGTGGTTCCCAGTGACAGGACGAGGGGCAGTGGGCACAAGTTGGAACAGAGGAAGTTCCGTTCCAACAGACGGAAGAACTTCTTTACGGTTGGGGTGACAGAGCAGTGGCACAGGCTGCCCAGGGAGGGGGGGGAGTCCCTTCTCTGGAGGTTTCCCAAACCCGCCTGGATGCAGTCCTGAGCGATGTGCTCTGGGCAGTCCTGCTTTAGCAGGGGAGTGGGACTTGGTGATCTCTAGAGGTCCCTTCCAACTCCGAAAATTCTGTGATTCTGTGATTCACTCTATGGACAATTCCCACCGTCCTTCTCCTCTGCAGGTTAAGTAGTCCATGTCTTCTCACTATGCCAAGGGGGTTACTGAAAATATTCGCTGGGGCTTCTGCACCTAACCATATGGTGCTGCACGTTCTGCTTTGCCCACGTCTGTAGAGAGTAGACCTTCAGCGTTGCCTTTATTTATTTCATCATTGATGTTGTTGAGGAGAGAGAAGCTGTTTCTGCTCCATCAGCCCCTTGCCCAAGGTACCCATCCGTCTGGGGGATGTGTGGGTGCCAACCAGAAGAGATGAGCAGGATGATGAGTCTTTCATGTTGGGTTCTTCTTCATCTCAAAGCTTCACATGTGTCACTTCAACTGGGAAAAATGCAGAAATGGGATGGAAAGAAACCATGCTCCTTCCATGGCGTTGCTAACAGGGGAGGTGGAAGGGGCACAGTCATCTCCTGTGGGATGGGACGGAGGGGCTGGGAGGTGAAATCCTTTGCAGAACAGAGGAGGTGGATTTCTGGGGGTGTTTCACAGTGGAGTTGGAGGGATGTGAAGTGTGGGAGTTCTCAGGGCGTGCAGCAATGCGACGGCTCTGTGGTCACCTAGCAAAGTGCATCTCATGGGACTTTCTGCTGGGATGGTGGGGGATGTGTCCCTTGACATCTGTACAGTATCTCCCGATTTTCTTTCGATTGTCCTGACGGACAGTTGGAGCAGACGCTTGGCGAAAGAGGGGAATGCCAAGCCAGATGTGCAGCTCCATCCTGGACGAGATGTACATGGCAGAGCAGAGGGTGAAGAAGTCACCCCCCATTTCCCAGGGTAAACCCCATCTGTCTGGGCAGTGCCGCAGGATGTGGAGTGGGGAGAGCTGGCAAGTTTAGGACCACAACCTGCAGACTGGATGGACTTTTTTCATCCTAAAAAGCAATGGGTGCACGATGGCAAGAAGGGTCTGCAAGCATGGAGAAAGCTTGAATGAGATGGGTTTGTGAAATCTCCATCTCAAATGTCTGGGCATCGCCATTACTGCTGGAGGTGGCATTGCTTGGCAAGGTCCAGGCAACTCCTGTCCCCTCCAGTCTTGAAGTAGAAGTTTTGTGATGAGGAGAAGCTCCTGCAGGTCAAATGCAGCCGGGACCCCTCCTGCCCTGGCATTAGGATGCTCCATGGGTGCTCCTGGCTACATCACAGGATTGCACCAGCACGCCCAAGCCTGCAAGGAGCCTCCTGCCCTGCACTGGAGTCCCTGGGGACTTCCCAGCCCATGGGAGGTATTTGCAGGATGCAAAGAGCCAACAGTTCTGTCTGGAGTTGTCCCCAGTGGTCCCAGGGGACATCTCAGGTCCAGCGTGGTGGGACGGTGCTGGGGCAGCGACTCGGCCCGTCTGTGCAGGCAGAGATGTTGTGCAACGGCGCTGGGGAAGTGAAAAATAACTTCTCTGGTTTCTGTCTCGGGACAGATTGCCAGCGTTTATACAGATCCTCCCACATCTTATCCAGCAGTGACCTGGTGCGCTTCCAGTGCACACAAAAAGCTGAAATGAAAATAACCGACAGGGAAGTCTCTTAAACCCCGGCTCAAATTTGGGTTATCAGTTAGTGGGGAAAGGTTAGAGAGCGGGGACAGGGAAATCTAAGTCTTTGGCTGCAAGAATTTGCTCCTGGCACTGCGATGCTCTGAGGCTGCCTCATTAAAGCTCCTAAAGCACCAGCGGTCTAAAAATACACAGCATTATTTGGGGAGCAGCTGAGGGGGGCCAAATGGCAGGGTGTGGTGGTGCCACGGGCACGTTACAGGAATGGGCTGGTCTCTACCTTCGGATTTTCCCCCAGGGAGCTTTAAAGACTGGCGCAAACAGCGGCTAAAAATAATCACCCCGTTTTGCCTGAGCAAGGTGCCTGTCGGCTGGTTATTTTAGCACTCGAGGAAATAGGGTCCCTGGTGGGACCCGCGCTCGCTGGAAGAGGCATAATGAAGTGTTTGTAGGGAGCGTGACCTTGTCAGGAGGCAAATAATTCTTTTTCAAGCTATGAGGTTTTACGTTTTGTTTGTTTAACATGAAAATAGCTCCTCTGACCTTATTTTTCACTGAGCCGGGAGTGCCGGGTTCTGCGCAGCCAGAGGGGAAATTCGGCAGAAGCCTCAAATTAAGCAAGGAAAACCTCTCTCTCACTGAGTGGGTAATTTATCCCTTTTCCCACTGGTTTATTTGAATAAAACCAGACTGCCGGCACCTCTGGCAGGTGCAATAGCAGGCAGGTGAAGGCAGGAGCCTGGCTCGCAGGCAAGCTGCCTTCGTTTGCCTTTCCTGCAAAGCAAGTCCAGGTCTCAGTCATACCTGATTTGTTCATGTCTGTGCAGGGAAACAGGGGCTTTCCCCGGGTCAAGGTCAGATGAGAGATGCTCTTCCTAATGCAAAGCATGGGGGAGCTTCATCCCCCTCTCTCAAAAGCCTGTCCGCCTCCTGCATCCCTCCACGAGGCTGGAAGTGACGGCGATAGATCAAATCCCGTTTCAAAACCATGAGATGCAACCAGAGCCCATCCACCGGGCGACACGCACCAGAAAACCAAGTCCTTTAAGGAATCATCCTGAAAAATCCAAGTGTGGGGGCATTTTGCAAGATGTTTCATAGAATCATAGAATGGTTTAGGTGGGAAGTGACCTTGAAGATCATCAAGTTCCAACCCCCCTGCCATGGGCAGGGACCCCTCCCACCAGCCCAGGTTGCCCAAGGCCACGTCCAACCTGGCCTTGAACACCTCCAGGGATGGGGCCTCAACAACCTCTCTGGGCAACCTGTTCCAGCGCCTCACCACCCTCAAAGTGAAAAACTTCTTCCTAATGTTTAATCTAAACCTTCCCTCTTCCGGTTTGAAGCCATTCCCCCTCATCCTATCACTACATGCCCACATTTGTTTCCCACATTTGTTTGGTTTTCCTTGGCATGATGCTGTGGCAGGTGGCTGGGATAGTGCTGAACAACCAGCACCTCCCGACGCCGGCTTGCCAAATCGTCTGCTCTGCGTCATGCTGAAATCCCCGGTGGCAGGAGCGCAGCATCGTTGGCGGGGCTTGAGCACCCCTGATGGCAAAGCCGGCGCCGTTCGCCCTCCCTGCCCACAGCAAGCAGGCAGGATTGGCAGTGGGATCACGGGCACCCTCAGCAAGTTTGCTGAGAGGACCAAGCTGTGTGGAACCGTCGACACGCCTGAGGGATGGGGTGGCATCCAGAGGGACTGGGACAGGGTGGAGAATTGGGCCCGTGTGAACCTCATCAAATTCAACAAGTCCAAGCGCGGGGTCCTACATCTGGGTCGGGGCAATCCCAAGCACAAATCCAGGCTGGAGAGCAGCCCTGAGGAGGACTTGGGGGTGTTGGTGGGTGAGAAGCTCCCCATGAGCCGTCAACGTGCGCTGGCAGCCCAGCGAGCCCCCGGCACCCCGGGCTGCATCCCCAGCAGCGTGGCCAGCAGGGCGAGGGGGGACTGTGCCCCTCTGCTGCGCTCTGCTCTGGGGAGACCCCCCTGCAGTGCTGCCTCCAGCTCGGGGGCCTCAGCACAGGAGAGACATGGACCTGGTGGAGCGGGGCCAGAGGAGGCCCCGGAG